>NW_022436960.1:8253198-8425444 GCF_009761245.1 Sapajus apella | reverse complement strand
CTGTCTCAGCCTCCTGAGTAGCTGAGACTACAGGCACATGCCACCACACCCGGCTAATTTTTTGTATTTTAGTAGAGACGGGGTTTCACCATGCTGGCCAGGATGGTCACCATCTCCTGACCTCGTGATCCACCCACCTCGGCCTCCCAAAGTGCTGAGATTACAGGCATGAGCCACTGTGCCCAGCCTGCAGCATTTGTTTTCTAAATGAATGGAATTCACCTTTTCCTCCACACTGCAGCCAGGTTTCTGATCAAAACAATAAAGTTCAGGGAGCTGCTGGTTCATCTGGTTGGATTTTAATCCTGCCTTTGCTACTTAACAGTTATTAGACCTAGAAAAAGTGGTTATTTTCTCTGGGCCCCTACTTATCGTTCTGTAAAATGGGTATAATAATACCTACCTCATTATATGCCCTTGGCATATATCTTAGTCCATTTGTGCTGCTATTCTGAAATATTTTGGACTGGATAATTTATAAACAACAGAAATTTATTGCTCACAGGTCTGGGGGCTGGGCAGTCCAAGGTCAAGGTGCCAGCAGACCTGGTGTCCGGTGAGGGCTCTCTGCTCATTCTTGACATCTTCCAGTTGTGTTTTCACATGACTGAAGGGGCAAACACACTCCCTCCTGCCTCTTTTATAGGGGCACGAATCCCATCCATGAAAGTGCCAGCCTCATGACCTAATCACCTCCCAAAGGCCCTACCTCTTTATACCATCACACTAGGGGTTAGGTTTCAACATATGAATTTGGGGGTGACACAAATATTCAGATCATGGAACAGGTAAGGCATATCTTATATGTGAGGCACCCAGTGTACATCTAATAGATGTCTAGCATGTTTTATTTTCCTTTCCTAAACATCCCCCGTTCTTCATTTCCTCTGGGAAATACAAGGATTTATGATATGATATTCTAAAATATCCTTAAAAATGATTAAAGAATGATTATCCTGGAATTAGAAATAGTCCAGGAGCCCAGTGGTGGAGTTCGGGGCTGATGTATCATCCCATGATATCATCAATGACCTGTCTTTCTCTGTCTCCTTTTCCAGCTTAGAGGGTGGCTTACATCCTGTGGTCTCAAAAATCACTTCTTTTCAAACCAGAAAGCAATAGTTTTCCTAGTAGCCTGAAGATACAGGCTGCTATTTGCTTCTCATTGAGTCAAAGAGCAATGCCAACTACCAGGACATCTGGGAAACTAATTTTACACTGGGACCATTGCTACTCTGAGCAGAATCTGAGGATCTGTTTATAAGGAAGGAGAGGAGAACGATATGGAATAGGCAACCATGTTTGTTTGCTGGGAGTTGATACTCATTACCAGAAATGTGGCTCTGGGAATCTGTTCTAAAAAAAATAAATAAATAAGTAAACCCAAAGATTTTATGCATAAAAATATTTGTTGATGAATTATCTATAATAGTAAAAAATTGAGAACAACTAGGTGCCCCAAAATGGGAGAGGTAATCAAGTTACAAGGCATATTCACTCAATGAAATACTATGTAGCCATTAAGATCATGCTTAAGAAGACAAGAGGCAAAATGTCTTCTTAAGCACAATCTTAATGGAAAAATGCTTATGCCATGATGTTAAGTGAAAAAGCAGAATGTCCAATCATCTCTGCTTATTCCTAAAACTATGTGAAATATGTATGCCTATGGAAAAATACTGAAAGGGACTAAAAAAAATAATAGCTCTCTGATGAGGTGGTGGTATTATGACCAATGTTTTTCTTTATTTCAAAATTTTCTGCAATGCTGATAGATTATTTTTCAATTAAAAAGCTATACATAAAATTAGATTATAAAAAAAAAACCTAGCCAAGAAAAAGAGAATCAAACATTTGTCAGGTGCTGAAGGGGTAATTATTTTCTCAGCTTTGAAGCCAAAAAGAAAATTTCAGATGAAAACTATAAGCAAGTCTGATGAAACCAAATATAAACATGTAACCAAATGCAGCCCTTAAGCAATCCACTGTATTTAGCAAAAGAAATTGTTTTAACAGTAGACAAACTGCTGGTAAAACTGCTAGCAATGTTATGTTGTAACCCAGATCCAGTGCAGAGGCAATGGGTATGACCTTTTTGGAAAGCAATTTGGCAACATATCTCAAGAGCTGTAAATATAATCCCAGGCCTTGGGCTAGTATCGCCACCCTTGAAATAGCATGCTAAAGACATAACTCAATAGAAGATAAAACTGTGTGCACGGAGATGTCCCTTGCAGTGCTGTCTGTGACGTGATACTTGCAGGGCTACTCATTACATGCCAAAGGCTTGGGACGGTGTGCACAGAACTCCATGAAATGCTCTTCAGCCTTTGGGTAGGATCACTATGAAGACAAACTGAAAATGTGTTTTGACATAATAATGCATGTTGAAAAATAGAATCTACAGGTCTCAGAGCCCAGTTATTCAACAAATCTTTATTGCTCACTTTGTGTACTAATGCTGGCGTTGCACTCATATTGAAGAGTGCAGGGCTCTCAGCAGGCAAACAGGACTGAACTTAACCTAGTCTGAAGGGCAACAATGTGACTGTGCATGTGTGTGCACATGTGTGTGATGTGTGCAGTGTGGAGGGTGTGTGCACGGGTTACACAGGAATGTCCAAGGTAGGATTATGAATTACTTTTTCCATGTTCAAAGTTTTCTTAGTATTTAAAAATAAAAATTTAACTTCCAGAATAAAATAATTCTGTTCCTATCCTCTAAGCACAGGAAAATGAGAAAGGGTATGTAACTGAATCATTAAAAAAATGTAATATTCGTTCCAAAAGTTGGGCATGTAGACAATTATAAGCAAAGTCTCAGCCACTACTGTGGGAAATACTGAGGAACTAAGCACTAAATACTGAGGATCTAAGTACTACTGAGGAACTAAGGAACTACTGAGGAACTAAGTACAACTGAGAAACTGAGTACTAAATACTGAGAAACTAAGTACTACTGAGGAACTAAAAGTTTAATCACATTTAAAAGCTGAAGCAATGTAAGTATTATCTGTCAAACACTTTATTACATCTATTAATATTAACATTAATATTAAAATTATACCTGTTTCTTTTTTTTTGTCTTTAATTGCAGCCACTAAAAATTCTAAAACTACCTGTATACTTTCCATGTTATTTCTATTGAATAGTGATGTTCTAGATACCAATCTCATGTCAATTATGATTTTTAAAAATATGTTATAGTTTGGAGCTTGTCTTTTCACTTTTCATGAAATCTTTTGATAATCAGAACTTCTCTGTTTTTATGACCTTTGGGTAGAGACAGATTTCTTAAAGATGACACCAAAAAACAAACTGCAAGCCTTAAAAGGAAAGACTGACAAAACTCTGACTTCATCAAAATCGTCTCTTAACTTTTGTGCCAAAACATTAGAATGCTTGCCTTGCATATTCAAGTGCTTGATCCCTCCGTAGAGCTGGTACTCATTTTCTTTTTTCAGTTTAAATTATCAATTGTTCTAGCTCCATTTATTGACCAGTGCAACCTTTCTTTCCTTTGCCTTGGCTGCCAACCTGTCGCATACAAGATCTGCACAAGGCATTAGTTTGTTTCTGGATATTTTTTTCTGTTCCTTTTGTCTATTTGTCTGTCCTCGTACATACGCCACACTGGCTGAGTAACAATCATTTTACATTCTTGATACCTGCCAGGGCAAGTCATCCTGATTGCTGTTTCTTCTTCAGGAGGCTCTTTACTATTCTTGGTCTTTGGATTTTTTATGTAAATTTTAAAATCAACTGTCAAATTTCTTCCCAAAAAAAAATAGTAAAAAAGAAAACCTTTCAGAGTTTGATAAAAATAGCTTTGGATCAATAAATTGATTTGGAAAGAACTGATGTTTATGAAATATTACATCATCCCATCCGTATCAATGTCATCTCCCTCAATTTAGTTAGTTATTTTTAATGCCTTTCACTACATTTTTATGTTTCCTACTTAATCTTGAACTATTTTGTTTGTTCTATTCCAAGTTACTTTAATTTTTGTTATTGCTACAAATACAATATTTGTATTGCTTTTCTAACTGTTCACTGTTGATATATAAAAATGTGACCAATATTTGCAAAAATTGCCTTTATATCTAGTGCATGGTTTGCTAGTGTTGCTATAACAGAATGCCACAGACTGGGTGGCTTAGAGAACATAAATGTATCACAGTTGTGGAGACTAGAAGCTCAAGATCAAGGTGTCTCCAGGCTTGGTTTTGGTGAAATCTCTCTCTCCTATTGCAGACAGCTTCCTCTCTGCTGTGTCCTCACGAGGCCTTTCCTCTGTGTGCACATGGAAGAAGGGAGATCTCTGGTGTCTTTTCCTCTTCTCATAAGGGCACAGGTGCTATTGAATTAGAGCGCCACCCTTATAACCTTATTTAACCTTAATACTCTCATTAAAGGTCATATCTTCAAATACAGTCACATTAGGGGTCAGGGTTTCAACATGCAAATTTGTGGGGGACACATTTAGTTCACAATATCTTGCAAACTTGCTAACCTCTGTCATTAATTCTGATAAACTTCTGCAGATGTTCTTAGGTTTTCCAGATGGACAAGAATATTATTTATGAATAATGACACTCCCGTTTCTTCCCTTACAATATTTACACCCTTTCTTTTCTTTCCTTACTTTCTACATTGACTAGAACCTCCACCAAATGATGAACAGAAGCAATGATAGCAGAAATGTTTGTCTTATTTTAATTTGAAGGTAAAGATTTTAACATTTTACTATTGAGTAGGATATTTGGTATAGATTTTTGGCAGATACTCTTACTCAACTTAAGGAAATTCCCTTCACAGTTGCTAAGGGTTTCTGCCATTAATTGAATTTAATCAAATGTTTTTTCTGCAAATATTGAGATCACCACATGATTTGTCTCCTTTAAGCTGTTAATATGGTGAAATTTCCTAATACATGTTCTAATGTTGATTCTGCTTTGCATATCTGGAACACTAGATGTAGATTAAATTATATATATTTTTTCTTTTTTATATCTTTCTGGATTTGGTTCACTAATATTTTGTTTAGGATTTTTGCATTTCTATTCATGAATAATATTGACCTGTTATTTCCCAAAATTTAGCAGCTTAAAACAATAAACATGTATTATTTCATATTCTCCATACGTCAGAAATCTGAGCATGGCTGTGGCTGCTGTTTAATCTGAAGACTCGACTGGAGGGAGATCTGCTTGCAAGCTCACTCACATAAGTCTCTGTGTCTCACTGGCTGTTAGCTCTCTCTCAGTTCTCCTCATCTGGGCCTCTCCACAGAGTGACCCACAATATAGCAGCAAGTTTCCCCTACAGCAAGCAGCCCAAAACAGTAAGACAGCCGACATCCAAGAGGAAAGCCACAATCTTTTTTTATAATTTAATCTTGGAAGTGGCATGCCACTATTTCTGCCATATTCTAGTTTTTAGAAGTAAGTCACTAGATCCAGCCCACACTCAAGGGGAAGGGACTACACAAGGGCATGAGTACCAGTAGGCGGGATCACTGAGGCTGCTGTGGAAGCTGCCTGCCACAGGGAGGGAAAAAGAATCAACGGCCGGCCGCTCCTTCCTTTCGCCGAGTTCCCCAGCAGTAGATCTCCACTCTGCTCCTTCACCTGATCCCAACCATAAAGCAGCAATCCTGGGGTTTTAGTCCCCTGACAGCACTCACTAGCCACGTGACTTTGCAAAAATCCTTTAAACTCACTCTCTCTCCTGCATGGAAATTGCTTTGGTATTTGAAAGAAGCACCTGAATGTGACAGATCAGCCTCAGGTGGGGGCTAAAAAGGAAAGGCGGAACAAATGGACTGTGGAGTGATTTTGCACGAAGAAATGGATAAGGGAGCGGTTTCTAATGGGTTTGCACCGTCCCACTAGTGCTGCTCTCATGATAGAGTTCTCAGGAGATCTGGTTGAATCTTCTCAATGCCTCTGAGAAGAAGGAGAAGAAAGAGGAAGGCCCTCAACATTTGCAGAAAAAACATTTGATTTAAATCCACTTCATGGTAGAAACCTTTAGACACTGTGAAGGGAATTTTCTTAAATTGACAAAGAGTATCTGTCAAAAAACCTGTACAAACATCCTACTCAGTGATGAAATACTAATCTTTCTTTTTAAAACCAAAATAAGACAAAATTTCTGCTATCATTGTTTCTATTTGACATTTACTGGAGGTCCCAGCCAAGACAGAAAGTAAGGAAAGAAAAGAAAGGGTGTAAATATTGGAAAGGAGGAAACAGGAGTGTCATTATTCACAGATAATATCTTGTTCATCTGTAAAGCCTAAGATAATCTCTGCACAAATTTATCAGAATTAACAAGTTCAGCAAGTTTGCTAGGTGTTATGGACTAAATTGCATCTGTCCAAAATTTATATGTTGAAAAAACTAATATTTAATTTTAAGCTCATTAATATGTAAGCAAATGTTACTGAATAAAATCTGACACACACTCAAAGTGGGACTGTGAGTAAATGTGTGTGTGTGTTAGTTTGTTCACACATTGCTGTAAAGAAACACCTGAGACTAGGTTTTGTTTTGAGACATAGTTTTGGTCTTGTTGCCCAGGCTGGAGTGCAATGCCACAATCTCAGCTCACTGCAACCTCCGCCTTTCAGGTTCAAGTGATTCTCCTCCCTCAACCTCCCGAGTAGTTGGGATTACAGGCATGCACCACCACGCCCACTAATTTTGTATTTTTAGTAGAGATAGGGCTTCTTCATGTTGGTCAGGCTGGTCTCAAACTCCCAACCTCAGGTGATCCACCTGCCTTGGCTTCCCAAAATGCTGAGTTTATAGGTGTGAGCCACCACGCCCAGCCGAGACTAGGTGATTTCTAAAAAAAAGAAGTTTAATTGGCTCATGGTTCTGCAGGCTGTCTAGGAAACACAGTAACTTCTGCTTCTGGGGAGGCCTCAGGAAACTTACAGTCATGGTGGAAGGCAAAGGGGAAGCAGACACATCTTACAAGTCCGGAGAGGGAGGAAGTCAGGGGGAGGTGCTCTACAGTTTTAAACAACCAGATCTCCTGAGAACTCTTATCACCAGAACAGCACTAGGGGGATGGTGCTAAGCCATTAGCAACCACCCTCATGATCTAATCACCCCCTTCCAGGCCCCACCTCCAGCATTGTGGATTACATTTGAACATGTGATTTGGTTGGGGACACAGATCCAAACCATATCAGTGTGATTGTGAGTAAACCAAGGGAGTGAACTGAGGTCCTCAAGGGCCCCAGGTGCATGAGCAGAGCAGAAAGAAAAATCATTAAACTGGGTCAGATGAGTTGAGGCAGCACGTCTGAGCCTGATGGCGACGTGGGAATCTAGCCCTCCAGTACCCCCAGAAACTGTAAGGTGGGCACTGCATTCACACAGAGTATGGAAGGGGAGCTTGGATCTGTCTTTGTGGATCTTTACGCCCACGGAATCCCATCTAATACTGTGATTGTTTTTGGACATCACAATGCTTCCATGTTCAAAGAAAGTTGTCTTCAATGGCCTTTACACTTTATTCCATCTTCAACTTTTCTGATGTGAGAAAGGAAAAATAGGGGCCTCTCACCATGTCTTAAGAAGTCTCCTCTTTCCTGAGAAGGAAAGCTCAGGACCACAGACGTTTTGGGAAATCAGTTCTTCCCAAGGAGGGGCAAAGAGGACTTCCAGTTGTCAGGGGAAACCAAGTTCCTGTTCTTGGCGTTCTCTCTCCTCCTTCTGGTTTTGGTGGTACGGGCAGTCTTAGCAGCCTCACTCTCCCTTTCTCTGAGACAAGCTGGATGGGATTGGCAGCCACTGAGTGGGGCAGGGACGCTTAGGGCCCACAGGCAAGGCTCTGGAAATCCCTGCCTGCTCTCCACAAGGAAAGCTGCTGTCCTGTGGTAGGAAGCCTCAGCCAGGGACCCAGAGAGAGGGTGATGCAATCCCAGTGGTTGCAAACATTCTTGGAACATCTCTGTTCCATTGGAGCCCACAATTATGGCTGCTGGGGCTTTGTCTGAAGCTGTTCCAGGAGGTGGCCTGCCTTGGTAATTGCCCGGTTTTATCTCAAGCTGCAGATCTGGAGCCTGAGCTCCCAGCCTTACGAAGTTACAACCAACCAATGTGATGCTATTTCCACGTACATGAAACAAATCTGAAACATATACATATTTTTTGTCTTGAGCTTGTGAACATGTACAAACACCAGTGACTCCAAGAGTCATCTAAATGTATATTTGATTCACCCAGGTTGTGCAGACAATTGTGGGTTGAGAGGGAGCTGTTTCTGTATACTTGTCAAGTCATGTCTTGGCACCATGGAGGGGTTTCCTTACTCCCACCAACCACATTGGTTGATGGCAGACACCACTGCGAGACAGCCACCTCTCCCGAGCAATGCTGCAACCATTCATTCTCACATGGGGTCCAGTGAGGTGACTTCTCACAGCCACAGCATCCCCCTCCAGCCCAGGGCCTATTTATTCTTCCTGCTATACAACCTTGATGGATCCACAGATGTAGAACACAGAACCTGCGCCGCATTCATTAGGAGCAAGGAGCACCCTTACCTGTATGCCTCCTTCTCAGACTTCTCCTTGCTTCTCATTGGGAGAATCAGGTCATGCACTCATCCCCAAATCAGTCACTGGCAAGGAAGATGAGATAAACATCACCACCTCAGTCCCATCAGGATTTGCTCCTGACTTACCTCCATGCAGTGCACATACCAGGATGGGGAGACTGGAGTTGGCATTGGCAGCCAACAGACTTTGCTGTGCCAATCAAGGCAGCCTGATCCAAGGGTGATGCTCTCATTCATTCATTCACTTGACAAACACATCCTAGGGTCAAGCTTTGTCCTAGATGAGAAGCCACAACAGAAAATAAGGCATGATTCTTCCCTTTCAGGCGTGAGAGACACAGACATGTAAACCTTCTATTTCAAGAGAGCAGGTGGGTGCTGTAGCCGGGATGAGCGTGGATGGTAGGAGAGTCCATCAGTGGGGCTTCCTGGAGAAGGCCTCTTCTAAGTGGAGCCCTAGGAGTAAAGAGGACTAAGAAAGCAGAAGGGACCATCAGGGAGGACAAAGGAGGGAGAAAGAGAGCTGAGTGTGAGCAGGCAGTGAGGGGCCAGGGCGGCCAGGCAGCCAGGGGGACCTCATGGGAGTTCTTGAAACCAGGCAGAGAAAGGGGAAAGGGGCTTTATCCTGAGAACAAAGGGACCCAAGAAGGGTTTTAAGCCAAGGAAGGATGTATCAGAGAAGAAGGGATTCATTTCTCCAGGAAGGAGGACGTGTCAGAGGCATTGAGTGGCATTTTCTTGGGCGCTGAAAGATAAGCAGGAATTCCAAAGGCATCCCCAACTAAAGGGGTGGTGCTGGGAGCCACAACAGGTGGTACAGGGAAAACAGGTTGAAGAGGGACCACTTGAGTAAGAATGACGATGGTTTTCAAGGTCACGAATGTTTTAGTGGAGTCAAGCACTTCTTGCCACCCTTTTGTGAATGTGGCTGAGTGTAAAGAAACAAAGTTCCAGCTGGACATAGTGGCTCATGCCTGTAATCCCAGCACTTTGGGAGGCCGAGGTGGGCAGATCATGAGGTCAAGAGATGGAGACCATCCTGGCCAACATGGTGAAACTCTGTCTCTACTAAAAATGCAAAAATTATCTGGGTGTGGTGGCACATGGCTGTAGTTCCAACTTCTCAGGAGGCTGAGGCAGGAGAATCGCTTGAACCCAGGAGGCGGAGGTAACAGTGAGCCAAGATTGTACCACTACACTCCAGCCTGGCAACAGAGCAAGACTCTGTCGAAAGAGAAAGATGGAAGGAAAGAAGGAAAGAAAGAAGGGAGGGAGGAAGGAAGGAAGGAAGGAGGGAGGGAGGGAGGGAGGGAGGGAAGGAAGGAAGGAAGGAAGGAAGGAAGGAAGGAAGGAAGGAAGGAAAGAAGAAAGGAAGGAAAAAAGTTTCCCTCTGTAATAGTTAATTTGCCTTTGCATAGCACATAGAGTTTGCAGAACACTTTTACAGGATTGCTTGGATCATCTTGCCAGGGGCCTCAGCAGAAAGGATTATTCCCAGCCAGTTGGCAGCAGGCCGAGATTCAAGCAGTTCTGTGGTTATAGCCACCCAGCTGGTAAGTCCTAGAGCGACAATTTGCACATAGGTCTCCTGGAGGCTCATGGCCTTTCACTGAACCATCTGGCCTCCCTGTGTCCACACACAGAGGGGCTCCAAGAAAGGGGTCAATGGTGAAGCTATAGGGTCTTCCAGGCTACCCCATTTGGAGAAGAGGGCCCTGGGGAAGAGAGGCAAATCAGCCAGGCAGAACCCTGAGGAAGCAACGCTGGAACACAGCAGACTCCCAGAGTGGTTCCCCAGGACAGATGGCAGCTCGCAGCCCCAACGCCACTGGGTGGAAGAGTGAGTACAGAACCCTTGTCCAGCCCAGGTTGATGGACAGTGTCACAATCAGTGAGAAGGCCTTGTCCATTCAGTATTGTCTTCTGCCTTCCCATGGCTACCGAACCTCAGCCAGGAAAAAGGCTTCACTGGAGAAACTGAGGTAGGCTGCTGGGTTTCACATCATAGCACCTTTACCATTGGAAGGTGTTGTCAAGCTCCCACATGCCAGTTGCAGGCTCCAGCCATCACTGTGGAGAATGGGGAGGAGCACACATTCCATGTGTGCCCCAATCTGAAATTTCTAGCTGAAATTATCTGCACCTCCCAGCCACAAGACAAATTCAATTTGATAACACTTAGCGAATATCTATCCAGCACCAGAAGGTGCCATGTTTTGTGCCAAGCACTGCTGGCAATGCAGAGCTTGGAGAGCTAGCATCCTGCCCTCTAGAAGCTTCCTGCAGAAGAGACTGAGACAAACACACAACATTGCACTCAGATGATTCAGCCATATGTCTACCTCTGCCATGGGTCAGGTCTGCAAGCTCCTAGGGGCAGGGACTGTGACTTTACCCTCTGTATCTCCAGCTTTGGCACATGACAAGAGCTCCTTTTCAATTCAGATGCTCTTTATTTCTTTATCTCGACTAATGGCTCTGGCTAGGACTTCAGTTGTATGTTGGATAAAAGTGGTAAAAGTGGGCTTTCTTGTCTTGTTGCAGATCTTAGAGGAAAATCTTTCAACTTTTACCCATTCAGTATGATGTTAGCTGTGGGGCTCATATGAAACCATAAAAGACCCCAAATACCCAAGCAATCTTGAGTAAAAAGAACACTTCAGGAGGCATCACACTACCTGACTTCAAAATATGCTATAAAGCTATAACAACAAAACAACATGGTATTGGGATAAAGGTAGACACACAGACCAACTAAATGGAATAGATAGTACAGAAATAAATCCACACACTTAGAGCCAACCAATTTTCAACACACACAGGAGAAAGAGCAGTCTCTTCAATAAATGGTGCCAGGCACACTGGATATCCACACATAGAAGAATGCAGTTTAAACTCTATCTCTCGCCATACACAAAAACCAACCCAAAATGGATTAAAGACTTAAATGTAAGACGTGAAAGTTTAAAACTAGAAGAAAACATGAGGAAAATGCTTTCTAACATTGGTCTGGGCAAGGATATTTTGGATAAGATCTCAAAAAAAACAGGCAACGGAAGCAAAAATGGACAAAAAGGGTTACATCAAACTAACATGCTTCTGCACAGCAAAGAAAACCAAGGAGTGAAGAGACAGCCCACAGAATGGGAGGAAATATTTGCAGACTACGCATCTCAAAAGGGAGTAATATCCAGACTATTTAAGGAATGCAAACAACTCAATGGCCATCTAAATTTAAATTTAAAACATTTTCATCCAAAGAAAGAAGCCCTCTCTACCCATTAGCAATCACTCCCCATTTCCCTCCCACCTCTACCAGCTCCAGGTAACCATGAATCCATTTTTGGTCTCTATAGATTTGTCTGTTCTGGACATTCCATATGAGTGGAATCACACAAGATGAAGAATTTTGTGACTGGCTTCTTTCACTTAGCATAGTGTTTCCAAAGTTCATCCACATTGTTGTATGTATCAGTACTTCATTTCCTTTTGTTGCCTAATAATATTGCATTGTATGGATAGACCACATTTTGTTTATTCATTTATCGATGGATAGTCATTTGGGGTTGTTTCCATTTTCTGGCTATTAGGAATAATGTGGCTGTGAACTTTCATGTACAGACTTTTGTGTGGATGCATGTTTTTACCTTTCTTGGGTTTACATCTACGAGTGGAATTGCTGGGTCTGTTTAGCCACGTGAGGAACCACCAGGCTGTTTTCCAAAGTGGTTGTATAATTTTACATTCCCATCAGCAATGTATAATGAGGGTTCTGTCCTAGTACTAGTATGAAGTAGTCTCTCACTGTGGTTTTGATTTGTGTCCCTGGTGAATTATGATATTGAGCATCTTTTTATATGATCATTGGCTACTATATACCTTCCTTGAAGAAATGTCTATTTATATCCTTGGTCTTTTTAAAATTGGGTTTTGTCTTTTTACTATTGAATTATAAGAGTTCTTTAAATATTCAGGGCCCAAATGCTTGTCAAATCTATGATTTGTAAATATTGTCTCCTACTATGTGAGTTGTGTTTTTTATTATTTTTGGTCATGCCCTTTCTAGTACAAAGCTTTTAAATTTTTATAAAGTTCCATTTTTTTTTTCCTTAGGCCATTTGTGCTTTGGGCCTGATATCTAAGAAGACTTTGACTAACCCAAGTTCACAATAACTTATTCATATATTTATTAAGAGTTGTATAGTTTTAGCCCTTACATTTAGGTCTTGAATTCATTTTGTGTTAATTTTTTGGATATGATGTGAGGTAGGGGTCCAACTTCATTCTTTTGCATGTGGCTATCTAGTTGTTCCACCCCTGTTTATTGAAGAGACTGTTTTTCCCCATTGAATTGTCTTGGCACCAATGTTGAAAATCAATTAACTGTAAATTTGAGGACTGACTCTTAATTCTATTCCATTGATCTATATGTCTATTCTTATGCCAGTGCCACTCTACCTTGACTACCATAGCTTTGTAGTGAGTTTTGAAGTCCAGGAAATGTGAGTCTTCTAACTTAGCTATTCCTGTTCAAGATTGTTTTGGCTACCCTGGACTCTTTGAATTTTCGTATGAATTTTAGAATCAGCTTATCAATATCTGAAAAAATACCACCTTGAATTTTGATAGTGATTGCACAGAATCTGCAGACAATTTTTGCAGTATTGTTTTCTTAATAAGGTTAAGTCTTCCAATGAACGTGGGATGCCTTTCCATTTATTTAAGTCTTCCTTAGTTTCTTTCAACAATGTTTTGTCATTTTGGGGGTATAAACTTCACATTTCTTTTGTTAAATCTATCCTTAAGTATTTTTATTCTTTCTGATGCTATTATAAATAAAATTGTTTTTTAGATTTCATTTTCAAGTTGCTTATGGCTAATTGATTTTTGTATATTGATCTTTTACTTTGCAACCTGGCTGCACTTGTTTATTGGTCCTAATAAGTTTTCAGAGGATTCGTTGGGAGTTTTACATATAAGATCATGTCACTTGCAAATATAGATAGTTTTACTTCTTCCTAACTGGAATGACTTTTATTTCATTTTTTTGCCTGATTGCCCTGAATAGAACCTCAGAATGCTGAATAGAATGGGCAAGAACAGAGATCCTTGTCTCATTCTTGAAATTATCAAGAAGGCATTCAATCTTTCACCATTAAGTATGATGTTGATTGTGGGGTTTTCACAGTTCTTTATCAGTTTGAGGACGTTTCCTACTATTTCCAGTTCACTGAGAGTTTTTATCACAAAATAGTGTTAGAATTTGTAAAATGTATTTTTTGCCCTTACTAAGATAAACGTGTAGTTTTTGTTCTTTATTCTATTTATAAGATGTATTATATTAATTGAATTGGATATTGAATCGACCTTGCATTCCTGAGATAAATTTCACTTGGCCACGGTGTATAAGATTTTTTATATGTTGCTGGATTAAGTTTGCTATTATTTTATTAAGGGTTTTGCCTTCATATTCATAAGAGATGTTGGTCTGTAGCTTTCTTTTCTTGTAATATCTTTGGTTTTAGTATCATGGTAAGACTAGTATCACAGAATGAGTTAGGAAGTGTTACCCCACACCTTGCCTTTTTTAAGACTTTGTGAGGAATTGATATTAATTCTTTAAATATTTGGCAGAGTTTGCATTCGGAGCTCGAGTATTCTTATGTTGTTGGGTGGAGTGTTATATGTATGTGTGTTAGATTTTGTTGGTTTATAATACTGTTCAAGCCTTCTATTTTCTTGTTGATTTTCTGCCTTGTGAAACTTCCACCTTATCAGGACTGGGGTAAGGGTGATTGGGCCCTTAATAATCTTGGCCTGCAGCTCCTGGGCAGCACTTCCACCATACAAATTAGGGCTGGGTGTAGGACTTCCACCCTAGAACCTGAGGAAGACAGCCCCAGACCTCTCAGCTGCTCTTGCCCGGAACAGAGTCTGCAGCGTGGAGCTGAAGGAGATGAGAAATGCTGGTGGCAGGCCCCTCCTGAGGGGGTGGAAGGTAGGGGTCTTGTGTTCTTGGCTGCACTTGCCAGAGTGGAGCTTCTGAGCTGCTCAGCTGGAAAAGGAGAGGAGGGAGTTGACTGTGAATCAGTCACCACAGATTTCGCACATTATCTTAAACGTTTTCTTTCATTTGCTGTATGCCCTTAGGGCAATTTTTAGAGATTTTAATAGTTGCTTTAAATTTTTTTTTTAACCAGTTTTGGTTGTTTCATCAGAGAGAAGTCCTCCCAGCTCCTCATGTTGCAATGTGAGCCACATACCTGGCCGGATCGTCTTATTTGAGAGCACAGAGGTTTCTGGAAGGCGGGAACCATACCATACAGCTCTTTTTCTCTCTCTGTGCTTCTCTTAGCACCTATGTGACTCAAGGCACACAGGAGCTCCTCCATGAGGCCAGATGACCTCAACCACAAATCAGTGAATATTTCTGGGTCTCCCTGCAATTTAGACCCTTCACAGCTGGGCATAAAAGGGAAAAAGAAAACCTATCTGTGCCTCAAGTTTCCAATCTGTTTCCTTTAAACCCACTGAAGTTTATATTATATGGGAGCCTCTTAAAGACAGCAGGCTTCATCCCATTGAAATTGGGTCTGTAAATGCAAAACATTTTTTTAAGTAATGAATTGGTATTTGAGATTCCTATATTTCAATATTCCTTTGATATTCCAAAATGAAATTTAAACTGCTGGGGTTTTATGCATTCTTCTTCTTTCCTTTGATTTGGCTCAATTCATTGCTTTGAATATGTTTGCTTTAATCACTGGACCATAGAGCAGGAGGGATGCGCATCTTGATGGGGGAGGGCTGGGGGTGCAGCCATCTGGGCCCAGAAAATGACTGCCTTCTGCAAATCGCTAGATCTGCCTGCTGGAACCCGGCTGCAGGGGATTGCCAGGCCCCAGGGAGGGGCGGACTCCCCCGGCTATCCTCCAAGGGGGACACTTGAGCCCCTACCTTACAGTTCAAAGGCAGAAAAGGCAGCTGCACCAGGGCCTCCAGCAGGTGCCAAGACCAGGGACGAGTTCCCGGGACATCTGATAGGGATCTGATCTGCAACTCAGATGGACCAAATGCCTGACCCAGGTTCTGAGGTGAGGAGATGGGGATGATATGGGTGGAATCTATCCTCATTAAGTTAGGCAGCTTCAGTCCTAAAGAGAAGGCATGCCCTTGATGATCATGGTGATGGTGGCGACGACAATGTTGATAGTGTAAATAGGGTAAGCATAGTAGCCACAATGGCCCACAGTGATGAGGCACTTACCATATGCCAGGCACAGTGATAAGCTCTGTAGGTGAACTGTTTTGTGAACTCTTTTGTTTTGCTCTCAAAACTGTCTCTATTTCCATTTTTCTAAAGCAGACCAAAGACCAGAACTAGCGCAGTCAAGATTGTCCCAGAAAGAATGAGTAACGGGCTGGGGAGCAGAGAAGAGCTGGGCCAGCGAATGGTGTGCTAATGAGCTGGTCACCTCTGTAGGCAATTGCAGCTCTGCTTTGAGGGGGACCCTCTGGGAAACTATGTAGGGCAACTCAGAATTGTTCCATCCAAGGAGGGAGGAGGAGGCTGGTGCTTTTCTCCTCTGCTTTTCTTCCTCATTGGGTCCCATCTCCATTGACTGGGGGGTTACCACTGGGGACAGTAATTCCCCTGAAGTCCTGAACTGCACTTGCAGGCTGGGAAAAACCCCCATGGTGACCAGTGAGCCAGGGAACACCCTCTATCAGAGCAGCAGATGGCCCAGGACCCTGAGAAAGAAAACTGTCCTCAGCTAGAATGGCCCTCTGTGGCTGCAGGTAAACTCAGAGATGGGCTAAGGAGATATGGGGCCAGACATCCATAGAACCTTCCACAGCAATTTTTATGTAAGTATTTTTATGAACTCCATTTGCAGTAGAAGAAAGTGAGGCTTAGAAAAATGGCCAGATGTTGTCCAAGTCTGTCCAGCTAGGAAATGTACAAGAACCTCAGCCAATATTTCCTCAACATCTGCGATGTGTCTGACACAGAAGGACAGATGTGAATAAGACAGAGTCCTTGTCCCCAGGGACATTACGCATGCAGGATGTCAACTGCAAATCCCCAGTCCTGAGTGACAAATATCACCTATAAGCAAACACAGTAGTTAATGTGGGGGAAAGGGCCTTCTAACCCAGCCCAGAGGACCAGGAAAAGCTTCCTGGAAGAGGTGACATCTGTTTTGGGAGGGTGAGTTTTGCTGTACATTATTTTATTTACATGTAAAGTGATCCTGTTATGGAGAAATGAGAACAATCTGTATAAGTAAAACGAAGCTGGCAGCACACCAGACACCACCTGACTTGCCCATGAACACTGCGGACCTTCCCGCACTCTCCCTGAGCCATGGTAAACCTATTAGCCGTTGGACCACAGAGAAGCCCGGCCCATCACACTCCCCACTGGCCCCTCCCCGAAATGGAGTCCGGCTGCCATCTTCTAAGCATGGGTTAGTCTCAGAGGGACACCTACAGCCTGATGGGCGTGAT
Source organism: Sapajus apella (assembly GCF_009761245.1). Classification (NCBI taxonomy): domain Eukaryota; kingdom Metazoa; phylum Chordata; class Mammalia; order Primates; family Cebidae; genus Sapajus; species Sapajus apella. The sequence continues at coordinate 8,408,353 of NW_022436960.1, read as the reverse complement.
TAAGGGAAGCTGGCACAAGCTCTGCCTTGGGTCAGGGAGGGGTGAGGAGGGTTGGGCTCCCAGCCTCACTTGTGGAAAGGGGAGGCCCCTTGGCTCCCCCTACAATGCCACTAATGGTGGTGAAGAAGGCTCACACCAGAGCCCACAGGAAGGAAGAGTGGGGATTTGGAAAGGAGAGCCTTGAATTCTAATCCTGGCTTCACCATTTCTCTAGTGACTAAACTTTCTTCTCATCTAGCCTGACCACTCCTGAGCTCCCACTCCACCCCAGATTGCTTCAAGGCATGGCACCCCTGCCCCAACTCCCTGTGGGTGCAAGGGATAGAAGCCCAACATCAGCTAATCTGGGCAGAAGGAGGGCTATTGGTGCCCACAGGGAAGTCCAAGAATGGCCACCCTCTAGGCACAGCTGACCCAGGAGCACCAGTGTCATAGAAGTATATCCCACCACATACAGGGTCCCAGCAGCTCTGGACTCGCCATCCCCCAGTACAGCCAAGGGAACAGTCTCTTTCTGGAAAGTTCCAGCCACAGGCAAAGCAGCATTTCCATTGGCCAAGCTGGCTCACCTGTCCAGCTCTGCACTGTGGCCATGGCCAGAGGAAGCTGGTCTTTGGCCAGGTCCAAATCACTTCCCAGAGCCTGGGGTGGGGTCAGCCCTGGATGAACCCTGTGGACTGAGACCAGGGAAAGGGCAGGTCCCCAGAAGAAACTCAGGCTGCTGATACCAGGAGGAGGATGAGTGTGAGCTGGGTTGGAGGGAGGAAGCTGCTGCTCCATGTGTAAAATGGGGGTGTTTTCCAGGAAGGACACTGTATTAGTCAGAGTCCTCTAGAGAAACAGAACCAATAGGATATAGATACATAGACAGATATGTAAGAGGACATTTGTTATGGGAATTGGCTTATGCAATTACGGAGGCAGAGAAGTCTCACCATCTGTAATCTGCGAGATGGAGACCCAGGAAAGCGATGATGTTACGGAGTCCAAGGCCAAAGGCCTGAGAACTGAGGGTGGGAGCACTCATGTAAGTCCCAGGTGTTGCCTGAGGGCAGGAGAAGGCGGATATCCCAGCTCAAGGAGAGAGAGAGAGGAAAAAAATTGGCTCTTCCTCCATCTTCTTGTTCTATTCGGGCCCTCAATGGATCAGGGATGCCCATCACATTAGCGAGGGCAGATCTTCCCTATTCTGTCTAAGGATTCGAAAGCTAACCTCTTCCAGAAACACATAGGCACACCCAAAACAATGTTTCACCAGTCCTCTGGGCACCCCTTAGCCCGGTCGCATGCAGTGAATACTCGTTGCTGTGTTTCAGTGAATGCTGCGGGGTCTACATGTTGGCAGAGATTGGCTGGCGGCTGACAAAGCACAACTCCACACGGAGTTCACCGAGTTCAACACGGGTACAGAGCCAGGAGGGGTCTGCCCAGATTAAACACCACGGACGCCCATCCTCACTCTTCCCTGGGGAAGAAAAGAATGTGAGAGTGAGTGGAGGGGTGTGTGTGGGGGGGGCGGAGTGTTTGTGGAAATGCATATGGGCACTTGGTAATACGTGGCACTGAGTGTGAGCTTGTGTGCCTGTGGGTGTGTGGGTGTGTTTGAACAGCTGGGTGTGGGGTTAGTGTGGGTATGTGAGTATCCGGAAAGAAGGGCGCACTTGGAAGGGGGCCTGGTGTGACTGTGGGTGCACACACCGTGAGTGGGGTCTGGCTAGCCAAGAGGACACACACAAGCCAGGTGCCAGGGATTGGAGGCACCCTGGGGATCAACAGGCTCCACAAATGCCCCTCGTTAAACAGGCAAGGCCAGCCATGCCACCCGAGGTTACACTAGGCGAGGGATTCAAAGACAGAGCGGTGACCTGATTCAGGGAGGCACCTGCCTACCCCTGCCTTGTTCCCTGGGACTCATTGGCATCCCAGGATGGGAAACGCGTCCTCACTCATCCCAAAGAAGCAGCTGGGGGCAGAGTATCTCGGGTTATGGCCCCAGGATCCACGTGTGAATTTCCACTGCCGCTTTCCTAAGCCCAAACCCCTCCCTTTTCCACGGGGGGTTCAGCCTTTGCCTGAAAGAACAGCTTCAGCTCAAATCCCCTAGGTCCCACCTTCCCAGCCCCCACAAGCTGCAGAAGCAGCACGTACCATGATCCTGGGCTCTTCAAGCGTTTAGAGGAGGGAAAAAAAGTCAAGCAACCATTCTAGGAAAGGAATGTGGCCCAGCTGGGACAGGGGTCTAGGAGCCTGTGGCCTGCAGATGGTTTAGGAACAAGGAGTGCGCATGGAGTAGGGCCGGGGGGCATTGCCCATGAGGGATTCGGGGCCCGGCCAGGATATGTGGCAGGGCATCGAGAGGGTAGAGGGATGCTGGAGGGGGAGTATCCAGAGACCACCCCACCCAACGCCCATGTTGAACTACTTCTCACAGCCCCGGGCCTGCACCCTCCAGGTGGGAGTGACGGGGTGGGGAATGGGCAGACACTGTGTTGTCAGTGGGTCAGAGCACCCTGCCTGGCTCAAAAACTAAAAGGACTTGGGGCAGCATGAAAGCACACATAAAATGCAATATGAAAATGACAGGAAGAAGCCAGCCCAAGGAACACAGGTCAGGAGGAACAAAAGCATGTTAACAATCACGAGGCAAGGCCCCCAAAACCCTGGTCCTGGGGGATCAGGCTCAGAATATCCAAGCAGCCAGCGTGTCTCAGAAGTCATTCCCCCAAGAATCACAGCATGAGAAACAGATGGGAATGGGTTGCTCCAGTGCAGGCTCCCCACCCCTACGGCTGCTTGGCAAGAGTCCCAGTGTGTGGTGCTCACAGGACATATTGCCAGGCACTCACCAGTGTCCTTATACCATCCCAAGAACCACATCCAGGGTCACTTCCCTGTCCTGTGAGGCCCCCAGCACTGGACACCGGCCATGTGTTGCCTCATTTAATTCTCTTCATCCCATGAGATGGGCCCTGTGGGCATTCCTGCATCCCAGAGGACACAAACGGACAGCCCGGGACTCAGACCCACACCTGGCACTGCCATCCTATCATATCATCTCTCACCTCTCCTAAGGGCTGCCCTTGGGCAAAGGGAGGGGCCGTCCAGTGGGTCCCCAGCCCTAGATCAGAGACCAGGAGGGCCAGCATTGCAGGCAGCTGTGCCCACACATTGGACCCACCCACAGATGCATGGGCATCCTTGGCAGGTGGTGAGTTGCTTGTCACCCAGGGTGTCCAACACTCCTGACCTGGAGCAGCACAGGGGAGGGGAGGCCAGGAGGCCAGGTGGCTCCCATCCACCCTGAAATCCGTGCTTTCCCAGCCCAGAGAACGCCTCCTTCCCTCCTGCCCACTCCTGTGCTCTGTGCTCGTGTTGAATTGAGTGTGGAGTTGTGTTTTGTCAGCCACCAGCCAATCTCTGACAACACCTAGACCTTGCACCATTCATTACAACACAGCAATGACTATTCCCTACAAGGGGAAAGGGTGGGAGGAAATCATTTTCCTTTGCCTACTTGCCTTACAGTGGACATCTTGCTTTCATATCCTTTCTATACTATACGAGTTATTGACGTGAATTGTTTCTCATTTAGTGGTTTGCTTTGTCAGAGGGTAAAATCTGTTGTGTAGCAAATGTCTCCGAGTTCACCAGTAATAACCCCCCAAGAGACCATGCTGAGGAAGTTATATGCTACCAAATAATAAAATATCCCCATCTACATTCAGAAGCTTTGGACAGCAAAGAGAGACCGCCAGAGCTCAGAAAACCTTCAGACAGGATCTGTCTGGCTTGTCCAGCCTTGCTCACAGTGACTCAATACATCACAAAAGGGGTTGGCAGGGCAGGGAAGCCAGGCACAGCCAGATTTCCTCCATGTAAAAGTCCATCAACTGAAAGATTTAACAACAGCTTTTGGAAGGGGGAGGGCGAGCAAAAAAACTCCACAGTGCCAAACATACATGAAGATGGAACATGTATCTGGACCAACAAAATGTTAAAAAGCGGAGGGAAGAGAAAGAACATCCATTTGTGCAAAGAAATTATGGCAGATTCCTGCCCCTTGAGACCTGCAAAGTCATCATTTCCAGCCCCCTCCCTGGGGGCATGCTTTTTAAATAAATCTCCAAAGATCAACATATAGTATGAATCACACACTCTAAATTAAAAAAAAAAAAAAAAAAAAAAAGGAATGCTCCAGTTCCAACAAATCTAAGGGCCCTGGACAGCTAGCGCAGCAAGAACCACAGTGCTCCGAGCTACACGCAATCTAATCTGTCCTCTGAGCCCCCTGCACTGCCACCCACCTCACAGAGCATCCCCACAGCCATCCAGCACTGACCACATGTCCCTGGATGAGAGGACTCTCGTGGAAAGGGAGGAAATTAACAAGCCTCCATGGAGCACAGGCCCTGTGTCAGCGTTTTGCCAGATGCTCTCATTGCCAAGACAGAACGAGACCCAATCCTCGCCCTCAGTGAGAGGAGATGAAAAGATGATTATCACTTGCTGAGTGCCTCTGCACCAGCCACTGAGCTGGGTGCCATGTATGTGATGTCCCCTTTGATCCTGGCATTGGCTGCACTGGATAATGATTATCCCCATTCTACAGACGGGGAAATAAAGGCTGGGTGAAGCTAAGTTGCTGTTCCAAGCACAAGCAGTCAGTGAAGGGTGGAGCTGGAATACAAACTCTGCCCTATCCCCAGGGCCTGCCACGCTACTTCTGCCACCCCATGCGTCTCTTTCCCCAGAACCCACAACCCAAAGAGACATCAGCAGACACTGGACAAGTACTCCACTCTGACACACCTCAGCCCTCAGCACCCCTTCCATGTACCTTCTGGACAACAGCCCTTCCAATGTATCCAATCTGTCCACTTCCCTTAATTTCCACTGATGAGCTCTCAGACAGGCCCCCATGGCCATGGTCATAGGAGACCACCATGACCTCCCAAATAGCTCTGAGCTTCTGTTATCACCCGCAAAGGTCCAGTCTTCACATGGCAGTCAGCTCAGTCTTTGTAAAACCCAAACCTGAAAATGCCCTTCCTCTGTTAAAAAATGCTCTAATGGATTCTCCTTGCCCTGGAGATAAAATGCTCCTCCTGGGACCCGAATGATCTGCTCACCTCTCTGGCTGTCCCTGCCTTGAACCACTGAATAAGCCTTGACATTTCTGCCTTCTCCTCATTCTTTCAATTTGTGCACCTTTGTCCAGCCTCAGAGCCCTCGCACATGCTGTTCCTGGAACACCATTCCCCTCCACGAGTCAAAGCCTCTTCATCTTGTTCCTTTCCTTGGACATGGCTGCAACAATCATCCCATCCAAAGTTTCATTCTCTCCCAGAACCCTGCTCCTCCTTAAAGTTATAACAGATATCTAGAATTGGATCTGCTTTGCTCACCATTGTGCTGTTCATGATGCGGAGTTGATGCCAAATAAATATCTTGAGTGAATGCATGAATTAATGAATAGAAACAGTGTTGCTGCTCACCATGATGTTTCCTTTGCTAACCAGCTGGGAGTCATTCCTTATCCCTGTATCTCAGGCAGCCACTCTCCAATCAATGGAGTTGACAATTTTGATGGAATTTGGGTCAAATTGTGGTATATTCATACCATGGACTACTACTCAATAATAAGAAGGAAGAAGCTATTGATGCATGCAACAATTTGATGAATTTCAAGGGAATTAAGCTAAGTGAGAAAAGCCAGTCTCAGAAGGTTACATACTGCATGATTCCATTGACATAACATTGAGAAAACGACCAGCTCACAGAGATGGAGATGAGATAAGCAGTTAAGGGGTTGGGCCTATGAGGACGGGTGTGACTGTAAAAGGAACACAGTAGGGAGTACTCTTCTTGGGACATTGTGTATCTTGATTGTGATGGTGGTTACATGACTCTATAGGTGGGATAAAATGCCACAGAGCCATATACAAACACATACAGAAAAATGAAACCACATGAGTGTGCATAAAAACTGGTGAAATCCAAGTACAGTCTGTAGTCTGGTTAATTACATTGTGAAGAAAGATGTCTGGTTTTGATGAAGCACTAGAGTTACATAAGATGTCGCCACTGGGGAAGCTGGGTGAAGGGTGCACATGACACTTTGTACTATTTTTGAAACTTTTTGTGAGTCTATAATTATTTCAAATGAAACAGAAAAAGAAAACGAAGGTGGAATCCGTGTGCCACCCCAGGCCCAGACTCTCCATCCCCACCTGCCCTACTTTCATCCATGGGTTTTGTTGGAAGCAGATGCTCGGTGCCACAAAGAAAAATTAGCATTGAGACATAGGATCTCTTAACAAAGCAATTTTTACTTCCTGCACTGCAGGAACGGTACCCTCACTTGCCCTCTTGCTATGACAGTACAATGAACAAAGGAAAAGCAGACATATTTATCCCTTATGCATTTGGGGTTGTCCTTACTGCTGTGTCTGATCTCCATTGGTTGGAGCCAGACCTCACAATCGAAACTAAAACCTGATTGGCTAATAACTTAAAACGTTTTGAAACAGGTAAGGGGCATAGGCTTTGAGCTGGGATATGTCTGTGACCATGTCCAGCACAGATATCTTGGTTAAAGTATAAGGACATAGAATATACTATGTGCCCATAAGCATGGCATGTTTAACAGCCACATAGGATAGGGCTTAACAAAGAGTTATTAGCACACTTGATTATTTATTCTTTAGCAAGAAAGGAAATTTTGAAGAGGAACTTTTAATTCCCACAGGTTTCCAGGTAATTTCTGCTCCTCCCACTGCAGTGCTCCCTCAGTACCTACCCCAGATGGCTACTTCTCAGCCAGGGCACCTGCAAACGACACAGATCTATGGACAAGTCCCACTGCCCCTATGGACAGAAGAGATGGGTACCCACGGCCACACCTCTCCAGTGTGGTTGAGTAATGCACACGTACAAATTAGGCACCCATGCCTGGCATCTCATTTTGCACCAGATTCTGAGGGAGGGTCCAGTATGTTTTCATGGATCTGCCTCTAATCAATTGCTACACCCAGGCTGGGGACCTCTCTCTACGTCTCAAAAGAGGCATTGGCAGAAATGGCCAGATGAGAAGCCTGCACTGGAAACCTTCCTTGCACACTCATCCTCATAAACCCAGAGATGAGGAATCTTTAATTGAACCAAAGAGGCCAAACCTTTCATCTACCAACTGTGCTGTAGGCCACAGGCAGAAAAGACACTGGTTTCAGTTAAGGGTAGAAACGGTGCCAGCGATCGCTGTATTAGACCTAAGACAACTACACGAGGAAGCCCGCTGGGGTTTGTGGCTCAGGGATGAGATGGCAAGTCGGGTTTGAGCTCAGTCCAGACTCTGGCAGGAAAAAGCAAGAAAAAGAAAACAATTCCCAACTTGCAGCCACAGAGCAAGCAGCAACTGCATTTACTCTAAGACGAGACTGTGCAGGCACAGCGCTGTCTTAACCCTTGGCTGGACTCTAAGCCTTGACTGTCCACACAGGCAAAAGGCTGACAGAGACTGGTGAGTGTCTGAGGTGAACCGGGTAACTGGATTGGCCTGGTATAGAGGAATGTGCCCTGGATGAGAGTCCACGGGATCCTACTCTTGGCTCTGCCCCGACTCACCATGTGATGCTAAGTGAGCCCCTTTCCTTCTCTGGGCCTCAGTTTCCCCATCTTCAAAGTGCACTGACTTCTGAGGTGTTTGTCAGATGTAAATGTTTACCAAACTGGGATTCTTCCACCACAGCTCTGTGGGCGCTTTGCGCCTGGTAATTCTCTGGTGGGGGCTCCCCTGAGACAGTCAGCAGTATCCCTGACCTCCACTCACTGGTGGATGAGCAATGTGTCTCCCCGGCCCACAGCTTGATAACAAGAAAACTAGCCCCAGACACAGCCAAATGTCCCCTGTGGGGTAAAACTGCCCTGTCCTGGACTAGTGGACACTCCTATCAAGGAGGAGGGAGGAGGTGCCGCGGACCCCTGCCTGCTGGAGGAAGCCACCCACCTTCCCCTCAAACTCTGGCTCCCAGCTCTGCTGTGACACCTCCTATGACAGGGGCTCCCAAGCAGGGTGCTCCCTCCGGGACAGCACTCTTCATTCCAAAGCTCTCAAGGTCCCTTTAAGTTGAATTGCAACGTTCTTCACTGTTTGTTTGGAATCATCTAGAACCAGCCTGGGCCCTCCCCTGTGTCCCAGGCCCCTGGCTCTCTGAAGACAACCCTTATCTTCTCCACTGCACCCCTGGGGGAGGGCAGGTGCACGTCACTAGAAGGAGGGCAGGAGTGGGGAAGCCGGGCACCCGCATGATCTGGTAAGGAGAGGTCGCCCCACGCCCAACTGCCCTATGCCAAGTTCTGCTGCCTCCTCCTGAGTTCGCACCAGTGGGCTCAGTGTCCTCACCTGCTGGTGCCTGCCCCGCCCTCCACACACACTGTGAGACCCCAGAAATGATAAGAAGCCAAAAAAGCTCTACAAACAAAAATACTGCACAAATGGGGTGAACGCTTCAGGGTGGTTCTTCTCCCCCGGTTTTGGATTGCACCTAAAATCCCCTGATGTGGAGCAAGAAGTAGGCAACCCAAGAAGTCCTTTATCTGCAGGAAGCAGCCCAGATCAGAGGGGCCCTTCGTGACCCCAAGGCCCCATCCCTCCCCAGGCCTGGCATTCACTGTCACCTGGCATGGAGCATCCACCTCCATTTCCATCTCGGTGATTCTCCGACTTCCCCATCAGGTCACTGCTGGCCCCATGAGGTGGGCTCCTTGCCTCATGGACACAGGGGAGGGCCCAGACTGGTTCTAGATGTTTCCAAACAGTGAAGAACCCTGCAGTTCAACCCAAAGGGACCTTGAGAGCTTTGGAATGAAGAGCGCTATCCCAGAGGGAGCACCCTGCTTGGGAGTGCCTGTAGTAGGAGGCGTCAGAGCAGAGCTGGGAGCCAGGGTCTGTCTCCCCAGCACCCTGACAACATGTCCCGCAAGAGACATATAGTACCCTTTGGTGACAAGAGTACACAAAACAGAATTCCTTGTGGCAAACAAATCTTCCCTCCACCGCGGGAAGTGGTCCAGGGGAAGCAGCAAAGTTAGAACAAAGGCCCCGTGGTGTGCGGCTTGGAGAACCCAGTGGGCTGTGTCCTAAGGATCGGGGTCAAACAAACCAGCCACTCGCAATCCTGATGCTGAAGGCTCGAGACACGCGGGGGTGGGAGCAGGAGACGGACCAACGCTAACAGCGGCAAAGACCCTGGGGGCTACCCAGCCTCTGTCCTGAGACATGCTGATGTATTTATCAGCTGCTACGACCCTGTAAATTAATATTAGTAAGTACATAAATAAGGATTTGAAAAATGTTTACTTTGTTCTAATGTGTGTGGTATAGAAACCAGGTGATATTAACTGCGGTGGAAATGGCTTAGAAAACCCTTCCAGCAATTGCCCAGTGGCGGTCTGTTTTCAGCAACCGGGTGATCCTTCCACGTGGCTGTCACTAACTCACGCCCCTCTCTGAGCCATGACTTGACATGGGAATCCCCAACTCTTCCAGCAGCCTGCCCTGTGAGAGCCACGAGAACCCAGGCCCTTCCGTGTGCTGCGGCCAGCAGGCGGATGGCAGCACCGCTCCTGCCCATGCGAGACCGTCGGACCCCCACATGCCCCTGACCCCCCCCCACCGCCGCCCCCACTCCAGCCCGCCCCCTGCCTGTGCTGCCTCCAGGCCTCTGCCTGGGCTTTTCTTCCTGCCTGGAGTCCTCTTCCTCGAGTATTTAGGTGAATGAGGTCCCCAGCTTTTCTGGGTTTTTCTGCACAGGTTAACATCTGTTCAACCTTCCCTGGCCATCCTTCCTGAAACCTTAGCACCCCCACTGCAGACACCCCATCCCTCTCCTCAGCCCTGTCTTCACCCCAGTGCGTATTCCAGCTGCATCCCACAAACTGTGAATGAGTGACTGAGGAACGCAGGCTGGGAGACTCCTCTGGGGACCCTAAAGGGACTCCGTGGAGAGCCCCGGGACCCCAGGAGAGGGTGGCTCTCCCAGAACTCTTAGGCCCACCATAAGGAAAGTGTAACAGGATTTAAAAAGGCAAGGGGAAGGGAGCTTTCTGGAGTGTCAGAACTTTCTAGTATTTCAGCCATTTTTCACAAGAACCTATGAGACAGGTGTTTCACTCCCACACCGGAGAGGTGAAAACCAAGGTCTGGAGAGCTTAGGCTCAAGGTCCCGGGCTCTGAAAACACAGAGCCAGGGGAAACTCAGGTGGCCCCGCTCCGCAGGCCTGCCCTCTCTCGGGCCCAGCCTCCACATCTAGGAAGCAGCAAAAGTGCAGAACAGAAGCCAAACCTTCCCAGGCTGTGAGCCTTCTTCTCATCCGCAAAGGTCCAGATCTTGGAGCACTGGAGAGCAGGGACCAGACACTCTGGGGCTGGAGACCTGTGTCCCCTGCCGACAGGAGCCAAAGACCCATGCCCCGCCTGGGACCCACCCCCTAAGCTGTCTGCTCCCATCAGGACAAGTCCTCTGACGTACAAAACCCAGGCCTTGCCTTGGGCTGGTTTCAGGTTTCTACAACACAGTAAATCGGCGTGTTTTTATTTCTCCATCTGTAAACATCTCTCCATCTAATACGGTAACTGCTGTTTATACAGAGCTATAAAAACAGAGGTCAGAGCACAATAAGATTATAGTCTTACTTCAATACATCCAATCCATAATAAAATACAATCTTACAAACGATCCAGAGGACCCGTTTAGGGGTTCCTTAAGAATTAATGTCTGTCATATGTAAGGATTCTATTCTATAATATTTTCCACAGCTGTCAGGACCCATTTAAAAGGCAATATCCTTTTGCTGGCATTTGATTTAGGCTCTGTTTATACCATGTGGAGGATTGTTAATTCCGCGATGTCTGACTCAGGGGTGTTTGATTACACGGAGGCCACCACCAACAGGGTGACACATGATGTGGTGTGAGGCCGAGGAGCAGGGCTGCAGCCAGGCCCCTGTCCTGATGAAGTGCGTCTGCAGGGATGGGACCCAGCGGTGGGGAAATGAGACGCTCTGTTTTCCAGGCAGCGTGGGCTGGTGGCAGGAAGCGCTCTGGCGACAGATGAATAGGACTTGCTCCAGCCATGTGCTCGGTGACGGGCATGAGAGTTCCTTTGCTGCTCAAAGACTTATTTCGCTATTAAGTGGAAAGCAAGCCCTGGACCTGAGGAGGTGCTCTGGGCTGAACTGTGTCCCCCTAACCCCCACCTTTCCAAAATATCTATGTTAGAGTCCTAACCTCAGCACCTCAGAATGTGCGTTTGGGGATGGGACCCTTAAAGAGGTGATTAAAGTAAAATGTGCTCATATGGGCCGGCCATAATCCAATCCGACTAGTGTCCTTCTAAGAGGAGATTAAAACACAGACAGGCACAGAGGGAAGACCCCGTGAAGATGGGGGAAGGCAGCCGTCTGCAAGCCAAGGAGAGAGGCCTCAGGGAAACCAGCCCTGCCAGTACCTTGGTCTTGGACTTCCAGCTCCTGAATTGTGAGACAGGACATTTCTGTTGTTTAAGAGCCCGAGTCTAGGATGCTTGGTGCTGGCAGCCCTGGCTAATGAACACTAAAGGATCTTGGGTGGTTCCAGGATACATGGGCACTGCTTTGCCTGGTGTTTGACTATGCTGTTGTCATTAGAAGCAGCGCTATCTGTGGGAAGGTGCCTTTTCTGCCCGGACTATGGAAGGAGACCACAAGTAGAAGAGGCTTTCGCTCCCCTTGAAGGGGAAGCCCTTGACCCTGCTGTCTTGACTCCCGTGACAATCTCATTCCATACCACACCCACTGAGGACCCCAAAATGTTTTATGCCGGCCCAGCTCTCTCCCCAGAGCCTCAGAGCAAACATCCCACTGCTGGCTTCACACGCCTTCCTGTGTGCCTACAAGTTCCTCCCATCCAAGGTGGCCAAAACCCCATTCCCAGGCCCCCTGCAAACCTCCTCCCTTTAATGGCTGTCACCATCTCAGAAATTGCATGTTTTATTGCTCGGGCCAAATACCTGAAAGTTCTCCCACACTCCTCCTTCCACCACACTCACTTCATCAGCACGGCCATCCCATCAGCTCCCCCTTCACCATGTGTCCAGAATGCAGCCACTTTCCGCCCCCTCCAAGGCACCATCCTCCTACAGCCGCCACCATCTGCCACCTCCTAACCCCTCACTGGACTGTAATACTTTCCTATTGCCACTAAAACAAGTTAACACAAACTCGGTGGCTTAGAACAGCACACATGTATTCTCCTACCCTCTGGAGGTCAGCCGTCCAGCATGGGTCTCCTGGGTCTGTATGTAGGGTGTCAGCAGGGCTGGTACCTTCTGAAGGCTCCAGGGGAAATCCAGTCCTTTGCTTCCTCCAGCTGCTAGAGGCTGCCCACGCTCGTGGCTCCTGGCCCCTTCTTCCACCTACAAAGCCTACTGTGTGCCCCCTCCTCCTGGGTTGTCACATCCTTTCCATGGACTCTGCTTCACTCCTGCCCCTCTGCAATGTCTTCACCACTCAGCTGCCTTTGTGATCGTTTTAAAATGCAAATCACACCACTTCCTGATGGAGAGAGCCTCCTAGTGCCCTAAAGACCCCTGGTGCTCTAACTCCAGAGAGCTGTGACCTCTCCTGACATTCACTCCTCAAAAACCCTTCTAGTTCTTTTGGCAACATGCCAAGCATGCTCCACCCTGAGGGCCTTTTTCTTACTGTCCCTCTGCACACTTTCCCCAGAAACTCCTTGCCTGTAGGAGTCTGCCAAAAAGCCCCTTAGTCAGAGAGTTCCTCCTTGACCACGCTACCTAAATTACAACCTAATCCTCCATCTGCCAGCTCCCTCCGTCTCTCCATCCTCTTCCATGGCTGCATTTTTCTGCATGGGATTTATTGTTGCCTGAGCATACTTATTTGCTGATATTCTGTCTTCCCCACAAGGGTGTAAGCTCCATGGGAACAGAACATGGTCCGTCTCCTTCCCACTGCATCCCCAGCTCTGGCTGGCACAGGGGGACATATGCTCATAGTTGTGGTTGAATAGACAGATGTGCATTTTGAATGATCTGTGGTTAAGGTTGAGACCTGAAAAAAGTCATTCCCGTGGTTCTTGAACCAGAAAATGTTTGAGTTAGAAGGCATTTCAGGATTGCCTTGTCCCATATAATCCACACAGGAACTCCCTTGGGGTTCTGCCCAGCAGGAGTCCACTTGCCCTCAGGTTCAAGAGCTGAGCTTCCCCACTGCTCTAGGATGCCCTGGAAAGCATCTTTATCTTTTGAGTTCTAGGATTCCAGTAAAGAGTCTGATACAGATTGGGTTGCATAGATAGATGGATGAGGATGTAGAAGGATATATTGGTGAAAACAAAATAAAAATGGATGGATGGATGGATGGATGTAAGGAAGGAAGGAAAGTGGGTGGCTAGATGGATGGAGAAATAGATGAAAGAAAAATTAGTATATGGATGGAAGGATAAATGGCAGGTGGAAAGAAAAGATGGATACATGGATGAGTGGATAAAAATGAATAGATAGGTGAAAAAGTGGAAGGAAAGAAGAAAAATGGATGGATGGAAGGCTAGTTGGGAGGGAGGATGGAATAAAGGAAGGAAGAAAAGAGGGACAGATGAATGGGTGAAAAACGGAAGGAAGGAAGGAAAGAAGGGAGGGAGGGAGGGAGAGAGGGAGGGAAGGAAGAAATAAAAGGTAGATGGGGGCAGATGGATAGATGGATGAAAATCAGTGACATGGAACTCACCCCATTCTAAGGCAGTCTCTGGTCTCTGGAGAGAACTGGCAGACAAAAAGCCCTTTTTGTGCTGCACTGATGTCTATTTCCCTGCCTTACAGAATTACTGTTTTCCCAACAACATCCTTCTTTTCCATTTTTGTAGGTTTAGGCAGGGATAAAGAGTAACAAAGTTTTTTCTCCATCCTCTGTTCCATGCTCCCCTCTAATACCTCGGTAGAGCACTTACCTACCGGGCTGCAAGGCTGTTGGGTGCATTGCCCCCCTAATACCACAGGCTCTCAATTTCTAGCACAAAGCTCAGGACACCAGGAAACATCTGGTGAAGGAAGGCTGAGGTCATAAAGGACAGCAATATCCCAGCCCATAGCAGGGTCCCCATACCTGGCCTACTACAGTCACTCAGTCGTGACTCCATTCCAAAAGGGGCCTCCCACAGGGTGGCCATGAGGAGACGGAGCTTGTAAGCCCCTTAAAATGAAGCCAAGGTCATATACTTCATGTCTGCCCATTGCAAGAGTTCATCAAGAAAGACAGTACTGGTGTGTATTAAAAAACCACAATGGATTAAGTACCAGGCTCACATTTTCACCTGTTTAACTCCCAGAACAAACCAGCATCACCACCCCCATTCTGTGGATAGGGGAAATGGAAGCTAGTTGAAAATGGTTTGCCCACAGCCAGATAACTAGTTTATGGTGGAACAAGACTTGAACCCAGGTCCCCTGCCTGGCTCTGTCTCCGCACCTCCACAGCTGGTGGAATGAGAGGTGAATCCCCAGCAGTTACGTGCAGAAGGGGCTGATGGCAGGACACCCTGGGCCATTTAGCCTTTACTCCCCTGGAGGTCACTGAATAGCCCAGGGAGGGAAGCCCCAAAGATGACCTGGCACAGGGAAGGTCCTGCACAGAGGGGAACCAAAGTACATGGCAGAAAGACGGCTGGCCATGGGCACAAATAAAAATGTGGTGGAAGTGGCCTGCTCATGGGCATCCTGTCCTCCCGAAACCACCCTGTTTGGCTGTTCTGCTCCTACCTTCCCTGGAGCCCATTTCATCCCTCCCAGCTCCCTGGCTGAGCCCCTCCTGAGCTACACCGCAAGGCCAGAGGGGTTCATTTGAGTCAGCCTCAAGCTGCACGATCCTGGGTTCTTCCTATTGGCATTCACTCCTGAGAAAGTGGATTAGTCAGGAGTATCCAGAGGGCAGAGAACAGAACCAATAGGAGAGGGGTGTGGGTGGGTGTGTGGGGGCGTGTGTGTGTGTGTGTGTGTGTGTGTGTGTGTGTGTGTGTGTGTGTGAAGGGATTTCTTCTAAGGAATTGGCTCACATGATTATGGAGACTAGCAAATCCAAAATCTGCAGAGTGGACCGGCATCCTGGAGACCCAGGAAGAGTTGGTGTTGCGCTTCAAGGCCGTGGGCTACAGAATCTCCTCTTTCTCAGAGGAGGTCGATTTTTCGTCCTATTCGGGCCAGCGACCAGTTGGATGAGGCCCACGCACGTGATGGAGCGCAGGCTGCTTTATTTAAAGTCCACCCATTTAAGTGTTAATCCCATTCAAAAACACCCCCACAGAAACCTTCAGAATAATATTTGACCATATCCATATCTGGGCATTTAGGCTGACACATGTGATTAACCATCACAAAAGGTAAAAACACTCATCCGATAAGCAGCTCCTGGGATCCTCACAAAACACAGGGCTCCACCCCTCACCAGCCGGGGAGAACCTTGGACAAGTCACCTCGGGTGTCTCCACTGTGCACTCCACCGACAGTGGGAATAAGAGTCCCCACCTTGAGGCTGGCCGAGGATCAAAGAAGATGGTGCCCCTATTGGTCAGCAGAGTGGCTGGCACACGGGGGCGACCAGGAGACAGACTCAGCAGCATCATGCCCCTTTGGCTGCCACGCAGAGGGCCACCCTACCACCCCCAGGCCCCGCCTTTCAGCTGCTGGTCTTCTCTGCCTCTGTCACCTGTGGCTGATTCTCAAGCTCCATCCCCTGCCCTCATCCTTCTCAGAAGTAAGCTGGCTGCAGCCCACCCTTTCTACTCACTCTCCGATACTCCCACCACTGGCTTCTGATTCAGCCCAGCCCTGAGGAAGTGTTTGTGTTTAAGACACCGCTTCCTGGCATCGCCCACATGGTCCACATGGCCACCAGCTCAGCTCCCCTTGGGCTGCCTTCCCCTGCCCCTCACCATGCAGGCACACAGACACACACATGCACACCCACACATACACACAAGCACACAGGCCAGGCTCAGCAGCTCTCCAGACTTGCAAAGAACATGTTGGGTGTGTAAAGCCCCTTTTAGTTGCCACAGTGACATAAGGGCTGGACCTCTTTGAGGACCGGCCTCCTGGACCAAATGCAGTCACTCATCGCTTAACAATGGGGCTACATCCTGAGAAATTCATTATTAGGCGATTTCATCTTTGCGTGAACATCATAGAGGGTACTTACGCTCTATGTAGGTGACTATCCACCCAGGCTATACAAGCTAGCCTATTCATTGTGCAACATGCTACCATACTAAATACTGTAGTAAGTATTTATGCATCTAAACATCTCAAAACATAGAAAAGGTACAGTAAAAATATAGTCTAATAAATAGGAAATGGTCCACCTGTCTAGGGCACTTACCACAAATGGAGCTTGTGGGACAGGACATTGCTCTGGCTGAGTCTGAGAGTGAGTGGTTAGTGAATGGGAAGGCCTAGGACCGCTCACTGC
Organism: Sapajus apella; assembly: GCF_009761245.1. Classification (NCBI taxonomy): domain Eukaryota; kingdom Metazoa; phylum Chordata; class Mammalia; order Primates; family Cebidae; genus Sapajus; species Sapajus apella. The sequence continues at coordinate 8,391,835 of NW_022436960.1, read as the reverse complement.
TTTAGATTTTATCAACACTGGACACTTACGCCACACTAAATACATCAAAAATATTTTCCTTTCTTCAATAATCATTAATCTTAGTGTACTGTAACACTTTTACATTATAAACTTTTACTTTAAAGCTTTTTTAGTCTTTTGTAACAGAACTTAGCTTAAAAGACAAACACATTGTACAGCTGTAAAAAATACTTTCTTTCTTTATATCCTTATTCCTAAGATTTTTTCTATTTTTAAAATTTCTAACTTTTTTTAACTTTTAAATATTTTTGTTAGAAACCAAGACACAAGCACATGCATTATTGGTCTAGGCCACACAGGGTCAGGATCATCAGTGTCACTCACTGTCTTCTGCCTCCACATCTTGTTCCACTGGAAGGTCTTCAGGGACAGTAACATGCACAGAGCTGTCCTCTCCTGTGATAACAACGCTTTCTGGATACCTCCTGAAGGACCTGCCTCAGGCTGATTTACAGTTGACTTTTTTAATAAGTAGAAGGAGTACACTCTAAGGTCGAGTGTGGTGGCTCACGCCTGTAATCTCAGCACTTTGAGAGGCCATGGCAGGCAGATCACAAGGTCAGGAGTTCGAGACCAGCCTGGCCAACATGGTGAAACACCGTCTCTACTAAAAATATCAAAATTAGCCTGGCATGGTGGCATGCACCTGTAATCCCAGCTACTTGGAAGGCTGAGGCAAGGGAATCGCTTGAACCCAGGAGGCAGAGGTGGCAGTGAGCTGAGATGGCACCATTGCACTCCAGCCTGGGCATCAGAGCAAGACTCTGTCTCAAAAAATATATATATATATATATATATATATATATATATATATATATATATACAAAAAATTAGCCAAGCATGGTGGTGGGTGCCTGTAATCCCAGCTGAGGCAAGAGAATCCCTTGAACCCAGGAAGCAGGGGTTGCAGTGAGCTGAGGTCACACCACTGCACTCCAGCCTGGGCGACAAGAGCAAAACTTTATCTCAAAAAATTAATAACAATAATAAAGAAGGAGCATACTCTAAAATAAGAATAAAAAGTATAGTGTAGTAAAGATATAAACCAGTAGCAGAGCTGTTAATTATCATTATCGAGTATTGTACACAGTCCACAATCACACGTGCTAGACGTCTATACCACTGGCAGCCCAGGAGGTCTGCTGACACCAGCATTGCCGCAGACATGTGAGTCATGTGTCATGTTACGATGTCTCTAGGCCGTAGGAAGTTTTCAGCTCCATGATCATCTCAGGATCATCTCATGTGTCATGTTACGATGTCTCTAGGCCGTAGGAAGTTTTCAGCTCCATGATCATCTCAGGATCATATATTCAGTATGTTGTCACCAAAACCTCATTATTGGATACATGACCATAGTTCTAAATATTATATAATTTTGTTCAAAAATTGTTTACAGACGCCTTCTCTGAGCCAGGCACTATGTGCCCTCTAGGCATACACCGACAGAAAGAAAAAGATGTGACGTCTTCTTCTTGGCCTCCTGATGACGCCTGCAGGGGTCATGCCAGCTGAGGGGCCAACTGGACGCCTGACACAGACCTGGGTCCTCCCAGGCCAGTGCCTGGACAGGTTGGGCTCACGCCTTCATTCCCTAGCCACTGAGACCCCGAGTGTGTAGGGGGCTTGGCGGTCATTGTCCTGGCCGTGAGCTGCCCCTTGGACAGGACCTCGGACTGTCCTGCTCTGACCCACCTTTGCTAGAGCCCCAACTTCAGGCATGGCTGGTCAGTGACCCCAGGAACGCTTCTCCACAGAGGAGTGGCTCCCTCATGCTGAAGACAGCAGGACACTAACTCCATGTCATCCGTCACCAAGCACGTGTGAGGGCATCTCTGTGCCAGGCCCAGGGCCACTAAGAGGTGTCACCATAGCCTGACTTTCAGAAAAAAAGGATGAAAAACAAACCCACCCAGTGGATCTATCCTCCCAGGGCTAGCGACTAAGTCAGTGCATTGGGTCAAATGTACCCACCCTTACCTGCACACACCGTGGGGTGTCTCCTCCAAGCCTGAGGCTCACAGATGCCTCCCAGCAAGCCCAGTGCCGCCCTTCCCACCTCCCAACCAATCACGCTTCCCCACTGGAGCACCAGGCCGGGGACCGGCTGGCATTTGGAGCTGCACTTTAGCAAAAAGCTGTGTATAATCCTCAGAGTCCATGGGGCTGTGGCTTCAGGAAGTTCCCAAGACCGGGGTCTGTGAGAGGGACAGTGGCCTCTCCACTTGCTATTTCCCGCTCACCCCCAGGCATCGCCCCTGATGCCTGCAGAGAGAGAGAGAGGGGAATTCCCTGCCGCATTTAAATTGGCTTTGAATCCCATTTTTCGCTGATTGTGAATGTGAATATAAAATAATGGCCAGAGAGTGCGATGACACTGTGAGTCCCCAAATCCCCATTCAGAGGAACGTGTTCTCTGATGTGGGTCACAGTTCTATATGGGTCTGTGATCTATTCTGTGATACTTTTGTGTATGAATGCACACATCAAGGGCTTCAGCTGTGCAGCTATGTCATGAGGGCTGCATTATGTAAAATATCTAACCTCACAGAGCCAGGTGACAAGGACAGCCATGGAGACCCCGCCACTGAGTGTGAGGATGATCATGTTACTACTCTCCTTGGGGTCTATATAAGGAGCAGGTGATGGGAGGCCCCCTCCAAGGCCCATCCCAGCTCTATCTCCTGTATACATGAAATGGTACAGAAAAGCTCCATGCAGAGCCCCATGGCCCATCCCAGACTTTGGTTAGGGCCTCAGAGACACACCATGATAGGTACGAGCCAGGCTCTGATGTCAGACAGACCTGGTTTCTAATCCTGGCTCTGCTACTTACAGGCTGTGTAACTTTGAGGAAATCACTTAACCACTCTGGGCCTCATTTCTTTCATCTGCAAAACAGAACAGATGACAATCACAGGTGACCACACAGGGTGGGGTGAGCGTGAAAACTGATCACACAGGTAAAGAACATACTGGTGGCCGGGCGTGGTGGCTCACGCCTGTAATCCCAGCACTTTGGAAGGTGGAGGTAGGCAGATCACATGAGATCAGGAGCTCGACTCCAGCCTGGCCAATATGGCGAAAACCCATCTGTACTAAAAATACAAAAATTAGCCAGGCCTGGTGGCAGGCACCTGCAATCCCAGCTACTCAGGAGGCTGAAACAGGAGAATTACTTGAACCCAGGAGGTGGAGGTTGCAGCAAGCTGAGATCACGCCACTGCACTCCAGCCTGGGCAACAGAGTGAGACTCCATCTCAAAAAAAAGAAAGAAGGAAAGAAAAGAGAAGGACATACTGGCAACTGCCTGGCACATAGTAAGAGTGGCCTACATTCCTTGTTGTTATTGGTATTGTTGAAACGTGCCCCCAGGGCGCATGTGTGCAGCCCCCATCTCCAGCTACCGGCCAGCTGCAGGCCCGAGTGGCACACAGCAGCGTTTTGCTTCTGAAAACATTTTGGTGCAATTTTCTGACCCGCAAAAATATTTTTACAGTGGAAACGCATGTCTGGCTTGGCACTGCTCAGTCTCACTGGCTTGTTTAGCTTCTCAGGAAAATAAACAAAGGTGAATTTGTGGACACGAGGGGATGGACTCAAATCAAACAAATGTGGCACTCGCCAGCCCCCCATGTACTCCCACCCATCAGGGCAGCAGAACCTCAGACCAGGTCACCTGACCCAGCAGACTAAATAACCTCCCCTCCCCACATCTCCTGGGAGGCCACTGAGCGCAGAGCCCCGCAGCCTGGAGAGCCGCCAGTGCCCCAGGGCATGCATCCACCTTTCATTTCTCAGAGCAGGTAACAAAGCCCAGGGTGGAAGGCGACCTACCCAAATCACATGGCAAGACTTTGTTGGCTCATTTGTTAGTTTGTTTAGATGTCTGATATAATTCACCGAGCACATGCTTAATCTAAGGAAGCCAGTGCCATCCCTTTTTTACAAGAGGAGAATGTGGTTTGGGGAGGTTACCCAACACGCCCTAGGTCATGGTGCACGCGGCCTGGAGCCTCTGCTTCCTTCCTTCCCTCTGTGGCTGCGAACCCTGTGCCCTGTTTTCCAATCAGCTGACTTTGTCCAGAAAGACGGCAGGAAATTAAAGAACAAGCAGAAGCCTTGACATAAAACAGGGTTCCCAGCATCATCATTTAGTAAGTGTGCAGCCAGGGACAGGCCACAAAGGCCTCTGCATTCCACAGGCATCCTCTCTAAAGTGACAGGTCCATCCAGTGGAATACTATGCAGCGAGGAACAGGATCCAGCTATGAGTACACACGTCAGCCTGGCTGACTCTTACAGACAGCACATGGAGGGATACACAAGGGACCCCACAGGGGCTGGAAATGGCTCACATCATGGTGTGGGGGTGGTAATCTGGGGTCTACATAGGTAAAAATTCACCCAGCTGTACCCCCCAGAGATCCACGCTCTTTAATATGTACAAATCAGGCCTCCATACAAATAATCACAATGAAATAAAACAATGATGACAAAAGCGCCTGCTTCTCAGTGGTGAGTTACGCCGCGGTAAGAAGGCAACGCAACACTTCTGTTGTCTTGATCAGCATTTTGAAGTCACACATTTTGCCCCTTTACTTCCTGACTGACTGAATGACGAGGTAGATTCGTCGGCAATTCCGCCATATATTCATTTATTTATTCACTCAGCACACCAGTGGGTCTCCACAGAGGGAACTCAGAGCAGGTGCAGACACAATCTGTGGGCATTGCAGCAAAACCTTCCTGGCCCCACTGGGACCGTGAGCAGGGGGAAGGGACCAGAGAGGAGGCCAGTCCAGCCGGGAAGAGATTAGAAGACAAAGTCTTGGGTCTTCAGGTGGTTCCTGGCAAGTCTCTCCAATTAGATCATCCATGTCCAGAGTCCTGTCGAGTCCTGTGAGGCTGTCATTGGCATGCTTGTGACCACGTCTCCTGCCCACGTGTTCCAGGGCCCCAGGGTTTGTAGACACTGAGACACCCGATGCCTTCAAGGCCACCCTGAAGGAGCTCCTGGGCCCTGCTACAGCCAAGCTCAGCTGGAGGGCTCTGCAGGGCATCCAGGCAGGCAGACCCAAGTGACATGAGGCATATGAGGGTCTGGACCAGGAGAGCCCTGGGGCCCTGGGTGGGTGGGAGGCGCTCCATGAACTGATTCTAGCAGAGATCCTGGAGGTGGAGGCGGATATTTGTTTCCTAGAACTGCTATGAAAAAAAACAACCCTCAAAATAAGCAGCTTAAAACAATTGAAATCTACTCTCTCACAATTCCAGAGGCTAGAAGTTCAGAATCAAGGCGTCATTATGGTATGCTGTCTCTGGAGGCTGGAGAGAATCCTTCCTTCCTTCTTCCAGGTCCTGGGAATCCATGGCAATTATTGGCCAATGGCAATCTCGCTCCAATCTCTGTCTCCGTCTCCCCATGGCCTCTCCTCTCTGTGTGCCTCTGTGTCTCCCCATGGCCTCTTATCAACAGACCCTGTGTTTAGTTCCCATCTTAACCCACTATGACCTCACCTTAGCGTGAACTACATCTGCAATCACCTGATTTCCAAATGTGGCCGCACTCACAGGTATCTGGGGCCAGGACTTCAGCATATTTTTCAGGGGACACCATCAACCCACAACAATGGAGGAGCCCAAAGCAAGAAGGGGCCAGGAGCCTCCCACACTGCTCAGACAGGCAGCCCACTCGCAAGCATGTCGCCTGCCCACCCTCGACATCTGCGGACCAGCTAGAGGACCGCCCTCTGTGCCACCTCTCAGGGCTGTCCAGTAGTGAACCCCTTGCCTGTAAACTCTGGCCCATTGGCTCTAAACTGTTTGTAAAGTTTTAAATAAACACTCACAGCCCTTCTGCAGTCTGGTGACTCACCACTCACTCAGGGCTTTGGCAATTGTCAGCAAACTCCACAGCCCCCAGACCCTGAAAACAAATGAAAGGGCAGAGCCACCCACAGAGGCCCAGGAGGAGGGTTCCCATGGTGACAGCTCAAACCAGTGTTCCTCCCAGCACCCTGCCAGGGCCAAACCCACTGTGGGGACCTAGGGATGCAACTGAGGAAGGTGGGGAGAAGCATGTTCCTCTTCTGGCTGAGATGCTGCCTGGAGGGTGGGAACTCAGTATCCTTCCCTTGCCAGCCTCAGTTTCCCATGTTGTACAGGCAGGTCCAGTTCAGGCCTGTAATGGGATGGTTCAGTGAAAAGTTCTGCATCCCCTCAGGTGGGCTGGGCCTGGAAACGAGCCCTTCTGCTTGCCGTAATGGAGGTCATCGGACCTCAGTTTCCCCATCAAAAAGGTGGATGACTGATTTACCCCGTGTCGCGTCTGGCCAATATCCTTTTACAGCCCCAGTCATAAGGTGACCACCTGTGTAAAAATTTAGACCCCAGATGGGGTTAGTTTGGCTGCTAAAGGGTGGGTTTTAAATGCTTTAAATATGGTAGCCAGTATTTTTAAATGGGGGAATTGCATATGGAAATCTGGATTTCAAGCTTTCCAGGAAAAATCGCATCTGGCATCAGGGGCCAGCATAGCCTTCTGGGCTGGGTTCAGCACCTGCTTCTTGGTGGGCACGTGCCAGGCCCCCTTCCCCAGGTTCCTCGGGCCTGAAGACAGCTCTGCTCAACTTTGTCCTTCTGCTGCTGTTTCCTCATCACCAGACACTGATGTGAATCTTTACCAAGTGGGAAAGCAAGCGCTCAGTTTAAAAAGCAGGGAGTTTCCTTTTTCTTTTCCTTTTTTTTTTTTTTTTTTTTTGAGACAGAGTTTCACTCCAGTTGCCCAGGCTGGAGTGCAGTGGTGCGATCTTGGCTCACTGCAACCTCCGCCTCCAGGTTAAAGGAATTCTTCTGCCTCAGCCTCCCAAGTAGCTGGGATTACAGACACCCGCCACCACGCCCAGCTAATTTTTTGTATTTTTAGTAAAGACAGGGTTTCACCATGTTGGCCAGGCTGGTCTAGAACTCCTGACCTCAGATAATCCACCTGCCTTGGCCTCCCAAAGTGCTGGGATTACCAGTGTGAGCCACCACGCCAGGCCTAAAAGCAGAGAGTTTCTAAAAGAGTGGTGAGATGGGAGGAATGGCTTAGATATTTTCTGGACATATAAGACTTCTTGTCAGTCACCCGGCCAACCCAGCAACGGCATGGAGACCTCCTAGGTTACAAGCCACCCACTGCTTTCCCCAGCATCATGCTTCTGGAAGGTTCCACCAAAGTGCACCAATCAAAGTGGCCATTTGCTAGAGGTTCAAGTACAGCTCCAGGCTCCTCTAGGAGTGGGAACCCCAGCCTGCACTCTCTCACTGCAAGGCCTCAGGCAAGTTGCTCAACCTCACTAAGCCTCAGCTTCCTCATCTATAAACATTCCCCTATATGTACAAGGGAACGAGAGGGTAGAGACAACTCATGAAAAATGATTCCCGCGCTGATCGACAGCTATGTGACTTGTTGTTACAGTTGTTTTTCTATTGCTGCCGTTGGAAGATGGCTTATGTCTCAGTGGCATCTGCCCAAATGCAGACTCTGAGACCAGGATTCAGTGCAGATATTTTATGTGTGGCAGAGGCAGGATTCCAGGAAATACCAGTAGAGGAGTGGGAAAATAAGACAAAGTAGGCAAAGCAGCCAGGAAAGTCACAGCCACTGTGTTGTCATTACCTCTGTGGACAACTGACATCCAACTGTGCTGGGGAGCTCCAGCCCAGGAAGCACTCACAAGTCACAGTTCTCCATGCACCCCAGCCTATGAGCAAGGGAGCTGCGGTATTGATACACCCACTCTCGACGCTCAGTGGCTGAAGGCTGCTGCCAGAGGTTGTTCATCTCCCGGCCTTCCTGGCCAGCACGGAGGTGAGCAGAGTGGGCTTCTGCAGCCAGAGAAAGCCCTCAAACACAGAAAGGATGCTGCCGAGTTTGGAGGCTGGGTGGTGAGCTCGGAAGTGCTCAGGGTGAGGAGATCTGGACAGGGCGCTGAGAACACCTGCTAGACTCACGTTTGTCATTTACATGGATGCAAAATTTGCATTCGCTTCCATCATATGCCCATGCTTGGTGTAATGTAACAGTATATCGGTCTCCCCTTCCCCACCACGGATGGAGAAAAGCTGATATTATAGAAAATGTCTATGCTTATCCTGCATCTCCTATACTCCCTGGCACACTTGCTGGACACAAACACACCTGAGAGAGCCATGACCCAGTGCAGAAAAACTGGATGTACCTTATCTCATTTGAAACCCCTGTCAATCTTGTTCAGTAGGCATGCTTTATCCGCATCTCACAGGTGAGAAAACTGAGGCCTAGGATGTTCCGTAACTTGCTCACACTATTGAAGATGTGAAAACCACCAGACAACAGCCCTTCAGCAGCAAAGACCCCATGGAACCCAGGGTGTTGAGTGGCTCCCCTAGAATCCTGTTCAGGGAAATAGCCCAGTGAAATCAGAGGTCTCCTGGGAGGGAGGAGTGGTGAGAGCTGACTTACGTCTTAGAAAGACCCCTATGGGGTCCTCCCTGCACAGGGAAGGGATCCAAACAGATTGAGCAGGGGCAGGAGAGCAGCAGGAGACACAGCTTCACAATCCAGGGAGAGAGGCAGCTGTCCTGGGCTAAGGGGGAGGAGGGCCAGACCAAGGCCTGTGATAGAGGAGGAATTGGCCAGTCCTGGGGATCCTTGGGCAGTAAGGAAACGATGAGGAAAGTGACAGGCATGACTCCCAGTTTCCAGTTTGGGCAGCAGGGAAGATGGTGGGGCCCATTACTCCAGGAAGCAGGAGGAGGAGGACGCATGGATCTGAAGGGGCTGCAAGGCGATCAGCTCTCATTGAATTGATGTTGGAGGCCTCCACGGGAGAGGTCCAGGACAGATAGGGGTCTGGAAACAAGAAAACTTTCTCTGTCCTAAAAACTCGGATCTGAGGATCCACTGGAGTAATTAAGGCCATAGGAGTAGAAGATGTCACCCAGAGAGAAGAAGGGGAGGGAGGGGAGGAGAGGAAAACCCAGGACAGACGCTGGGGAGCCTCCTCATCCAGGGCCAGGCTGATAATGTCTCCATGTGGGAGACTATGCTGGGGTACAGAGGCCCAGGGAGAACCCAAAGGCAGGAGGAGGTGGCCACCAGGAGCAGAGCGGTAGGCTCCTGGAACTCCCTGGGGCAGCACACAGCGGTTGCTCTAAAAAGACTTACTTGGCCAGGTGTGGCAGCTCACGCCTATAATCCCACCACTCTGGGAGGCTGAGGCAAGTGGATTGCTTGAGTTCTAGAAGTTCAAGACCATCCTGGGCAACAAGGCGAAGCCCCGTCTCTACCAAAAATACATACACACGTGTGCGCGCGCGCACACACACACACACACACACACACACACACACACACAGAAAAAAAAAACAAAACAGCCAGTCATGTTGGTGCATGTGTGTCTGTGGCCCCAGCTACTCGGCAGGCTGACGTAGGAGAATCACTAGATCTCGGGAGGGAAAGGTTGCAGTAAGCTGTGATCACAACACTGCACTTTAGCTTGGGTGTCAGAGCCAGACCCTGTCTCAAAAATAAATAAAAATAAATAAAAATAACTTTTAAAAAACTTTCTTGGTTGAAGGAATACATGTATGAATTGCATTTTCTTAGTGCTTTGCAGCTTCCAAGTTCTCCTATAACCACAGGCCCTTTTGACCATTATAAGAGGCAAGCAACACTGATTCCACACAACAAACTGAAAACCCTAGAGAGCAGCAACTGCAGGGCTGGGCGGAGAGCTGAGCTTGTAGGTGCTTCGCAGAGTAATTTCTCTGGTCTTAATCCTGCATAACAGTTGGGCCCTTCCTGGGCTCCCTGCTGCTCTGTCTGGCCCTGGGGGCCAAATAGGGCAACTAATTGGTGCTCTGGGGTTAAGCGCTTTCCCAGAGCCCAGCTCTGCACCCCCTCCCACCACCTCTCACACTCCTAAACACCAGGTTAGTTGCTCGGACCAAGTGGGATATTTGCGTGTGAGAACTGATTGGTTTTTGACAAATCCAGCTTGGCCTCTTTTTAGCACCTACTCATCCCCTAGGGGCTGGAAACCTGATATTTTAATGATTTGCTCCAGACCCTTTAGGAGGTGGGGAGGTGATTTTGTGGAGCTGAATTCCCCATGGAGGTAGGCCTGGTAGATGTAATTAGCAGGTGAGGATTCGATGGGCTGGGAAATCAGGTGCTGTCAGCACAGGCATGGCCCTTGCTGTTAACCCATTTCAAATACCTCTTCCTCTCATTTCCCAGCAATGGAGGGGTAGGCCTCCCAGCCCAGGGACAAGAGGGAGACTGTAGGAGAGGGCTGTTTTGTCTTGGGACTGGACAAACTTTTCCCTTCTGCTCCTGTTTGGTCCCAACTTGCCTGTTTTCCTTCAACCCTTTGTCTTTATTTTCTAAAAGATTTTTTCTACATCCTTTTGATTCTCTCTTAGAATCACAGAATCTCAGGAGAAAGAAGCTAAAGCTCCACCCCTTCATCTTATAAATGCAGAAACTAAGGTCTGTGAAGATAAAGAACTTATCCGACATTACAGTTAGTTAATCTGATCATTATCATCACCACCATTCTCATTATCACCACCATCATTATCATCATATCATCCTCACCATCACCACCATCATACTCATCATTTTACCACCACCACCACCACCCTATCACCATCACCACCGCCACCGCCACCGCCATCACCACCGCTGCCACCACCGCCACCATCACCACCACCAGCACCACCACCACCACCATCACCACCACCACCACCACCACCACCACCATCACCATCACTATCACCATTACCACCAGCACCATCATCACCATCACCACCACCACGACCACCACCACCACCATCACCATCATCACTATCACCATTACCACCACCACCATCACCACCACCATCACAATCACCATTATCACTATCACTAACATCATCACCACCACCCTATCATACCATCACAATCACTGTCACCACCACCATCATCATCACCACCATCATCATCACCATCATCACCATCACAATCACCATCATGACAACCAACCACCATTATGATCACCATCACCATCATCATCATCACCACCATCATCACCCCATCATCATTACCTCATTACAATCATTATTTATTTGTTTATATCCAACATTATTCCCCCCCAAATTTAGAGTGCCGCAGCCACCACAAGATCTTGGGTCTCCAGACTCCTTCCTTAGGGTGCTCCCTGCCTCAGCTCCCACACCCATTGCAGCTCCCCACTCCCACACCACCTCTTCTTCCTTCTCCCCTCTGCACACAGGAGGCAGCTGTACCCTGCACTTCTCCACCCACTTCCCATTTAGGTCTCTTGCATACACCCGGCTTTTGAAAATCCCCTCTGTCCTCACTTCTTCCTTTTGCTTAGGGGATGGCTGACACAGAAGGATCCCAGAGGAGAAGAATGCAAAGCAGGGAAGAGGAGGGGAAAATAGCAGACAGGAAGAGAGTGGTGTGTGGAATGAAGTATAAAGCCCCCAGGCAAGCAGCTCCCTGTCTCTACCATAGGCCGTGGGGCACATGAGCTGAGCCGCTCGCCCTCTCTGCTCACTTCCTTTGGTCTCTCATTTAGAGAATGGTCTGGAGGAGGGTGGAAGGTTGATGCTGGAGGATCTGAAAGCCTCGTACAGCTCTGACATTCCACAATTCCAGCAGCATGAGGAGGAGGGTGGAGGCCCCAAGTCAGGCATCCCCTAAGGACAGCAGAGGAAACACTCATCACAGTTCCCAGCCCCCAAAACATGCTCACCCCCGGGGCTGGGCTATCTCCACACTCCTCTGAGAGACTGGGGCTTTATCTGCCAGCTCTACTGCCAGGTCATTTCTTTCCTTGGGCGCCTCTCACTGGAGCTTTGTTGGGTGGGGCCAGCCCAGCTCACACATGGAAGTCACCTGTGCCCAACATCAGTAGGGACAGACACACCGACAGTGACGCCCTCCAGGCACATACCCTCCTGGGTGAGCTTCTGCCCCACTAAGTCCCCAGCCTCTCCTCCCCGCGCCCAGTTTCCCCACCACATCCTCTTCCCCACTCTCCATTCTCCCAGTCTGACTCTTTGCAGCCTGACACTTGGAAACACAGGATCAACTTCTTTTTTTTTTTTAAGACGGAGTTTCACTCTTGTTACCCAGGCTGGAGTGCAAGGGCGCGGTCTCGGCTCACCGCAACCTCCACCTCCCGGGTTCAGGCAATTCTCCTGCCTCAGCCTCCTGAGTAGCTGGACTACAGGCACGCGCCACCATGCCCAGCTAAGTTTTTTTTTTTTTTGTATTTTTAGTAGAGATGGGGTTTCACCATGTTGACCAGGATGGTCTCGATCTCTTGACCTCGTGATCCACCTGCCTCGGCCTCCCAAAGTGCTGGGACTTCTGCTGGGTTTGGCCAGAAAATGTCCATCCATCACAGCTGTGTCTTTGAAAGGAGCTTGAAGTTCAGAATCCCTCCTCCACGAGCTTCCCAGCAGGAAAGAAGGCTGGCTTCCCTCTCCTCCCCTTCTCTCCCATTCCCTCCCCAGGGTGATGAGCAAAGGGACACAGATGACTTCAAGACACCCAATGGCCCCTGTGAGTCTAGGGCAGTGACTCAGCCGAGGCCTGGGTTATGCCTGGCAGAGCGAATCTGACAACCTGGCCAGACTGCCTTCCCCTAATGAAGCCCTTCCTGAGAACAGGCCAGAGCCAGGATGACATCCAGAGACCTGCTCAGTCATGGAATAACTGACCTGGTCATGTCTCGGCCAAGAAATGATCTCCCAGTCCAGCCTGGCGGTTCTGGGCAGCTCTGGTTGGTGTTCATGGCTCCCAAAGGCTAAGACATTTGGGGAAAATGAATCCAGGGAAGCCCTAAAATAAATGAGGGCACAGCCAAAAGCAGCACCCCTTCCCCTCACTTAGGGGTTAGGGACAGCTGGCAAGTGAATAATCACCTGTGAGACCCAGAATGTGAGAGAATGACAGATACGTCTGTTTCACCTGCCCTGCGTGCCAGGCTCACTGCTGAGAGCTCAGACCAGTGCTGCTGCGGCTGTGGCAACCTTACAGGTGAGAAGGACACTGAGGCCTGGACATGTGGTTCCCAAGGTCATACAGGGGCTCAGTGGCACTGTGGGGACTCCAGCCAGCCCCGCCTGACTGCAGTGTTCTGCGGCTCCATTACACAGAGCTCAGACCACTCACTCCAACCAGCACACTCATCATAGCAACACAAGAACCAAGAGACCCTGGGTAAGTGGCTTGCCTACGTCCTACAGCAAATGGAGGTGCCCAGTGCTGTGCGGCCCATGTGGAGTGTGGGTGGGGTCTGGGGAAGAGATGGTTGAAGGGGGAAGGATGGAGCAGGGTCAGAGCTGTGGGGACCAGCTAAAGAGCTGGGCAAATAGGCTGTCAGAGGGGTACAGGGCACGGAGGAAGCGAGGGAGATGTCATCAAATGACAGGGGACTTGGCATGATCTAAGCCATGTTTTTTTGCAAAAATTCTGGCAGCTGCATGGGACAGGGTTGGGAGGAGAGGAGAGCTGAGGATGGGGTGACCTCTGGGGAGCTATGACAGGGGTCCACATCATCAGAGGCAGGGCAGAGCCTGGGCCGTGTCGGTGAGGGGGAGCTGTGACAGGGGTCCACGTAGTCAGAGGCGGGGCAGAGCCTGGGCCGTGGTGGTGAGGGACATGGTGAGAGCCATGACTAAGAGGAGGGGAAGGTGGCCTGAGGTTTCCAGAGATGGCAAAAAGCAGGACCGCTAGTCAAGCAGGAAAAGTGGCGGAAACAATGGGAGCCCCTTGCAGGCTCTGGGCTCAGGGAAGAGCTGGATAGGCCTTGAGAAGACCAGGCTTAAAGGCCAGGCTGGAGATGTGGCTTCAGAATCCACGCGACACGTTCCGCGCTCATTCGTTTACTCATTCCATAAATCACGTGTGGAACGTTTCCTGTTTCAGGCTCTGGACTAGATGCAGAGGGAGATGATGGAGATGCCTTGAGAATGGTCCTTGCATAGCAGGAGTTCAGGTCCCAGTCCCATGAGGGACAGAGAGTCCTCACCTCTTCCTTCCTCTCAGAAGTGACCCAGGAGCCCCTTCTCCATCCAACCCACTCTCCCATCCCCAGCCATTCGCTTCAGACCCAGGGAGCTTCCCTGGCTTCTCTGACTTTAGCCCATCTCTTCTGCTTTGACCAAACCCTTGGGAAAGCCCTTTCCTCCACCGTGGCTGCGGTTTCTCCCACTGCGTCACTCCCTGTGTGCCTGGGCACACCACATCCTCAACTGAATTGGGTCCCTTCTGTGGCAGGAGCCACCAACCCCCGCTCAGGGCCCAGGGCACCGAAGGCCCCCCAAAGTCAATGACCATCTTCCCTAGCATGCCGGGCACCTTCCGTAACATCCAGACAGTCATGACACTGTTCCAACGTTTAAATTTTTACTCACATATAATAGTTGTATATATTCTGAGGGTACCTGTGATATTTTGATATCTGTATACAATGCCAAGTTGTCATTTAAAAAAAAAAATCAAAGTAACCCAGCTTTCCAAAATTGGAGATGAAGAGCATTGTTTGGAACCAGCACCTCCATTTTGCTTTCTCACTCATTCCAAAGCTGACTCTGGTCGCATTAGGCAATAGACAACCCAGAGATGCAGAATCTACCCCCAAGTGGCTTAGCATGGAGCACCAGGGATGTAAAGAATAAGGCTGATAACATGTGACAATGCACTGAGGAATGACCAGGTCTACCAACATGAGGAATCCAGGAAGGCTTCCCAGAGGAGGCACACTGTCTGACGAGCTGGACAGGGTTAGCCAGGTGAAGGAGAAGGCATTTCTGCAGACCAGAGGCAGAGAGTTTGAAGCTGTGACAATGAATGGATTAGCTCATTTGGGGGACATCTGCCAACCTGTTCATAACATACAGACTAAGCTAGGCTATTGAGTTGATCAGACCCCGGGGTTCCCAATTGCGTCATTAGTTCAAATCGGCAGTCCTTCTTGGCAACATTCCCAGCCCTTAAGCCATCTGGCACTGGCACCCAGTCGGCTTCCTGAGTCTGAACTCTGCCTGGAGCACACCCTGCCCCCACCAAGACCCTGAAGTCCTGCCCAGCCTGAGGGAGCCACCCGCCTTCCAAGGCGCCCTCCTGATTCTACTCCCACCACCTCCCCCAGGAACCATCACTCCCTCCTTTCAAACTTTGGGACACCTTTAGTACCTTCCATGGGGTGCAAACTGTGTTCTGGTTGGTCATTCTGGATATTCAAGTGCTTCCTTACCCCTTTGGGGCAGGCAGCACAGCTCAGTGGATGAGACTGTGGGCTGTGGTCATAATGTCCGGGGTAGCGGGAGGGAAAGACTAGAAAGCTTCCTGGAGGAGGTGACCAAACTCTTGACGAGGGAATAGGAGTTTACAAGACAAAGGAGGGAGAGAAAAGGGAAATTCAGGTAGAGAAAGTAGCATGAGCAAAGATTGCCCACACGAAAATACTTGGCATATTTGGGAAATGGTAAGAAGTTGGGTGAGGTAAAAGCATGGTGGGGTTGAAGTTAAAGAGGACATAGAGTCCCAGGCCTTAGATCGAGGTGGACTGCCCGCACAGTGCCTAAGGAGGCGGCTACAATCCCGCCTGACCTGAGATACACTGTGGCTGCCCAACCTCCTGGATGGCACATGCCTCAGCTGGCTCAGCCACCCCCCAAACGACAATGGTCCCTCTGCAGGGTTTTCTGACCTCCCCTCACAGTGGGGGACATTCTCACTGGACCCAGCTCAGCCCTCCTTCTTCTGGGGGCTCCAAGTCTGCGATTCTATCAGCCCTCATTTTTTTTTCTTTTCATTCACTCACTGATCATTATCCTCCAACCCTTCCGACGCTTCAGACAGGCCGTCCGTTTAATTTTGTAAAACTAAACAGCATGCTTGGTTTTTTCAGGATACACTCTGAGCGTGATATGTTCTGCGGAATGTTTTTCAGAGCAGTGAAAAATTTAATTTCTTCCCCCAGCATCAAGATGTGTCAAACATAATTTATGCCTGGACATAATTCATCCCTAAAGATAAATATTGAAACCCAAGAGAGGAGAGACGGCTGCAGAATTTCCAGGGGTAGGGGGTTGGAGAGGGGGTCTCCCTCCTGATGCCACCACTGAAGGGGTAAAAAAAAAATTGTAAACTAAACGAAAGTAAAGTAGCTCACTCCAGGTCTGCTCCCAGCACTGCCGTGGAATTTTTTTTTTTTTTTTTACAGGCCTCTTTTGTGTCTGTTGAACTGTTGCTCTGTCTTGCATAAAATCTCTCGCAATAGAAGTCCTCAATTAAAGTCACCTGCTGGTCTTTGTCAGCAGAGCTTGACGCTGTCAAATAATGCGGAGTCCCTTAAGCCAATACAAGTCATTAAGGAGGAGGCGAATTAGAGATCCGACATGGGGGACAGGAGCCATCCATAATCAATTGATATCTTCCTCTGCTGGAGGCGGGGTCCCAGGGAGCCCCCGCTCCCCATCCTTATCCGCAGGGGCCTCCACCCCTGGATCCAATTAGACTGTGGCTCAGCGGGTCTGAGGTTGCGCTGAAAAGCCATCAGTAGGCGAGCCCATTAATAACTCGCCAGTGCCCTGCGTATTGTAATTGTCAGGCTGCAATTTACAGTAATCCTCCAATGCAAAAGCCTAAATCGCTGCAGCTGATTGGAAATTCATACACCCATTTGAAAGAGAAAAACACAAGATGCATGGGTTAAAAGGCCAGAGCATGCAAGTGTGTGTGTTGAGTGACAGACATTTTAGTACTAGCCTGGGACCATATTTTAAAAGGTCACTGAAAACTCTTGGCTTGGGCCCTCTGACAAACAATGAACGTTCCATATATTTATTTGCCATCTCTTTGTTTTTACAGCAAGCAGAATAAATGAGTTAAATGACGTTGTGCGGGCCTGCATATTGTCAGCACAGGTTATAAGTCATTATTAAACTCCATCAAATCAAACCAAACCCGGTCAAGGCAATGAGACTAAAAGTTATTTGCATTCCTTCTGTCATAAAAAATCATATCCCCTTACTGAAGACTTTCGTTTCTTTATTAAATGCAGCCACAGGAGTATTTCAGGTCTGGCTACATAAGCTCAGGAAAACCTTCCCGGTATAACTCAGTATAACAGCTTAGACCCGATTCCACTAAAAAGTCCCAGTTGAACGTATCTGGGCACTCAATCAAGACATACATATTACTTTTAAATAAGATTAGCCTTTTTATTTTGCTGCTTAAGTTAAAACTTTTCATGTCATTCTCTACTTTTATGTAAACTCCAATATAATTCTGTTTTAGCAAAATACTTCAAACAAATTAAAAACCTCAAGTCGAACGTGTCCTTAACAAAAACTTTCTTAATGGCATCTCAACGTGTCTGCTGACACTAAAACACTTTTAAATAAGATGGATTTTTCCTCCATTTCCCTGCGTTTGTAATGACGGCTACACGGCGCGCACCTTGGGTTACAATGGCAAAAGCAGTTATCTGTCCTCCAAATATTATTTGACCAATCACGTCCCAGCGACCTACACCATCTGTTTAAAAAATTGTCTTTCCCTACCTGTCTCCAGTTGGGTTCTACATTAATTGCAAAAAGGAAAGTGATCAGTGGGGGATATTTTGGAGGAGGCAGGTACAGGGAAGCACAGGGTGGGTAGGAAGCAGGGGAAAGTGTGGTTCCACTGAAGGGCACTCGCATGGCAAGGCAGGGGATTGTTGGCCCCCTATGTGAACTTCTTTCTGATATTTACAGTCTACATATCTGATATAAGCCCACTTAAAATTTGCCTCTATCCTACTAGTTTCTTATCCTAACATATATTCTTACATATACAAAAATCTACCTCTTGATTTGGCTGTGACTCTCAGTATTATCAAAGTATGATCATCTTTCTGTTGTTGAGAAATGGTTGGGATGAAACTACGGAGTCGATGACTGAGCAACGCTTCCATTTCTAATCCAAAAATGATGTCTGTGCCATTGTTGGGAACATGGGAATTTGGAAAGGCAACTGCCATGAAGAGTGAACCAGAAGCAGGTTCAGTGCCTACTCATTTTACTCTTTGATCAAAGGAAAGAAAATTGATTATTTGTCCATGGTGCCTTCCTTTTTCTACCCACCCAGTGTATGCAGTGGTATCTTCGGGCTGAAGCAGAAATACAGTCTTAGCTACAAGCCTACATCTGATTCTTTTATCCAGAATAAGGGTACTTCCTGCCCGCACCAGGGGCTTCTCAGCTTACTTCCAGATTTCTAATATGTCACCTCATTGCAGCTGATGACATCCCTCCAAGACAGGTAAGAATTATCATGCCCATTGGACAGTCATCAAAAAGAAAAGGCTCAAAGAGTTTGAGGTCATATTCGTGGCATGGCAGGCAGAATCTAAATTGGCCCAAGATTCCTGCTCCCTGATAGGCACGCATTGCATGTCTACCCTTTGTGTGCAGGCAGGACTTGGGAATGTGATGAGCTGTCCCTGCAATTGTAAGGTTACCTTATGAGGCAAAGGTGATAGAGTTTTGCAGATGTAATTAAGGTCCCTAATCAGCTGAGTCTAAGTTAATCAAAATGGAAATTAGCCTACATAGGCCTGACCTAAGCAGGTGAGTCTTTTAAAACAGAATTCAGGCCTTCCCTGAAAAGGGAGATTTAAAGTGAGAGAGCAGCTCTCCTGCTGGTCTTGAAGCAGCCGGATTCCAGGAGTTCTGCGTCTACAAGGAAATGGTTTCTACCAAGAACCATATGAGCTTGGAAGGATCTGGAGCTCAGAGGAGACCTCAGGTCCAGCAATACATTGGTTGCAGCCTTGTGAGATCCTGAGTGGAAGACTCCAGCTCAGCTGTGCCCAGACTCATGCCACACAGACAGTATGACATAATGAGTGTGTTTTGAGCCTTTAAATTTGCGGTAATTTGCTATGTAACAAGAGAAAACAAATACACCTGTGACCAGCAACCAAGCAGGCTTGCTTTAACATCCACACTGTGACATTCCAACCCCCTTTGTGAACTCCTTTTTGATATTTACAGTCTACACATCCAATATAAGCTTACTTTACATTTGCTTCTACCCTACTCTTTTCTTATCCTAAAATACATTCTCATATACAGAAAACCTACTTCTTGATTCGGCTGTGACTCTCAGTATTATCAAAGAGCTTTCTTATAACACACACACAAAGAAACTACAATAGTTTTTCTTTTCCAAGGGCCTTGAACAGCAGCATACCTGGCACCAGTATGAAGCTTTTTTGTTAAGCCCATAAACGTTAGTAAGTTATGAGAAAAGCCATACCTTTAAAAACACCTGACTAAATATTTCATAAATGCAACACACAGCAAATTCCTGCAGTGGATTCGCTGGATTTACAACCATCAAACTGCATTAAACTTACAATATCAAGATTTATCACCTATAAAATGGAGCCTCGTTTTGGTAGTATCTCACATTCAATCCCAAAGGATCTCAAATACCTTCGACCCTTCACCAGGGCACTTCACCGTAATTCATAACGAGGTAATCAAATACCTCACTGTAAGGCAGCCACCACCACCTTAGAGGATTAACTCACCTATCAAGGAAGTGTAGGCAGGGCTGGGACAGAAGGCAGCCGCTGCTTTACCAAGTGCAGAAATGGTACCAAGATCCAGATCGTAGGGGGCAAATACCACACAGAACCACGGGTGTGGAATTGGGCCATCCTGACAGGCTTCTGGTCCCAGTGGTTTCAGACATGAGCTTTTGGTGGTAGCACGCATTCTGCCCATACAATGTTCCAAGAAAGCTCCACCAATAGAACAGATACAATGGGAAGAAACAGCTCTGGCTGAATTAGGGAGAAGAGAGGAAGACCCAGTCACCACAGTGACTCTCTTCTGGACCTCTTGGCATTCTGCAGCCCATTGTTGGGGATTCTGTTTCTCCTTAGTGATTCCCCACTTTGGCTACACATGAAGATCATCTGGAAAGCATTTTTTAAAAGGCAGATGCCCGGGTTTCACCCCAGAGTCTCTGATTTTGTTGGCATTCACTGGTCTAGTTGGGCCCCATGTGAGCTTTAAGGAGCCTGAGATTCCAAGAGGGCAAAAGATTTGCTAAAGGGAGTACAGGTGGAAAACTACAATCCACAGAGAGCCTATCCTCAGAATGTTTGCAGGATGTCATTATGCACGCTGAGATTGTAACCTTGGGTTAAAATGTGTGAGTAAATTTTAAAGATTATAGTGATCACATACCTAAATAATTCCTCAAAAGCATTCAGGTCTTTGTGATAGAGGCGAATTACATGATCAGCATTTTAGGAGTGTCATTTAAAGAATAATTTGGTCTACTGAAGAGACCACAAATGTCCACGCCAACATGAACCAACAACTACTACGGTGAGACACTGTGAGAACTACTCATCCCTCAAAACCCGGCTCAAGTATCACCCTGACTGTGAATGCTCCCTTCACCTTCTGACCTTCTGTGCGCCCTGGTCCGTCCTTACTAGAAGGGACATTGGATTAAAATTATATGGTTATACACAATGATCCCCATCATAATTTGAGCCCGGAATATGAGCTCCATGATTCATTTTCAGGGATATCATTAACATCCTTATATGTCTTTACTCATTTGAAGAATGGAAATAACAGTAGTACCTACTCTTATACGAAATAGAAAAAAGTATTTAGAACATTAAGCACTCAATCAATGTTATTTATCATTATTATTTACACTTGGCTGTGGCTGTCAATCATATCACGCTATCTTATTGTCTTTAAGGGAAATATTATCCAAAACTAGCAGGTTTCCTTAAGATGTGTCGCCTTACTCCACTCCCCCCATCCCGGGGATGTAAGCTTCTAAGTACGTGACAGACATGTCTGTTGCACTAAATCCCACTGACTCTGCAGTGCCTGGTCACTGAGGATGCTGAGTTGCTATTTGTAAATGAAGAAATATGTTCAGTAAAACAGCAGCAAGATCATAACCCCGGCTTATAGGAACTTAGTCTTGACCAGACATTATTCAAATCTCCCTTTTTTTTTTTTTTTTTTTTTTTTTTTTGAGACAGTGTCTGGCTCCATCACCCAGGTTGGAGTTCAGTGGCACGATCTTGGCTCATGGTAAGCTCTGCCTCCTGGGCTCAAGTGATCCTTCCACTTCGGCCTCCTGAATAGCTGGGACTACAGGCACTCACCAGCATGCTCAGCTAACTTTTGTAGAGATGGGGTTTCGCCATGTTGGCCAGGCTGGTGTCAAACTCCTGAGCTCAAGCAATCCTCCCACCTCAGCCTCACAAAGTGCTGGGATGACAGGGATGAGCCACAATCCCTGGCCCAAATCTTCCTTAATTCTGCACTCACAAATTGAATTTTTGTGGCTTTGAGTATTATACTCTGTTAGTGGATCTTAGGGGCCAATCCCATTTTATAGATGAGGAAGGAGATAGAGGCCACGAGAGGCGAATACCTCGGCTGGGGAGTGGCATCTCCAGGGCTACTCCAGGTGCAGGGTCCCAGGCACAAGCGGATGCTCCTTTCAGTGTCCTGGTACAGGAGGGTTAAGTCAGAGTGTCCTGGGGCTGTGTCTGGGACGCAGGAGTTCCAGATGCCTAGAAATGCTCAGACCACGAGTTGCCAGTGCCTCCGCTTTGTCAACAAAATTGGCTTTAGTGAGCTTCAGTACTGGAAAACCTAGATTTTCTATTTATAAACATAACCTCAAGTTGGAATTCTGGCTTGTTGGGAGGACTGATTCAGCCCTTTATTCCAAAAAGGTAAATAGAAGTTGTTTTTTTAAAAAAAAAAAAAAAAAAAAAACCGACCGCCAAACGAAACCCAAAGTGGGCCTTACGGATCTTAAAACAACTTAAAGCTCAAACACACTTTCCCATAAAAGCCACTTACGTCCCACTGTCTGCCCACACTTGAGCCTGGCCTCTCAATGAGAGAAATCGAAGTGCAATGCCCCCTGTTGCACAAGAGCTGGCGGGCTGTCATCTCGCTTGTCTTCACAGAACGGCGTGTGACCTGGGGCTGTACCCCTCTAACAGGTCAGCCCGCTGGGATCTGACGGGACAGGGAGGTAACAGAGTTCAAAGCTGCGATCATAGAGTGCTTTCTGCCTCCTCCTTACGAACCACCTGGCTCACCTAGGTCCACTTCATGCCCAGTACTTAGTCACTGCCTCATAAATAAACCGAACCAATGAATCTGACCTCATTCCCAAGAGGAATGTGATGGCAACAGCACAACCACCTTTCCGGCACAGATGCTGTAACAGGAGAGCATGGACCGTTAGGTGAATGGGGCAAGGGGAAAATGAGAGGGTACTGCTAACAAAAACACTGGATTTTATTCCCATAGGATAACCGTATTCGTCTGTTTTCACACTGCTATAAAGAAATAACACTGCGTATAAAAGAAAGAGGTTTCATTGACTCACAGTTCCACATGGCTGGGGAGGCCTCAGGAAACTTAGAATCATGGCAGAAGTTGAAGGAGAAGCAAGGAACTTCCTCACATGGCGGCAGGAGAGAGACCAGTGAGCAAGAGCTGGGAAAACTGCCTTATAAAACCATCAGATCTCGTGAGAAGTCACTATCGCGAGAACAACATGGGGGAAAACACCGCGGTGATCCAGTCACTTCCTACCTGGTCCCTCCCTTGACATGTAGGGATTTATGGGGATTGCAATTCTAGGTGAGATCTGAGTGGAGACACAGAGCCAAACCATATCGATAATTACGGGTGGACTTGGCTGTGGTCCATCTTCCCCAGTGGGATGTAAATGTCTATAACGAGGGCAGGAACGTCGTGTTACTCATTGTTCCAGAAGAATGCCTGCACGTAGAACGTGGTTAATAAATATTTAAGTGAATAGATGAACTGAGTTACCTAGTAGTCAAAACATAAAAAGGTCTGCTACGAGATTCATAGTGTCCATTCAAACCAAATGTTTAGGAAAAGCACAGGCTTTTCTGGACATTTCTCCACTGGGCCCTCTGATTTTTACATGTCCCAGTTTACTACATCAGACTAACCAGAAGACCCCGCTCCTCCCACCACCCCTCCACACCGCCCTGCACCAGGGACCGCCACACACCGACATTTAGAAGGGTCCCAGGTCCCACGCCCCTTGGTGCAAACATTAAAAGAAACAACAACAACAAAACCAGAAAACTTCCCCACCCTCTGTACTCTGCTGGTTGCCCCTGCCCCAACCATGCCAGCGGACCACAGATAATGCACAAGTGAGCACTCTGAGATCCACACGGACAAGGTTCTTCTGCATTTGGGTGTGGTGGTGACTGTCACAACCCTTGTATTCCAGTGGCTCCCGGACATGTGAAGAGATGGTGTCAACAGGGTGAGATGCGTTGTGAGAAGGGCCAGGGACTGCAGCAGGGACCAGAGGGCAGGCTCAGGCCGAGGGTAGGATTGGGTGTGGGAAGATGGGCAGGACTGGATGAGGAAAGGGGTGGAAGGGGGAGGGAAGGGAGTGCCTCAGGCAGAGTCCACAGCACAGAGAGAGGTGCAGACATGGGGTCATTAGGAAGCCGATGCCCATCACCCTGAGAGGGTAGGGTGCAACTCCTCTGGGGAGGAGAACTTAGTGAATTACATTCTTTGCCACTGTCAGGGGTCAACACCTGGACACGCAAAACTAGTACAGAACACACACTTTGTACAGAACACACACTTTGGACTTGAAGCCTCAGCCTCACTCACTCACGGAGTGAAAGAAACCACTACCTTCCCAGTCACTTTGTCCACTGACCACATGACTGGATAAACCTCCTCGCCTTTCCCATCCTGCCCCCATGGCGCCCTACAGCCTAACAGAAGTGGTTTTACCGAGGTAAAGGAGCACTTCTTTTTCTTCAAAAAAGTGACTGCAAAACAGGATGGAGAAAAGCAAAGAGGTTAAAGCCAACACTGCTTTGGCAAGTGGGGTTTGGCAGACTATTATTTAAAGTGGCATGCCCATGGTTTATCTTACCAGGACTGGTGCACATGGCTCTGAAATGACCACCATGCGAGCTAACTGTTTGGGCTAATGGGGCATAGGGAACAGAGTAAGCGTAGGACCCATATTCAGTTCCCCTCCAATGAGGAAAAGTGTGATGAATCTTATCCTCCTTTGAAAAACAGAAATAAAAGACCCACATAAACCAGGGAATTCTTAGATGAGGGTTCAGATGCTTTTGTTTTGGGTGGACATGGGTTCAAGGCACGGCCCTGACTCTTACTGGGATCTCAGGCAAATTCCTTCAGTTCTCCATATCTCATTTTCCCATCTGTAAAGTGAGGACTGTAGTGACAATTAGCACTCATTATGGACAACTGTCAGGGCACTGCACCCAGCATCTTTTTTATTAGACTTTAAGTTCTGGGGTACATGTGCAGATCCTGCAGGATTGTTACATAGGTATACACATGCCATGGGATTGCTGCCTCTATCCCCCCATCACCTACATTAGATATTTCTCCTAATGTTATCCCATCCCAACCTCCCCACTCCCTGCTATTGCTCCCCTAGTCCCCCACCCCCCAACAGACCGCAGTGTGTGATGTTCCTCTTCCTGTGTCCATGTGTTCTCATTGTTCAACACCCACTTATGAGTGAGAACATGCAGTGTTTGGTTTTCTGTTCTTGTGTCAGTTTGCTGAGAATGATGGATTCCAGATTCACCCATGTCCCTGCAAAGGACATGACCTCATTCTTTTTTTTTTAAATATATTTTATTGCACTTTAGGTTCTGGGGTGCATGTGCAAAACATGCAGGACTGTTGCATAGGTACATACATGTCAATGTGGTTTGCTGCCGCCATCCCCCCATCACCTATATCTGGCATTTCTCCCCCTTATCCCTCCGCAACCTCCCTAACCCCCACTGTCCCTCCCCATTCCCCTCCAACAGACCTCAGTGTGTGATGCTCCCCTCCCTGTGTCCATGTGTTCTCATTGTTCAATACCCACCTATGAGTGAGAACATGAGGTGTTTGTTTTTCTGTTCTTGTGTCAGTTTGCTGAGAATGATGGTTTCCAGATTCATCAATGTCCCTGCAAGGACACAAACTCATCGTTTTTTATGGCTGCATAGTATTCCATGGTGTATATATGCCACATTTTCCTTGTCCATCTATTATCGATGGGCATTTGGGTTGGTTCTAGGTCTTTGCTATTGCAAACAGTGCCACAATGAACATGTGTGTGCATGTGTCTTTATAACAGAATGATTTATAATCCTTTGGATATAGTAATGGGATTGCTGGGTCAAATGGAATTTCTATTTCTAGGTCCTTGAGGAATCCACACTGTCTTCCACAATGGCTGAACTAATTTACCCTCCCACCAACAGTGTAAAAGTGTTCCTATTTCTCCACATCCTCTCCAGCATCTGTTGTCTTCGGATTTTTTAATGATCACCATTCTAACTGGCCTGAGATGGTATCTCAATGTAGTTTTGATTTGCATTTCTCTAATGACCAGTGATGATGAGCATTTTTTCCTATGTTTGTTGGCCTCATAAATGTCTTTTGAAAAGTGTCTGTTCATGTCCTTTGCCCACTTTTGAATGGGTTTGTTTTTTTCTTGTAAATCTGTTTTAGTTTTTTGTAGATTCTGGATATTAGTCCTTTGTTAGATGGGTAGATTGTAAATATTTTTTCCCATTCTGTTGGTTGCCGGTTTACTCTAATGATTGTTTCTTTTGCTGTACAGAAGCTCTGGAGTTTAATTAGATCTCATTTGTCTATTTTGGCTTTTGTTGACAATGCTTTTGGTGTTTTAGTCATGAAGTCCTTGCCTATGCCTATGTCCTGAATGGTTTTGCCTAGGTTTTCTTCTAGGGATTTTATGGTGTTAGGTCTTATGTTTAAGTCTTTAATCTATCTGGAATTAATTTTAGTGTAAGTTGTCAGGAAGGGGGCCAGAATATGTTTTCTGTACATGGCTAGCCAGGTTTCCCAACACCATTTATTAAACAGGGAATCCTTTCCCCATTACTTGTTTTTGTCTGGTTTCTCAAAGATCAGACGGTTGTAGATGTGTGGTGTTGCCTCTGAGGCCTCTGATCTGTTCTATTGGTCTATATCTCTGTTTTGGTACCAGTACCATGCTGTTTTGATTACTGTAGCCTTGTAGTATAGTTTGGAGCCAGGTAGTGTAATGCCTCCAGCTTCGTTCTTTTTTATTAGAATTGTCTTGGCTATGCAGGCTCTCTTTTTGTTCCATATGAAGTTTAAGGTGGTTTTTCCAGTTCTATGAAGAGGGTCATAGGTAGCTTGATGGGGATAGCATTGAATCTATAAATTACTTTGGGAAGTATGACCATTTTTACAATATTGATTGCTCCTAACTATGAGCATGGAATGTTTTTCCATGTGTTTGTGTCCTCTTTTATTTCCTTGAGCAGTGGTTTGTAGTTCTCCTTGAAGAGGTCCTTTACATCCTTTGTTAGTTGTATTCCTAGGTATTATATTCTCTTTGTAGCAATTGTGAATGGGAGTTTATTCTTGATTTGGCTCTCTTTAAGTCTGTTATTGATGTATAGGAATGCTTGTGATTTCTGCACATTGATTTGTATCCTGAGACTTTGCTGAAGTTGCTTATCAGTTTAAGGAGATTTTGGACTCAGACTATGTGGTCTTCTAAATATACAATCACGTCATCTGCAAATAGAGGCAATTTGACTTCCTCCTTTCCTAATTGAATACTCTTTATTTCTTTTTCTTGCCTGAACTTCCAATACTATATTGAATAGGAGTGGTGAGAGAGGACATCCTTGTCTAGTGCCAGATTTCAAAGGCAGTGCTTCCAGTTTTTGCGCATTCAGTATGATGTTGGCTGTGGGTTTGTTGTAAATAGCTTTTATTATTTTGAGATACGTTCCATTGATACCTAGTTTATTGAGAATTTTTAACATAAAGGTCTGTTGAATTTTGTCAAAGGCCTTCTCTGCATCTATCGCGATAATCAAGTGGTTTTTGTCTTTGGTTCTGTTTATGTGGTGGATTACATTATAGACTTGCATATGTTGAACCAGCCTTGCATCCCCAGAATGAAGCCTACTTGATCGTGATGGATAAGCTTTTTGATGTGCTGTTGCAATTGGTTTGCCAGTATTTTATTGAAGATTTTTGCATCTATGTTCATGGATATTGGCCTGAAGTTTTCCTTTTTTGTTGAGTCTCTGCCAGGTTTTGGTATCAGGATGATGTTGGTCTCATAAAGTGATTTAGGAAGGATTCCCTCTTTTTCGATTGTTTGGAATAGTTTCAGAAGGCATGGTATCAACTCCTCTTTGTATGTCTGTTAGAATTCGGCTGTGAACCCATCTGGACCTGGGCTTTTTTTGATTGTGTAGACTATTAATTGCTGCCTCAACTGCAGCCCTTGTTGTTGGTCTATTCAGGGTTTTGACTTCTTCCTGGTTTAGGCTTGGGAGGGTGCAAGTGTCCAGGAATTTATCCATTTCTTCCAGGTTTACTGGTTTGTGTGCATAGAGTTGTTTGTAGTAATCTCTGCTGGTAGTTTGTATTTCTTTGGAATTGGTGGTGCTATCCCATTTATCATTTTTTATTGCATCTATTTGATTCTTCTCTCTTTTCTTTTTTACTAATCTGGCTATTTTGTTGATCTTTTCAAAAAACCAGATCCTGGATTTATTGATTTTTTGAAGGGTTTTTTGTGTCTCTATCTCCTTCAGTTCTGCTCTGATCTATTTCTTGTCTTCTGCTAGGTTTTGAGTTTTTTATTTTTTTATTTTTATTTTTTTTTATTTTGCTCCTCTAGCTCTTTCAATTTTGATGATAGCGTGTTGATTTTAGATCTTTCCTTTCTTCTCATTTGGGCATTTATTGCTATAAATCTCCCTCTAGACAGAGCTTTAAATGTGTTCCAGAGATTCTGGTACATTGTGTCTTTGTTCACGTTGGTTTTGAAGAACATCTTTATTTCTGCCTTCATTTCATTGTTTATCCAGTCAACATTCAAGAGCCAGTTGTTCAGTTTCTGTGAAGTTGTGCGGTTCTGAGTTAGTTTATTAATCCTGAGTTCTAATTTGATTGTACTGTGGTCTGAGAGACTGTTATGATTTCTGTTCTTTTGCATTTGCTGAGGAGTGAATTACTTCCAATTATGTGGTCAGTTTTAGAGTAGGTGTGATGTGGTGCTGAGAAGATTTTATAGTCTGTGGATTTGGGGTGGAGAGTTCTGTATATGTCTATTAGGTTTGCTTGGTCCAGATCTGAGTTCAAGTCCTGGATATCCTTGTTAATTTTCGGTCTCATTGATCTGTCTAATATTGACAGTGGAGTGTTAAAGTCTCCCACTATTATTTTGTGGGAGTCTAAGTCTCTTTGTAGGTTGTTAAGAACTTGCTTTATGTATCTGGGTACTCCTGTATTGGGTGCGTATATATTTAAGATTATTAGCTCTTCTTGTTGCATTGATCTTTTTATCATTATGTAATGTCCTTCCTTGTCTCTTTTGATCTTTGTTGGTTTAAGGTATATTTTATCAGAGACCTAGGATTGCAACTCCTGCTTTTTTTTTGCTCTCCATTTGCTTGGTAAAAATTCCTCCATCCCTTTATTTTGAGCCTATGTGTGTCCTTGCATGTGAGATGGGTTTCCTGGATACAGCACACTGGTGGTTTTTGACTTTTTATCCAATTTGCCAGTCTGTATCTCAATTTGAACATTCAGACCATTTACATTTAAGTTAATATTCTTATGTGTGAATTTGATCCTGCCATTTTGATGCTAGCTGGTTGTTTTGCCCATTAGTTGACACAGTTTCTTTATTGTGTCAATACTTTTTACCATCTGGTGTGTTTTTGGAGTGGCTGGTACTGGTTATTCCTTTCTATGTTTAGTACTTCTTTCCAGAGCTCTTGTAAGGCAGGCCTGGTGATGACCAAATCTCTCAGCAATTGCTTGTTTGTAAAGGATTTTATTTCTCCTTTGCTTATGAAGCTTAGTTTGGCTGGATATGAAATTGTAGGTTGAAAGTTCTTTTCTTTAAGGATGTTGAATATTGGCCTCCACTCTCTTCTGGCTTGTAGGGTTTCTGCCAAGAGATCTGCTGTGAGTCTGATGGGCTTCCCTTTGTGGGTAACCCAACCTTTCTCTCTGACTGCACTTAACATTTTTTCCTATATTTTAACCCTGGTGAATCTGATGATTATGTGCCTTGGGGTTGCTCTTCTTGAAGAGTATCTTTGTGGTGTTCTCTGTATTTCCTGGACTTGAATATTGGCCTGCCTTGCTAGGTCAGGGAAGTTTCCCCTGGATAATATCCTGAAGAGTGTTTTCTAGCTTGGATTCATTCTCTCCATCACATTCAGGTACACCTAACAAACGTAGATTAGGTCTTTTCACATAATCCCACATTTCTTGGAGACTTTGTTCATTTCTTTTCACTCTTTTTTCTCTAATCTTGCCTTCTCATTTTATTTTATTGAGTTGCTCTTCAATCTCTGATATCCTTTCTTCTGCTTGGTCGATTCGGCTATTGAAACTTGTGCATGCTTTGCAAAGTTCTCGTGTTGTGTTTTTCAGCCACATTAAGTCATTTATATTCTTCTCTAAGCTGTTCATTCTCATTAGCATTTCATCACACATTTTTTCAAGGTTCTTAGTTTCTTTGCATTTCGTTAGAACATGTTCTTTTAGCTCAGAGAAGTTTGTTATTATCCACCTTCTGAAGCCTGTTTCTGTCAATTCATCAGATTCATTCTCCATCCAGCCTTGTTCCCTTACTGGTGAGGAGTTGTGATCCCTTGGAGGAGGAGAGGCATTCCGGTTTTGGGTGTTTTCATCCTTTTTGTGCTAGTTTCTTCCCATCTTTGTGGATTTATCCACCTGTCGTCTTTGTAGTTGGTGACTTTCCAATGGGGTCCCTGAGTGGATGTCCTTTTTGTTGATGATGTATTTATCTCTGTTTTTTAGTTTTCCTTCCAACAGTCAGGCCCCTCTGCTCTGGGACTGCTGGAGGTCCACTCCAGGCCCTGCTTGCCTGGAGATCACCTGCAGCAGCTGCAGAACAGTAAGGGTTGCTGCTAGTTTCTTCTTCTGTTATTTTCATCCCAGAAGGATAACTGCCTGATGTCAGCCTGAGATCTACTTTATGAGGTGACTCTTTGGATATATGGGGGTCAGGGAGCTGCTTGAGGAGACAGTCAGTCCCTTATAGGAGCTCAAGTGCTGAGCTGTGAGCTCTGTTGTTCTGTTCGGAGCTGTTGGGCAGATATGTTTAAGTCTGCTGCAGCAGAACTCATAACCACCCTTTTCCCCAGGACAGGTGTTCTGTCCTGGGATGGTAGGGCTTTATTTAAAGTTCCTGACATGCTGCTGCCTTTTTTTCAGAGCTGCCCTGCCCAGCCAGGAGGTAGCCTAGTCACAGTCTGCCAGCAGAGGGATTGCTGAGCTGCCGTGGGCTCTGCTCAGCTGCTGTGTGAACTTCCTTGTGGTTTTGTTTATAGAGTTATAGTTAGAACTGCCTCAGTGATCACAGTCGGCCTTGGTAATGGCAGACTAACTCTGTAATGGCAACTGCCTCAGTAATGGCAGATTACTTCGGTAGTGGTGGACTGCCTCAGTAATGGGGGATGCCCTTCCTCCAACAGAGCTGGACCGTCCCAGGTCCAGCTGTTCTTGCTGCGAAACTCTCAACCCAGAGCATTTCAGATTGCTGGCTTTGTGGGGGTGAGACCTGCTGAGCCAGATCACCTGGCTCCCTGTTTCAGCCCCCTCTTTTTCAGTTGAATGGGTGGCTCTGTCTCCCAGGCATTCCTGGTGCCAGCTGAAATGGCTGCCCAGATTTGTGTGAGTTTTTGTGCAGAGACCCACTGCACTGGCTGAAACAGCAGTGCTGGAAACTCATGGTGCTTTTCAGCCCAGGAATCTCCTGGTCTGTGGCCAGTAATAACTCATTTGGAAATGCAGTGTTCACTCACCCTCTGCATTGTTCTCACTGGGAACTGCACTCCAGAGCTGTTCCTATTCAACCATCTTGGATCTGCCAAACTCATTCTTTTTTATGGCTGCATGATATTCCATGGTGCATATGTGCCACATTTTCTTTATCCCGTCTATTCATGATGGGCATTTGGGTTGGTTCCAAGTCTTTGCTATTGTAAACAGTGCTGCAATGAACATACATGTGCATGTGCCTGTATAATAGAACAATTTATAATCCTTTGGGTATATACCCAGTAATGGGATTGCTGGGTCAAATGGTATTTCTATTTCTAGATCCTTGAGGAATCGCCCCACTGTCTTCCGCAATGGTTGCATTAATTTACACTCCCACCAACAGTGTAAAAGTTCCTATTTCTCCACATTCTCTCCAGCATCTGTTTTACTTGAACTTTCATCTAATTGGAATGACTCTTGGCTCCTTATTGTAAAGGCAAGGTTATGAGACTAAAGCAGGTAAAGTAACTTGCCCAAATCCCACAGTGCTGGAAACCAGATAGGCTGACTCTAGTCCTCAATCAGAATCTCTATGAGCCACTTTCCTCCAAAAGCAACCACTTTAATAATTGCTTTCAGGAATAAATGGCATAAAATAGATAAAACGTTGGGCACAGACATGGCACTTACTACATATTTGACAAGTCTTAGCCAGGTGAGCCACAAGTCTCTATATAAAATCCTTGCCTTGAGCCCAGTGTGTTTTGCAATTAGAATTTCTTGAATTTTAGAAAAGTAATTCAGTATGTATGCCGTCTATTATGTGATAGCCCCAGCAGCGTCTGCAGCAGGGCCAATAATGAGACATGTTAATATTGCTGTTGCCAAATCTAGGATTAGACACAGCAAATGGGACAGACACTATACGTAGGCTCAACTCAGTATAGGTCAGGTGTTGCTTCCATGTAAGTTCTGGAAATTTGATTTTCCGTGTGTTTTGGACTTCAGAATTATGAGCCTGTATTAGCACCCAAGACACCTGGTGTCCTTCCATATGCACGAGGAGGTATGTATGAGGGTATTAGCTACACCTTTGCTCCTAACAAATTAATGTGAGAACATTACAAGTACCTATCAGGGAATAAGCTAAACCAGTAAGGGAGTCTCCATACAATGAAATAGTATGTGAATGTTACAAAGAAACAGCTGGCTTTATGAGTGTGTGTTCATACACACATAAGTAAAAAGTCATTATGCTGCATGTATTAAGATTAGTGCACTTTATGCATTTACTGTATGTTTAACCTCAATTATAAAGAAAATAAATCCTAGAGAGATTTGATATGGAATGTTCTCAAATATGTTAGCTAAAAAAGCGATAGGTAGAAGTGTGCTGAATGTGCTACTATGTAAAAGCGGTAGGGACATAGCCAGTCACTTATTTGTGTAAAATGTCTGAAAAATATACTCAAAGAAACTAAGTAATATTGGTTGCCTTTGGGGAAAAGTACTACATAAAGAGAAATACTTTTCATGGTAGGGCTTTTTGTACATTTTTTAGGTGTTTTTAACCACGTGGTTGTAGTTCCTATAGGAAAAATATTCTTTAAAAAAAGCTTACACCTGTAATCCCAACACTTTGGGAGGACAAGGTGGGCAGATGGCTTGACTCCAGGAGTTTGAGACCAGCCTGGACAATATGGCAAAATCTTGTTTCTACAAAAAATACAAAAATTTGCTGTGTGTGGTGGTGTGGGCCTGTAGTCCCAGCTACTTGGAGGGTTGAGGTAGGAGATTACTTGAGCCAGGATGCTGAGGTTGCAGTGAGCTGTGTTCGCGCCACTGCACTCCAGGCTGGGTGATAAAGTGAGACTCTACCTCAAAAAAATAAATAAAAAATTAAAAGCTTACTACCTGTACTATTGAGATTGAGCAAGTTCTCCAAACCCACTCTCCCTGATCCAGGGAAGGGCAAGGAAACTGACTACAGTGGCACTAGGGTTGTGATCAATTTCCAAAGTTGGGGAGAACGTGCTGATACTCTGTAGCTTTGAGAGCTCAGGCCCAAAGATCGGGATGAATAAGTGTGAACGCCTAATCCAAACTACAGGGGCCTACGAGCAAGGTCTAGGAGGTATGAATCAGGCAGGGCACAGAGCTCAGTATAGGTTTTGAGTAAATATCTAAGGGGATAATGTGCACACACGTGTGTACGTTGCTCCCGGCTCCCCACCACTCAGCATCCTGCAGGTGACTGCTGATCTCCAATGCTAATTACCGAAA
This sequence comes from Sapajus apella, assembly GCF_009761245.1. Lineage (NCBI taxonomy): Eukaryota > Metazoa > Chordata > Mammalia > Primates > Cebidae > Sapajus > Sapajus apella. The sequence continues at coordinate 8,358,556 of NW_022436960.1, read as the reverse complement.
ATGGTTGCTTTAGAGTCAGAGAGGTAAAAAGGAAAACAAATCATTTTTAGCCCTATGGTGATACAGTGCTCCTTATTTTAAGGTTTGGTTTAGCCACATGGGTTAGATAACTGACCATATATTCACATTCTCAAATTTGGGCTGGGTGCTTAGTACTGGATCTAAAGCAGGAAGCAAGATGAGGTCCTAGCCTCATGGGGCATCCTTTCTAGTATGGCGTGGGGGACAGCCAGATACAAAGTGATACAGTGCAATGCAAATCCATGATAGTGATGGGGGGCTACTTTATATTAATAAGGGCTGTCCTCTGAGAGTAATTGAACGGGACCCTGAATGATAGAAGCCAACCACGCTAACACATTTCCACTAAAGATGAGTGTTTTCTGGATGCCAGCTCTGCACCAAACGTCTTCCCTGCATTCTTTCACTTAATCCTCATGACCACCCTGTGGGTTCTAGTTATTACTATAGTCACTAATGTAGAGGAGTGCACAGAAAGTATTTTTTCCAAGGTCATACAGTCAAGGACCAGAGAAGACTTCACAAACAGGAAGTCCGACCCCAGAGCCTCCCATGAACTCTGTACTAGGATGAGCTTAGTGTGCAGTGAAACCAGGAAAATCCTCGTGACTACAGCACACCGAGAGAAGACGACTCAGCCATTGACAGGTCAGATCGCACACGCTTTGTAAGCCATAGGAGGAGTTTAGGTCTATTTTGATTTCTATTTTAACTAGATTATTCTGGCTACAAAGTGGAAAATAGAACAGAGAGGGGCGAAGGGTGGAAGTAGGAAGACCCTATTAGGAGGCTCTGACATAATCCAGGTAAAAGCAATGGTTGATCGATCAGGGTGCTGGCAGTGGAAATGGGATTATGCTTTACCTAGGAGGCCAAATAAACAATTTGCTGATGGACTGATAGGATGCAGGACACAAGAGAAGGACAAGAACCAAGTATGACCCTTCGTAAGCTTTTAGTTTGGGCAGCTGAGATGGGTGGCAGGACTGTTTGCAGAGCGCCCTTTCAGTAGGAGAGCAGTAGAAAAATGTGAGGGTTCAACAAATGGTGCTGGAGAAACTGGATATTCACATGCAAAAGAATGAAGCTGGACCATTACCTTATATTCTAAACAGAGGGTCCCCAACATATGATGGTCCAAGTGACTTTTTTACTTTCTGATGGTGCAAAAGTGATACGTATCCAATAGAAACCATACTTCCAGGACCCGGCCGGGTGTGGTGGCTCACACCTGTAATCCCAGCACTTTGAGAGGCTGAGGTGGGCGGATCACAATGTCAAGAGATTGAGACCATCCTGGCCAACATGGTGAAAACCCATTTCTACTAAAAACACAAAAATTAGCTGGGCACGGTGGCGCACGCCTGTAGTCCCAGCTACTTGGGAGGCTGAGGCAGTAGAATCACTTGGACCCGGGAGGCGGAGGTTGCAGTGAGCCAAGATTGCACCACTACACTCCAGTATGGTGACAGAGCAAGACTCCGTCTCAAAATTAAATATATGAAAAAATAAATATAGGCTTTGTGCTAGACAATTACGCCCAAGTGTAGGCTGATGTGAATTCTGAGCACATTTACGTTAGGCTACACTAAACTATGATGTTCAGTAGGTTAGGTGGATTAATGCTTTTTTTTTTTTTTTTTGAAACAGGGTCTCACTCCGTTGCCCAGGGTTAGAGTACAGTGGCACAGTCATGGCTCACCCCAGCCTTGACCTCCTCAGGCTCAGGTGATCTCTCCCACCTTACCCTCTTGAGTAGCTGGGACTACAGGCATGCACCACCACACCCAGCTAATGGCATTTTTAGTAGAGATGAGCTTTTGCAATGTTGCCCAGGCTGGTCTTGAACTTCTGAGCTCAACCAATCTGCCCACCCTGGCCTTTCAAAGTGCTGAGATTACAGGTATGAGCCAAATGCATTTTCATACTTACGATGGGTTCCCTGGGACATAACTCCATCGTGAACAGGGAAGCATCTGTACGAAAGATCAAAGACCCAATTAAGAGCTAAAACCATAACACTCTTATCCAGAATATATATATATAGAACTTCTAAAACTCAACAACAGTAAAAATCCAAAAATGGGTAAAAAGGACTTGAATAGATAATTTTCCAAAGAGACAAATGGCTAATAAGCCATTAAAAGATGCTCAACATCCCTAATCATTAGGGAAATGTAAATCAAAACCACAGTAAGATACCACTTTACATCCATTAGGATGGCTCTAATCAAAAACACAGAAACAAGTATTGATGAGGATGTGAAGAAACTGGAACTTGGTGCATTACGGGTGGGAAAGTAAAACAGTTCAGTCACTACAGAAAACAATACGGAGACTCCTCAAAAAATTAAGCATTATTACCATACAATCCAGTAATTCTACTTCTGGGTATATAAAGAACTGAAACCAATGACCCAGATATGTCTACACTAACGTTCACAGCAGCATTATTCACAATAGCTGATGGGTGGAAGCAACCCAAATACCCACTGGAAGATGAATAAACAAGATGTGGTCTATACATACAATGGGATATTATTCACCTTAAAAAGCAAATTCTGACACGTCATGGTATGGATGAACCATGAAGACTTCAGGCTAAGTGAAGTTAAGTCTGACACAAAAGAATGAACATTGTCTGATTCCACTTATATGAGCTACTTAAAAAAATTAAATTCAGGCAGGGTGATCCCAACATTTTGGGAGGGCCGAGGAGGGCAGATCACAAGGTTAAATTCCATCAAGACCATCCTGGCTAACAAGGTGAAACCCTACCTCTACTAAAAATAGAAAAAATTAGCTGGGTGTGGTGGCACACGCCTGTAGTCTCAGCTAGTGGGGAGGTGAGACAGGAGCATTGCTTGAACCTGGGAGGCAGAGGTTGTAGTGAGCCGAGATCACACCACTGCACTCCAGCCTGGGCAACAGAGAGACTCATCTGAAAAAAAAAAAAAAAAAAAAAAAGTAAATTCAGAGACAGAACAAAGTAGAATGAGGGGTAGCCAGGAATTTGGAAGGAAGGGGGATTAGTGTCTAATGGGTAGAGTTTCAATTTGGGATAAAAAGTTCTGGAGATGAGGGTGCTGAGGACTGCAAAACCCTGCAAATGTACTTTCTGCCATTAAACTGTACACTTAAAAATGGCTCAAATGGTAAACTTTGTGTATTTTACCACATACACACAAAAACGCCCTCTAAAAGTTGTTCATAAACTGCCTTGCAGACCAGTTAGAAAGCACTCTCTCCTGGCCTGCACATCTACCTGCTCCTTCCATCTTTGCAAGGCGCACAGACCTGAGCTGGCTGTGACTGGGCATTTACCATTTCATCTAAAACACACATTGCGCTCGTAGATCTGCACACACACAAATTCAATCCCATCTGGATTCTTTTCACGCACATCACAATCTGCAAAATGATACATTCAGCATGGCTGTGTTCTTTATTACCAGCCATGACAGCTGCAGACGTGAGCAGTTGCTTGTCTTGGAGGGTAGGGTCAATGCTGGCAGGAAGGACCTGTGGCCCTAAGGCTTGGCCTGAACTATCTAGAGAATTCAGGGCAGTAACACCAACACACACAAGTATGTAGCACTTGCCCAAATTCCTCAGGATTAAAATACAGATACTTTTTTCTCCTCTAGTTTAGAGCAGAGAGAGAGGAAAGGAAGAGACTAATTTAAACTTACAAAGGAAAACTAAACATTTTCTCATTCTAAAAAACTTGTTACCATCTTGTTCCTACAACCAAATGATTCATATTAGTGCTTGGTTTACTGAGTTACAAAAAAAAAGCTGGGTCAAAAGGCTAAAATGACAGAATTATTTTTTAATCAACGGTATTAGAAATGTGTCCTAAAAACTTGGAAACTAAACATTCTGTCCATTTGATTTTAGAAAAGCCAAGTTCACCTAAAGAATGTGTCAAACATATCATCTAAATAATCCAAGACCTAGAATGCATCAATCGATATGACAGAATTTCCAAAAAACAGATTGGCATTACTTAAGTCTTCAAAAAAGACAGCTGTTACTATATAATTCTACAGGCGGACATGAAGCAGAACTTGGTAAAAAAAAAATGTTGTATTATAATATGCATATGATTCACCATGGAATTAAAACATTATAAAGATCATTTCTGCTACTATTATTTAAATATTATTACCCATTTGAACTGAAAAAAGATGAAAGGACACAAAGTGAACAGACGATAACTTTATTGGAGATTTACTTGGCTACAATTATTACAAAAAAAAACAACTAAAGGTAATTGTGATCCATAAGGTGCAGACTGCAAATTTCTGCAGCACGATTACTGTATGAATTAATGACATCATGTTCCTTAAAAAACAGCTGCAGCATGTGATGGTAAATATTTTACTGTCAATCAAATTATATGCATTAGTTTTACTTGATTTTAGTAATTTTACTTCACTATTTACAGCAGAAAAGCCAGAAATTTACTTCCTGTTCACCTTTGCATTTTTGCTAAGTAACCTGCTGCTGCAGTGAATTCTTAGTGCATCTATAAAATTTAAATTGTCTGTGGTTGATGTCCAAATAAAAATGGACTAGAAAAAAAAAAACAAGTAATGATTAAAATATATTTACAAGTTAGTTGTGAAAAATCACTTTCGCTGCTAGTGGAAAATACAATGGTCTCAATGCACATTTTCTAGATATTGCTATTGGTGTCTCCAACAACTTTTAAAATCATTTTAATAGTCTTGGTCTTAAACGTATCTTTAAAACTTTTCATGTACAATATAAAATAAGGAAATTTATCTGGAAATAATTAAATTCCTGAAAAGTAATCAGTGGTTGGAAAAATACAATTATTCAAATGTAATTAAAACAACCATAGAGGTAATAAACACGATATGAGTTTCTCTTCTGCAGATAACGCAAATGGGTTAAGGACTCTTAACATCATTTCAGATGCAGTTTAAAAAAGGTATCAAGGTCTCAGTTTGGTGGCTTAAATTTTGTGTAAAGGGATTAGACACCCTAACAGAGCAAGATCCAATGTTTTAAATCACCGGGGCCTTGTGCATGAACTGCGCTTGGTCTGGATTCCAGGGGGCCTCTGAAGTCCCCACCTGCCTCCAGTGAGCCACTGAAGGAGCTGACTGCCAGGTGAACACCTGGATTCATGAACCAAAGCAGCCGCAAGCTTTGTGTTGTCAAGGCAGGGTATCAGAGTCTTTCTGAGGGCAAAGTATTATTAACAAATAAAAATATCAGTATATTAAAAGACAATTACAGGAGTGTTAGAGGTCATTCTAAATTTCATCACTTCACATAATATAAATGAAAAAAGAAAGAAATGTAACAAACATTTTAAAAACATAATTAAGAGTTCAGTTAACAAATCTTTTTCATACTTTCACGAACAGTAAAAATGCCACAGACAAAAATGACCTATTTAAGTTGTGCGAGTATATGACACATTGCAGGCATCATAATTATCTTTTTCAAATTCCATAAATCAAAACAGCAGCAAGGCCAAACCACATTTTTTTCCTCTCTGTTAAGCATATTTTCTTGAAATGAGGTAAAGCATGGTACCAAGTGCAATGCTTATCTGTGCTACATGAACAGAACAGAAGGGAAAAAGCTATTATAAAACGCAGCATAGTTAGGACTGCGGAAAGTATATTATAAAAGAAATTTTAAAAATTTTACAAATGAAGGTTTATGTCAACTAACTTGCACACAATCCTCATAAGGAATTTCTGCAGTTGCTTTTTCAAGATACGCCTCCCCAGTCCTTTACACATGTGCTCAGAGCATAACCACACCCCACAGGAAGGTTTTCCATACTACATTCGGTCTCACATTGCAATCACAGGAACAGAAGGATGGCATATAGGGTTGTACAGTGGGGCAACATAGAGTGACTTCTTTTTCTTAATTGACAGATGCAAAACATTTCAACAAGCTAAACAGAGGAAAACTTTACAGCATTAAAAATCAGCAGCACAAAAGCATTCATAACCATTTCATATGTCTCACTCATACTTTTTTGTTTTTTAACTTAGTAACCAGGGGATCATAGAATGCTTCAAACTGTGAGTCAAATTAAAATCCACTACTATTTTTCTCCAACAAAAAGTGAAACAGCTAAAGTTTGCTGTTGATAAAACATTTTGAATGGTAGAAGGAAATTTGAACCCCTGAGAATGTATGACCTAATCATGTCTAAGTCAGAACATTTTAGTACTAACAAAAAAATATTCTTCTTAAGGTTACAAATATATTGAGGCATTTTTCTTCCACTGGGAATCATCACTGTGAAAACAATCTGATTTTGGTGCCAGGAATCAAAAGAATCCCGTAACAATGGGATACATGCATCAGACACAATGCAAAGTCCTCAGCTCCTGGCATCAGGTAGTTTATAAATATTAAGAGATTTGTGATTAAACTTGATCACAAATCACCCTCACCATAAAATTCACATCCAGCCTTACTTGTTAACTGTATATTTTTACAGTTATATTCAAGAATTGCTTTGTTTTAACTGGCCATATCTTACATTAAGGTGTTTTAAAAACTCAAATAGACATCTAAGGTTCCAAATCAGAATTAAATATTTTTAAAACAAGTCACCTAAACTAATTTGCTCAAAAACTCATTTAATAATTTAGATCTCAATTTAAGTTTAAGATTGGAGACCACAAAAAACACTGGAGGAGCTCAATATCCCCCTCACTCAGGGTTCCTTAGAAAGCAGAGCTGACAGTTTTCTGTGGGTGCACTTGCAGAGAGGCATTTCTCTGTGGGTGGATGATGCAGATAAAGCAGGAAGGACAGTATTCAAATGTCACTTACACATAAATGCAGCATTCCACAAAGCATCAATTTCAGAATCATGTGCTGGAAACTATGAGACACCTTTGCTCAGCTTTCTTAAATTTCAAGCATAATTAACAGGGCAATTAATTGCAGCAAACCTCTACTGGTATGTTGATGGGAGTGCAAGACTGACCCACAGCTTTTTAAAAGGTAAATTAAGAGGTATTATAGTTACAGTGCAAAAAAAAAAAATTTAAATTTCAAGCATAATACATAAACATAGCACCAAACAGGGGAAAACGCATGCAAAAGAAAAGAAGAACTGAGGTATTTAAGTGAAGAGTGCCTACAAGTCTAATTAAAGAAACTTAGGCAAATGCCTAAAAAAGTTTTTTTTTTTTCCTTTTCCAAAGATGGAAATAATGAGCTAGTTTATCTAAATTAACGACCTAAACCACGTATCAAAATTATGGCAGTTTATCGCAAACGTTAAACGTTCATGGCATTAACAGCACAGCTTTGGTAGGTGAAATATGCATGCAACATTATGAAAAGTACAGTAAGAAATTTATGTGAGGAGACTAAGGGTAAAGGTGCTCTGTTCTGCTTCTTTAAATAAGTAACCAATCAATTATAAAATCTGCAGCATATTTTAGGTGTGATATGTCTAAGGTTTATTTTGTTAGAGCAACAGCCTGCAAGGCAAAATTATTTGCCATAAACATTTCCATCAGTGGAACTACCTAGCAGGAGGTCTTTAGTAAAATGGGGTAGTTAGTCAAAGGTCATTTTTATGATAAAAAATATCCATAGACTACCTATTCTGGTTTTTAAAATGACTTCAGTACACATATGACAGAAATTTTAGTATGATCTTGCAATAAGTTACAACTACACTAGTGAGTTGTAAGTATCACGCTGTCTTAACGTCTAATACATAAGAAAATGAAGGGAATGTAAAACAGTTTGTTCCAAAAAGATCAGAGATTAAAGAATATCCATGAAGGTTTTACTTTTAAGGCAAGAACCTTTTTTATGCAAGACTATGTGGCATCGGAAAACTAAACTGTGATTCACCAACATGCCAGTCAATGTTCATTAAAAATCTGTCCCTTACTATCAGGTGCAACAGCGACCAGGAACATCACCTTACACAGTATAATGTGGAAAGAAAAGACAACATTGGCGCACTTCTCTCGAAAACCTTATTCTATTCAGCTTATCAACTACTGCAGGACTGGCACTACTGCACACATGGAGAGCTGGAGAAGAATCTACATCATCCTAGAGACTGCTGGAGGTTTAAGCTCCACGGCCTTCTAACACTAATAAAAGCTGACATAAATTACACTGAAAAAAAAAAAGCCAACAAAAACCTGTCAATTATTTTGAACACTTGCTAAATGTCATCATTAAAGCACTCTTGTGATTTAAACAAAGCAGAAGTGAAGAAAGAAGATAAGATTGTGTTTGCGCAAAAAACTAAAACTACAATTAGTTCCAAAATTTTATACATATGTTAAATGTTTTATTCTGTTATCTATCTTGTTATTAAAGAAACGTTAAATTCTGCCTTCAACTCTTTCTGCTCAAAATCAACTTTAAGTCATCCTTTCCTATTTAAATAATTTTCCCCTTAATTTTTTTTGTTTTGGATTTAAAAAGGGGTTTCAGCTGTTGGGAACCTGAGGTTGATTAGCTTTGAGGCTTCGGAGGGCTCTTCTTGCTGCTGCAGATTTGGCAATCCTGTAACTTCGACCAACACCTTTAAATTTCCCCTTTCCTACTACTTCCACGGTAACTCTGACCTTCCCGTCGTAAGTTCTCTCAGCTGGGCTGTAAAAAAATCCAAACATCTCGAATTAGAAGTCAGAAGTATTTATTATCACTGTCAATCAGCATTTAGTGTGTACTCTCAGGCCCAGAGTGCCACGTATAAGCTGACACCACACAAAGGAAACACGCGTTACGACTTATTGCAATTGCATGCCCCCGACAGACAGGGCTGCCATCTAGTCTTTTTTTCAGCATTATTTCATAAAAACAGAAGGAAAAAAGGAAATCAATCAGATTACAAATAGAAAACTGACACCAGCACGCCACTGTGTAAATATTTCTCAGAATCATTACAGTATCTTTGTGAACTTTTCCCCCTTGATATTTTTAAGTTAATTTTTTTCCATGTACATTTTTTGCTTACCTAAATTTGGCAGTTTCTGGTTCCATTTCAAGCAATTCTCGCACAGGGGAACGGGGTACATTTGCAGAAAACTTTTCTGCAAACAAAATGAGAGAATAATATGAATATTATCTTTGAAGTTGTTTTTAATTTGTGGGTTTCTTTCTCAAGGGAGCCAATAATACCTATTAGTGGCCGCATCATGGGATAGTACACCTGCCAGACTGTCTCCAGTGACATCCCACTATCCATGTAAATGGCACCAGCAAGTGACTCAAAAATATCCCCCATGGCCTTTGGAACTTCAATATCCTCTTCTTTTTCTTCATCCTCCTCAGATCTCCTAAGCTATTAACAGAGAGAAAAGTGACTTGTAAGCAAAAAAGGCCACTTTTACAGGCAGTCCACAGATGTGTGTTTCTTTTCTTGGATATAATACGATTTTTGTTACTTCTTTAATAAGGGGAAAAATACAATTTATGGTATGCCTACTATATTGTAGTAGTAAAACAAACATCCTTTAAAAAAATGTTTTTCAAACTTCTCAAGAAAAAAATCCCCACCCCATTTACTATTCTGTACCCAGCATATGAAAAAAGATTACTTCTAAATTTAAACAACTTTAACACAGAATTAGAAATAGTGAATAAAAGTATGAAAAAATTCAAGTTCACTCATAATCAAATAACTGTACTTGAAAACAGTTCTACCCCCTAGCTGCTTGGCAAACATTCAACAGTATTAATTGGGTCTGGTGCTGCTATGGTTGGGGAGCAGAAATCGCTATTGTAGGGAATTAGGGGAATTCTACTTGAAAGATATTTTCCTCCAAGCTCCCTCTTCATTAAGCCACTAGATATGTGTTCACTATAACAGAATGTCTGACATAACAGGTATGCAAATTAATAAAATCTTACATCTGTATCAAAAGCCTTTGAAAAATTCACAATTCTTTGATGCAGTAATTGCATCTCTAAGAACTTATTTTGTGGAGGTAACTAGATACATAAATGTATTTATCACATTCATGATTATTAGACATCCTAACTAAAAACTACTTTACCCAGCCTTAAAGAACCCTTTAAATAAATCAGCCACGTGCTGACTGGCATGTAGCTCCTGAGCATCACGATAGCAATCAGCACGCAGAAAGTCAGCCACAATATATTACAAGGGAAAAGAACAGGCTATAGTATGCTACACCTAATAGAATTCCATTTTACATTTTACATATCTTTATATCTATAAACATCTGCAATTCATCCCAAAATGTTAATATGGCTTATTTCTGAGGTAGTATGATTGGGCAAATTTAATTAGCTTTCTTTTTATTTACTTGTACTAATTTTTCTAAAAATCAACACAAATCATTTGTGAAAGAAATAAAGAGAAAGTGGGAAAATACTAACTTCTAATAGGTTGTTTAGCCAAACAAAGTTCTATATAATACATTTATACTGCTAACTGCTTAAAAAAAAGACTTATTGTTCATATATTACGGTTTTGAGATAGAAAGGAATTTTAAAACTTACGAAGTTTAATTCTCTATTTTTACAGCTGAGGAAATGGAGGCCCAGAGAGGTAAAGAGACTTTCTTAAGATCAAATAATAAGTTAGAAATGCCAGACCATGACATTTCCCATCAGTTCTTGTAACTTCTATACATATGTTTATATAAACAAAGGGAAGGAAAGAATGAACAAAAACTAACAAAACCAATATGGCCCACTGACATCCATCTAATTTTAGCTAATTCCTCAAATTTCAAGCTTAACTATTTCTAAAGAATGAGACTAGATAACACTTGGAAGTCTACGAGATGTTCCTACCTTCTCGCCTCACAGCATTCCATGCTCTGGCTCAGACTGTTCATCTTGGACAAGAGCACAAAGGCACGGTGAAGTAAGAGCAGGGCCTACTAACTCCTCCAGTGCACATCTGGGCAGCTGGCAGGGTGTGACACTTGGCCCTGCGGCTAGACTTCAAACCTACTCTTAATTTTTCTCATACAAAGAGAAACTCACTACTCCCCAGCAAAAGTTTGGTGCAATTAAAAAGGGGAAGGTACGAACTAAAGCAAGGACAACTAAAACAGCTACTAGTGTAAAGGCTATATTTCTTGACTTCTTATAAGAAAATCCACAAAAATAAGAAAACCAAAGGAATTGAAATGGGAAGAAGAGGAAATGAGAGTCTCTCTGGGGGACACAGGTATGCAGATGAATGTAAGAGACTGGAAAGATCTAAGCAATATCCTTTCCTACAAAAACTCAAAATAGCTCACAAACACATTAGAATTAGCTCTGTCACCAGAGAGCCTTTGGCTGAACTTACAATAGAAGCCTCCCAAATTCCAATGGTCAAAAATTTAGAAGTTTGTTTTTTAAATTAGATTTTCCTACTTCAAGTAGAAGCAGAATGTACATTTATGATACTTCCCTGAGATATTAGCAAATATTTCGGATCCATTTAAAAAAGACGAAATGACACTGGGCTTTCACTAAAGTTAAACTTGCCTTGGGGCCAGGCAGCGGACGTCACTTCTTGGGCACACCTCCATGCTGGAAGCCCTCATGAAGGTGTGGGAAGAGTAAATAACTGAAAGGCCCTGGCTCCTTCTCTTCACCTGAGTGACCACGCAGCCCACAGTGGGGGCAGACAAGTTTAAGAGGCCTACCTGCAAGCTGCAGTTCACTCAGCACTCCCCAGAGAACACGCAGCACACCAAGTCCCACACCCCTGACCTCCCGATGTCCCTTTACACTACTATGCAGTCAGAACTCTGAAACTACTGAGACTCCTAGTCAGACTGCTTTTTTCAGCATAGTTTTGAACAGCACTAACCTCAGAATCCATTCCTTGCATTTCGTTCTTCTCAAGCTGAAACTGCACAAAGTCATCGATGACATGGAAGAGCTCAGGAGAGACAGCTTTGAAGTACTTGTGGTAGTCATACTTTACAGCCAGCGATGCAAAGATGGTGTTGTTGACCAGGGCAGACCGCAGGTCCGTCAGGACACCCGGGGAGTGCTGCCGCGGGTCTTCATAAAGGTGCTTGGTTATGAGGTAGTCCAAAATCGCATCTCCCAGGAATTCTAAGCGCTGGTAACAATCTGAGAGGATCCAAAGTGGAACCATGAGCTCATGCAGAAGCATTTACACTATCCCCACATGTGCAACTGATCCCCAAACCCCAAAAAGATTTGCATTTACATTTTCATACATATATTCTTCAATATGGAAATTATTTGACATATGATACTTACTAATAAAAAGCCTCTGGAAACTAAATTTTAGTGGCAAATTAAGCACGTTTCTTATATAAATTAGGGTCATAAAATCTTCAAGTGGTCAAAAGACTAATGCTTGTTAAGAAGGAAAAAAAACCTCACAAGTGCTATCATGATCACTGAACGCTTTTCTGTGGCACTGCGCTGTCTGGGCAGGTGCTGGGGCCTTCCTCTCCAGTCTCCCTCACACATCATCACTTCAGTGAAACCAGGGCCGCACACACCTCCCCATGTGGCTATGCTGTGCTGCCACCGCTAAAGTCTCGTTTATACTCTGGAATGTGTGTAATACCATTCCTGGTATACCACTCCTGGGTAATTTTTGTTACACAAGATGACAGGAAAAGGAGACCCTCTTCTTAACTTGAGCTATTATAGAAATGAATTTACCACAAACCAAGAGATTGAGAAAGAAGACTTGTGAAAGTGAGCAAAGGCAGGTAAACTGGTTAGCAAAATGTGAAAATGATTAATGTTAAATCAACACCTCGATTTTCTAGCTTCTCACAGTGATTAAAATAATCCATTCAGCTGACGAAACTGAGGCAGGGACAGATGGTGACCTGTCCCATAATAAGCAAAGAGTTAAGAGGCAGAGACTGTGCTAGGCTAGAACCCAGGTCTCCGAAACTTCCAACAGGGTGTAGTTGAAAGCCACGCATCATTTCTTCATCATGAAAATTAGGCTTCAGTTTCAACAGTCTTTCTAGTCCAGAGTCATATCGTTTTTCACTTTTTGGTTTATATATTTTGCTGATCACCTTAACCTACATTGTTTTTGTTACACAAATTACAAACTTTATACTTCGCTTTGGTATTCTCAATTCAGGCACTTATTCTTCCTATACAGAAATCTGTAAACGTCAGCTGTGTTTCACAAGCTGAAGCTGATTTGGGTCTGAGGGGCTTGTTCTCCCTTCTAATCTAGTGGATTGAGAGCCTATTAAAGGAGGGAAAAATACAGAGCGCAATGAGAAGTAGATGACAGCAGAGTCTCAGCAAGGGCCATGCAACCTTCTCGGGAAATCATTGCTTTTAATCTTTTAATCTATCCATCTCTAGAAAGACCCTAAGGGAGGGGTCTTTTTGTCCAGGAAGAACAATAAAAGGCTGTGGAAATACATCCAGAATATACAACTAAATCAAGAACCAAAAGCAGCACTGAATGGGCAAGAGAAAGGTATTTGGAGGATAAAATGGGGAAAACACACCAAAATACTAAGGCTCGAATTTCTCTAATTAGGCAGCATATAAAATGACATTGATCAGGGTATATAAGATAGCCATACACCCAACAACCAAAGTTATAAAGCAATACGTACTCCCCAAATAACAGGGAAAATAAAGAATTCTTTCTTTTCCTTTTGTTCCCCCCATCCCTCGAATATTAAGCACCAACACTGTACATGCATACATCACTTTTTACAAGGCCAACACAATGCAATAAACACAAAGTCTCATTTTCCCAGAAATGAAGTTTGGTCGTGGGCTCCTTACCAGTGATAGTATTGTAGTGGTAGGAGGCATGTGTAAAAGCCTGGAGAAGGTAAGCCTTATTCTTGAATCTGTAGTTGATTTTCTTTTCAAAATTTTCAAACCCCGATATAAGGTGATTCAGTGTTTTATCTGCATCTGGATGATCAAACATACATCTTGGTGGAATCTTCAAACAACCATATTCCAAGTCTTTCAATACAGAAGAGCGTGAACTGGCCACAGAAGCAGCAGCACAGCTCACTGAAAGGTTCTTTTGTTGGCTGTTGAAATTCTCCCGAGTAGGGCACAGGGCCTTTTCCCGATCAGTCCTTTTAATTACCGGGAGCACCTTCAGCCCCAAAGAACAGAGGAAAAGCTGAGCAGCCCTCTCCCCACAGCTGGTTAAATAGCAGCCCAGCAGGGCTTCCACACAGTCCGCTATGCTTTTGTCAGCAATACACTGCTCAGTGTGCAAGTCGTAAGAAATGGACTGCTTTCCCGTGTCAACACCACAGTTTTCTTCTGATGGATTCCAGAACCCCACCACAAAGTCATCTTCTTCAACAGCTTTGCTCGGATCCAGATAGCACATTGCATCCCAAGAGCTATAGTCAAAATCCTCAAAATCTGATGAAAATGGCATACTACCTAAGGAGGATTTTTTGGGCATTTTCCATTCATATGCAGAATCAGTGGTTGAAAAAGGAGAAAGAGAGATTTTCTTTACAAAAGCTCCTGACCCCATTAACATGTTATCTATAAATCTAATATGTTCCTGATCGTACTCCAGGAAATCATCCTCACAGTCAGCCTCCTCCTTCGGAGCCCTCCATATCAGGCTCTCCTCCTCCTCATCCTCCTCCTCGTAGTCCTCATCCAGTTTGCCATTCGCCAGCATGCAGTCTTTTGTCTGAAACAAGGGAGAATGGGGAAGGAGGGGAGACATAGCTGCTGTTTGTAAAAGGTTTTGAAATTCAATAAAAGCAAGGGTCATGGATAATTTCAAATGACAACCACAAATACTAAAAGGCAACTTTAAAATCATGGCCATTTGTTTTCAATTAACATAAAATAAGTTATTTAATCATATAAACAAAGTAAAACATGTTCTTTGAATGTTCGCCTCCTAAGTTATAAAATGACCTTTATCCAGTATGAAGCTTTAAGGATTTTGAACATGGATATAAAGTTAAAATTAATGTCCACAATGCAAAACTGCAACTAAGAAGTCTAACTCCAGCAGGATACACAATGAAAGCACTCATAAACTGATCACAGATATCTTCAATTTTGCTGACAAAGTTTGAAAATGTGGTAATTTGATTTTCAAATTAATCAAATGAAATTCTGGATGTAGAAAAGTATTACCTTTGCAATTAAGAATATAAAAACCAAATAAAATTATTTTTAAAACACTAAAAATGTACAATAGGATTTTATAATAAAGTTTTTGTCCCTATTTGTACTTCAAATCAAAGTAAACTTGCTACAATAAAAAACTACATTGCTTTGTTTAAAAAATAAAAGTGATCACTACACTAAGCTATGAATTTGAGAAATTATGCTTTTTCCCTCCACTCTGAGCTACAGTAATCAGGGGAACAGATTATAGCATAGCTGACAAAAATAGAAGAAAATTTAGACTAACATGAAACACAACAATCCAATTTCTGTCAAAAGATCTTTGCTAATTCCAATTTCTTTGGCAAAAGCTTATTTGTGAGTGACAATCTTAATAATGGGCTAGATTTTAGTAATGATGTAACTATTTTGCAATCCTAGAAAGATGCCAAATTTCTGTTATGCAACTTTTTTAAAAAAGCAAAAAACTTTACTTGGTGGATGGAGGCGAAGGGTGTGTGTCAATGTTGATTGTAACAACTTTCCAGAATGTTCTGACAAAAAAAGTTACAATCTTCAAGCATTTTTTAAATACTGCAAATATTTTATTTTAAACCAGACTCAAAAGAGGTATAAACACTATATTTGTCTGAAAAGAAATAGCAGTAAGCCAAGCCATAACTACATACCTTTTCATTGTTTTAATTAAGAAAAAAACACCTTTTCACAAACAAGGAAGAACACCAAAAGAAACTGCAGTGGCAGACCTCAGGGAACTATCTTCTGCTAAAAGTCTTATACTTTTCCAAGGCAACATGAAGATGCTTTTGATTACTGTTTGGTCCTTAATACAAAAAAGGGCTAAATTGCAATTTTTAAATAAGACACTATGTTTTTTAATTGAAAAAAAACAAAACAAACAAAAAAAAACCCTTCTGTATCTTTGGAAAGGTGCTACCATAAGCCAAAAGTGGCAGAGCACAAAAATCACAAAGGGCTGACTTTCATCACAAACTGTGTGATCCTGGGCAGAGCCTTTTAGTGCCTCTGGGTTTCAGATTATTCACCTACAAAAGAGTGGGGTTCTACCTCGTAAAATGTTTTTCAAGAGCACTTCAAGCCTTTTAAGAAAAAACAGCAGCATGAAATCCTTTTCTCTGACAGTTCAAGTCAACTTCGACACTCTCTTCTAGTAAGAGGCGTTTTAGCATGCAAAGGTTTCAGTTAAGCCCATTTGCTGAAGGGCCAGATAAAGGCAGGAAGAACAGCAATGCAACCAGCCAAAACCACGGTGTATCTTTTCAATATAATGCAAGGGCCTATATTTCAATAAAAATAAGTTACTAAATAAAAATCGGAACAGTATTTCTAATGAATTCCAATAACCAAAGTGCCAACAGACACAATTAAGAAAAATAAATTGAACTCTGCGTTGTATCTTAAAAAACAAAACAAAACAAAACATGGCATGCCAATGTCGCCTTTATGCTACAAGTTTTTAAAAGAGCCAAATATGTTATGAAAAGTATTAACAAAGAAGGACGACTACTACTGGAATGTTATTTGTAGAAATAAACTACTATTTCCAAAGCTCAAAATCTATACATTTTCCTCTAAGGTTCTACATATTTCTAAATTAATAACAAATAATTGTTCTGACATAACTTGCATTAAAATATTCCCTTAATGCTTTTCCAAATAAGTTCTAATTTTGTAATAAGACAAATATTACATGAGTTAAAAATATCCTCAATAAACACGTGAAAATCAGAATAGTGTCACAGAACATGATACCTGGAAATACTTAAAGGCAGATATATAGGATACATGTGTCAGAAAGTAGGCGTGAAGAAAATGTATATTCAGAAAATATAACCAGTGAAAGAAACAAATGGTATTATCATTGTTGGCCTGAAGTAAAAATGAAGTAATAATGAGCCAATTTATCTTTAATGCAAAATAAAACTCCAGGAAATGAAAAGTGTCTGAAGCATCGCCTTTAACTTTGGAAGAGGCAACAGAACTCTCCCAGTCAACCACCACCGCATTGACTTCTGCAGCTCAGAGGCCCTCCCAGGTGCCCTCTGGTGGCCTTCAAGACAAGACAAAATGAAGCGGCTGTTGCTGATATTTGGAGTCTTAAGTCACCAGAAAGATTTAAATTATTTCCAGAAAATAATAATCTTTATGGATGATTTTTTTTAAGTTCACAGGAGTCCTGACTGGGAAAACCCTGAGCTACAAAAGCAAGACTCAAGATAAACTGAAATGAATTATTTCACAGACAGACTGGAGATAACAGGTCACTGAAAAGTCATTTCACTGAACAGAGCTAAGGATCTAGGATAAACTGTAATAACAGCAAAGTGAATTTTTTTTTTTTTTTTAAAAAGCAAAACCCAAAGTCAAAACATCACATACTGTTATGCCTTTGGAAAATAAATAATCACATACTCTTATGCCTTTGGAAAATAAATAATAAAAATAATAAATAATTCCTCCATCAAAATTATAACACTATTTCTGAATTCTGTGAAAAGACAGTGTATTTGAAGGAATTAATTGAATATATCAAATACCTACTCTATTATAAACTTACCAAGAAAAGGAAACAAAAATTAATAAAACAAAATTCTCTGGCTCACCAAAAAGTAAATCCCTCTAGTTACACACACACACAAAAATCTTACCATTTCATCTTTTTCCCATTTATCTGTGTTGCTTTTGTCTTGATTTACTACATAACCAGGAGGAAGCCAATTCACAGGGGGATCAAATATTGACACCACCATGCGGCTGGGCAGTCCCTTCTTTTTTCCAAGGCGATACAGATTACAGTTGCTGACCTTTAGCAGAAAATGTTAGGACATGTATCCATAAATGATCACTGCTGGAATTCATTCAAGGCATATTAACATATCCTCAATTAAATGTTCTTCAAATTAATTAATTAATTATAGGTCATCAATTAATTATAAGGGTTCTACAGTTTTTCTACCCATTCATGTTATAAAAAGAGTATTATGTTATAACAGCCATGGAAACTGGCAACTTGGGAGCAGGGGCAAGGGTGCTAAATATTTCTGAATATAAGATGCAGAGCACAAAAAATAATGTATGTAACTATGCAAATTCCTTATGAATGACTGAGAAGAAACAGTTCAGACAATATCAAAGCCTTGAAAATACAACCTGATGATATAAACTGCAAACTGCTAATTGGAATTATCAAAGTAAAAAAGAACCCATATAAAAAGTCAAGATGTCACGATATCTTCAATGAAATGGGGGGATGATACCATCAGCTCTAGCTGCAAAGTGAAAACTGGCACCAAACAGAACTCAAAGAATGCTATATTCCTAGAATTGAAGCCACAAATAGGATTTCAACTGTAACGCTCTCTCAAATATTATTCCTTTGTTTTACAGGGGTTTTATTCAAATTTTTAAAACTGAAGCAAAAGGTTTCTGTTTATTCACATCAGTGAAACAGCTTTACTGTCTATCCTCTTGGACTGGTTTTTCCTAATGCCTCTATCTCCTTCCTAATTTGCTCACATCATTACTGTCAAGTTATTACTTGGAAACTAGGGTCTAGAATTGTCAATCCCATTTTCATAAGCCTGAGTTTCTTATTAAGTACTTCATGAACCCTCTTCCCATGTAACTCAACTACTGTTTAACAGACACCTACCATGAGAGGCACTCGATTAGGCAACCTCAAGGGAATCAGAGCAGCAGGACAGAGAGGCAGTCCTCTCGACACACAGGCTGGCAGGGAAAAGGAGTATACACGTGTGACCACTATGGCCGAAAGTACTCTGTCACTGCCTGAAATGTAGCAGGCTGAAATAAATGCTAGCTTCCCTTTCCAAGCTAAGAGAACAAAGCATCACCAGTGCCAAGAGGAGGATAAAGTGAAACGGGGACTCTGAAGGGAGGGAAATCACATTCCAAGTTGACAGAAATGATGGGCAGGATGGACAAGAAACAGCTACGTAAGGTCTCAGATATGGGGCAAAATTCCAAACAGGTATGACAGGGGTGAGCTCTCTGCAGACGGCAGGACAGAGCAAGGGCCCCAAGGCTGGGGGTGTGAGCGTGGAGTCCATCCAATGAGCTGCAAAGGGCTTCCACCTGCCTAGGATCCAAAACGCATCAGGGCTGAAAGAGCCTGAACAGCAGGCTGAGGGAGTGATCATTCTTTCTGCAGAAATAAGGAGTCCAAGGTTTCTGACCAGACAAATGGATGAGCTTTGTAACAGAAAGTCACCTCTGTCTTATCCTATCCAGCAGAGTATCCTATCCTACTGCCTATGCCACACTCGTCGATGCCTCTGATACTTTCTTCCTGCAACGACCTCTCGGAAATCTCACCCATTCTCAGAGCCTCCACATGACAACTACTCTACAAAACCCTATCTTAATCCCACAGCCTCAATTATCTAAACATTTCACTAAACATTTCCACTTCATATTCTGAGGTCTAAAACCCCAACCCTAACCTTGACTTCCCCTATTTCTCCCTACCTCCCTGGCCCTGGCCCTGGCCCTGCCCCCAAGTTTCGTTTCCATGGCTGTTATGGCTGCCCCTCCAGTCCACCTCAAGAGCATCCTGGGAGGCTTCAGAAACACTCCTGACTCTCCTGGGATGATTAGTTAGGTGACCCGACGTGAGCCTATTCGACTGTCTTTAGTGAGAATTTCTTCATCTGCAGAATAGGGATGTGTCGGCTCCTTCCCAGAGTCTTGGAGAAGATTAAACGAGAGAACACTTGTGAAATGCTTGGTGTGGCACCTGGTGTGACAGTACTATCAGGAATGGCTAGTGTGATGGGGAAGGGTGAGGTCTCCAAAGCCAGGCTGTCTGGATTCAACCCAGGCTGGGCCACTTTCACAAGCTAGCTTCTCTAGCCTATCCTCACCTATAAAATGGGGAAAATAAAAGTCAGAATCGTAAGAATTAAATTAGGTTTATATATATGTGTGTGTGTGTGTGTGTGTGTGTGTGTGTGATTACAGTATCTTTTATAGTGCAGAGTAAGCACTTCTAAAGTGTTAGCTGAAATTATTTCTTCTGAAATTCTCACTCACCTCAGCCCCTTCCTCTCTACCAGAACTCTAGTGCTATCCCATTTTCTGCTTCTGCTGTTGGTTTCGATTTGCTTTTCAACTCACACTACATTCTGCTACCAGATTAATCATTTTAAACTACCACTTTATTAATATTAATAGTTCCTTGCTCAATGTTCCTTCAACAGTGCCTTCTATTGAAGTTCCATTCAAAACACATGCAAACCTTAGCCCAGCATTCAAGGCCTCTCACACACAGCTTCACCCTACCTGCCTTTGCAAGCCTTTTCTCAGGTATTTCCACATTCCTGACTGCTGCCACAGCTGCTTCCCTCATGCTGACACGCTCTGCCATCTGTTCACTTTGCTTTTGCACTGTAAACCTGCCTCCTCCATTAATGTCATCCTTGATTCACAAGTGATGCTCCTTCCTTCCTTCTGAAGGCTGAGGGTGATCAGCAGCTTTCTAAGGTATTTGTCCAGGAGGCTCATGTTGCCTTATGACACTTTTTTCCACCATCACTTTAGTATCTTACCTTCATTTTTTAAGTCTTACTCCATGCTGAGTTTAAGAGCACACACTTCCTCTGAGCTATCGAGCGTTTATTACTCAGAACTCTGGTGTCATCCTCTTCCCGCTGGAGAGCTGCCAAGCTATTTGAAGCCTATTATTACTCTCTCCCCACCACTCTCCAAAATCTTGAAGATGAGCTCCTCCATAAGACCCGTGTCTTACTCATGTCTGTATGCCTTGTAAACCAAGATGTACCCTCTCAAGTAAGTGTTTAACTCAACAAAGCAGAAGCTCCTTGACTGACTACAATGCACATTTCTTCATAACACCCTCAGGATCAAGAGGTGCACACACTTTCATAGTTTCCTTTGAACTGGATTTCAGTCAATAAATAAGGCACATGGAGATCAGCTAAGCCCCAAAACCTGAATGTGTGATCGGTGTAAAGCAATACTCATGAACTGCCAGGTGGTTCTACCACAGGCTTTAGCTGGCTCTGGTGGAACAAGGGAGCAGCTGTGCTCGGCTGGCGTAGCAATTTCTGAGCATGATACTTTCTCATTCTCTGAAATTATCCAACACAGCAAACCACTTTCAGGTACACTAAATAATTAACTGCTCAAAATAAAAGAATCACATCTTACCTTTTTGCTTCTCATATATGAAAGGCGGCCCTCATGAGCATCAGGGTAAGTGCAAAATAGATATGTGGTGATGGCATGCTTTAAAAAGGAGTCGCCAAGCATTTCAAGCCGCTCCAGGTTAAATCCATCACTAGCGTTTGACAGAGTCAAAGCCTGAAGAATAAGTCCAGGATTGGGGCCAAGAGTCCTTGAGGAGTACCCAAGAGAAGGGCTCTGCTCAGAATCCATCCTGCCCTTGAGCACTTGAATAGCGTCTGTCGTACCAGGGATTACGGCCATCATGGGACTTCCATCTGAGGTAGATTTGTTAGCATTTCCATCAAGGTATTTATTACTCAGGAGAGTACATTCATCACTGGGCTGGGGCTGGTTCTCATAATGGTATAAATTCTGAATGGAATATGAGGTAGTTGGTTGCACGGGTATTTCCTGCTTGTAGTAATTCAGCTGATTTCCTTGGCAAAAGTCTCTGTTAGCTAAATCATAACTGCCATTGGCAAGATTTTGATTGTAAGAAAGACCATTAATTGCTGTAAGATCTGCTGAAACTTCCACATGGAGCTTACCAGGGGACTCGCTGAGCAACATTCTGCAGTTCACAGACATTTGGTCATGATTTTCTGGAGAAGAGGTTCTATTAGCACCTTGATGTGCAGCATTTTCAGGGACAATTGTGCTGTGCTTACAGTAATTATCATTTTCAGCTGAAGAGGAGTTAGAAATTGAGATGAAAGACTTGCTGTCGATAGATTTTTTCCACCCGAAGTCTAAGTTAGGGTATCTGCAAAGACATTTTTATAACTTTTCATCAGATTCTTCAAAACAGCTAGGCTGAAAGCGACAGCAATTTGAATTTAAAAACAAAAACAAAAACAAAGATGTCTATAAATGTACTCTCACTTTAGAAGAGAAGCAAGTTCCCAGGCCAGAAATTAACATTATTTGGAATTCAGCACAATGTAAATTATAAAGTGGGACATGGTTTTCTCTACTGCTTGAATCCCTGGCTCTAGACTATGGGGCCTAGAGCACAGTGTGGTAGTTAAGAAGGTCATGAAGCTTGGGAGCATCCTGCAGGACCTCATATATGAGGGCCTAGCTTCATGGGCTGGAACCCCAGGCACTCTGGTTCACCCAGACTAACTTTGGGCAACTTACATAAACTCTCTGTGCCTCAACTTCTGCACCTGAAAACAGGGCTAACAATTACTAACTCACAGCACTGTCTTAATGATTAAATGAGCTAACTAACACAAGGTACAGCATTTAAGCTAGTGTTTGGCACTGTAGTAACTACTTACAAATATTGTGGTTATTCCTATTATATTTTAAAATTCCTTCAATCCCTAGAATAGTCTTGGTATTGCCAACTGGATAACCAAAATTAATGGGAATCCTTAAACCAATAGTTTCTTTAGAATGCAGAGACTTTCTTCCCATTAGTAAATGGGAAGAAAATAATGAAGACAAAGAACATGCTGAGACTATTGCTTTTTAACATATATTTGGATTTTTAAGAGAAAAACAGACTGAAAATGCTGACACAGTAACAAAGAATGGTTTCATTCTCACTCCAGCCGTTATGGCTGAAGAAGTAATGGTTATTTCTGACCTTAAGGCTCTCATTTCCCTCTGAGACTTGACAAGAGCATAAGATATCCGTATTTTCTTTTTACTTAATAATTATTTATATACAATTTTAACTTAATTCTGTTCTTTTGCAAACAGGATCTCGTAATCTGTGTTCTTCCTGGCTGACTGCACAGGCATACCTAAAATCTGCAGGAAGTGATCTAACTCCCACACCAGCATCGCTGGCAGTCTGGGCTCTTAGCTCCTCTGCAGTCAAAAGGCAGTGAAGGCGGTAAAGTATGCTGGGGAGACAAACTGCTTTTCTCCACAGTGACGCTGGAATCGGATGTATAGCACAGAGCTCTGGAACCAGTATCTTCAAGCAAGGGGAAAAATGGACAGATAAATACAAAGCACACACACAAAAGAATTTAAAAAGGAAAAGATCAATTTCACTAATGGATAAAGAAAATCATAAATGCTAGTAAAACCTAATTTTAAAAACTATTTGTAAAAATAATCTAAGGTCAAATGGGATTTATTATAGAATTTATGAGGATGATTTTGTGCTACATTAATAGGCCAAGTATAAAAACAAAATTCTCAATACTTACCAAAAGGAGCATTCAAATAACATTCAATACATAATACTGATTAAAACAAAACAAAATCTGAAGATTACGTAACTTCTAAAAAATTAACAAATCATGCATTTAACTTGATAAAATTCAAACTTATCTTTTTTTTTTTTTTTTTTTTTTTTTTCTTGAGATGGAGTTTCACTCATGTTACCCAGGCTGGAGTGCAATGGCGCCATCTCGGCTCACCGCAACCTCCGCCTTCTGGGTTCAGGCAATTCTCCTGCCTCAGCCTCCTGAGTAGCTGGGATTACAGGCACGCACCACCATGCCCAGCTAATTTTTTGTATTTTTTTTTTTTTAGTAGAGATGGGGTTTCACCATGTTGACCAGGATGGTCTCGATCTCTTGACCTCGTGATCCACCCGCCTCGGCCTCCCAAAGTGCTGGGATTACAGGCTTGAGCCACCGTGCCCAGCCTCAAACTTATCTTTAATAATCTTTAATACTCAAACAAAGAGTGAGTTATGCTAGTACAATTAACCCATTACCTGTTTATTCTGCAGACTTTCCCATTTGGCTTTCCTCTTCTCAGCACTGCTTAAAGGAAGAGCTTTCCCCTTTTGATTCAAATGTCGAGGTGTCAAAAGATTAAGTCTGCAAAAATTCCAAAACAATTTTATCAAACACACAAAAATGAGTTCATGTTCACAGTGGTTCTTCAACTTCACTGTGCCCGAAAACCACCTGAAGAGCTCATTTAAACTACAGCCTCCTGGGCTACCTTGCCTCTTGGGCAAGTGTGTGTGCAAAGCATCTCCTGAATTCAGATAGTTCACGGGTGGGCAGGGGGACAGTGAACCTCTGCATATCTAGTGATGTCTGGTGAGAATGTCTCAAGTGCAATTCCAGTGTCATCTCTGAAGCCCATTACCTTGAAGATGTGTGGTCCACATCCAGCAGTGGCTGGTTGAGATTGGTTAGGTCAAGGTTATACTTTGTTTTATAATATTCTGCAAAAGTTTCATACTCAGGGGAAGGAAATTTACTGAGTGGTGTAAGATCAGTGTACACATCAGCTACATAAAATCGATGAGGCTGATCAAAATTGCGATATCTAAAAAAGAAAAACAAAGAACAGTTGCCTTTTGGTTTAAATCAATAATTTTCAAAACACAACTGTTTTTAGTATGGAGTCATGATTAAGAATTCAAAAGATTAAAAATAAGTAACAATAAAAATTTTAATTCCAAATATATTTCAATGATATAAGAACCATATTTTTATCAAGTAAAAACTGACACATTATTGTCCCACTTTATTATTATTCTTGTTCTAAATATCCACATTTTGATGACACATGAAGCTAAATGGCACCTTTATCTATTTCAACAATATAAAGAGCATAAAAAATTTACACTATCCAAACAGAGTAAATACTTTGTATATTACGAATGCTAAACATTAAAGACACTTGTCATATAAAATGTATTACTGCATCATCTATGACAGTGATAGTCCTGAAAACATTTAAAATATGGTTCTGAGGTGCAAAAAGAAAAAAAAAAAATGAAAGACTGAATTACAACCAGTAATATAATTATTTGAAAACTGCCTGTATTTAATTTTATTGCTCCAAAACTCTATTCCTCAAATTTTTATAAAATAAGGAAAAAAACATTCCAGATTTACTATTTTCATACAGCTTATTATTCCTTACAAAAATTTTAAGAAATGATATTATTTATAATCAAATTCTATAAGACTTTGGAGAATAAAAGATGGAGATTTTAAGAAGAAAGTCTATCAACTTTAGATTATCTGACCCTTTACAAAGTAAAATTCCTTACCTAAAAATAATACATTTTAGGTGTTATTTTTTAAGCAAGTAAACTAGAGAGAACATGTCCACCTTAATAGATTACTTACGTTTCCCACCCCCACCCATCTGTTGCCCAGGCTGGAGTGCAGTGCTGTGAACACAGCTTACCACAGCCTAGACTTCCTGAGCTGAAGCAATCCTCCCACCTCAGCCTCTTGAGTAGCTGTGATTGCAGCATGCACTACCATGCCTGACTAATATACTTCCTATTAGTAATTATAATGCTAAAGTCACAGCCCACCTATATTCCCATGTGAATACGTGCCTCTTTTAAAACAAAGTATCACCACCATTTTCCTTTCCATTTAAATACCTACCTTGGAATGATAACTGCATCTTGGTAATCTTCTAATTTAAAAACAAAGGGTGTTTCTTTTGAATACTTTGTACTGGGAATGCCTATGCGAGCTTCAGACTTCTCAATATCTTCCATGAATTTAAAGTCAATATCCAAAGTGCTGGAGTCATTAACTTAGAAGAGAAAAAAGACTCTTTAGCTTGTTAAAACATGATACAGTTGAGTTTCACACCTAAGCTATATATTTGTATATGTGTCTAATTTAGAGTTATCAAATGAGATTTTTTTCTTACCAACATTTAGAGGTAGAACACAGTAAGCTGAATCAGCGTCTGTAGGTTTAAATTCTAGTGCAGGTTTTTCAAGCCGAAGAATATGTGAGAATATATACTGGTGAAGTCTTGTAATCAACTCAAGCATTTGTAGAGACAACATGAAACCAGACTTCTTCAACTCAATGGATATGGTAACCTCTCCAGAGCGTGTGTACACAGGAAAGTGTGGAATCTTAGCAAAAGGAAAAACAAAGTACCCCTCAAAGTTAGCAGATATTTTATTCCATTACAGTTAACTTCAGAAGAGAAATTATGCTTTCCAGTGGAGAAATACAAGAGGTACCTTAATCTTTAAATATTAAACATACTGAGGTAACAAAAAGTACTTACTACTAGTTTTTTGTTTTTTCCTTTTCTTAAGCAAGATATTTTTGTCATTATGAAATATCTACCTGAGGTATGGGTTTGGCTGTCAGTATTCCAAAGCATCTTGTGGTATCTTCAGGAGGATAGAGTTTCCGCCTTCTAAAGTTGAGTTCATCAGGTAAAGGTGTAGTTAAAACCATTCCTATCACATACAGGTAACAGGGCTGATCAGGTTTGGGATAACTATCCCTCAAACACTCTGGAATCTAGAGTTGGAAAGGAAAAGTAAGCATCATGCTCAGTATAACACCCTCTTTTCCAGATGTAAGCAAGGAAACAAATTAATTCTGGCTTTACTAAAAGCTGATGAGACAAAGCCAAGAAAATACCCAAGGCATGACACCTCTTAATTACTTAACCCTGCTGGGTAAGTCAGCGAATCTCAGGCAGAGGCTGCAGGCAGAGGCTGCCGACAGTGGCCCAGGTTCACATACAATGCACTGTTGACTATATAGCTAATATCAAAACTACATATAACACAATTTAACACTGTAGGGCCTTTTTAAAAATACTACTCATTTGATCTCTTTTTGACAAGAAAACTCATCTCTTCCTTGGGCTTTTTAGGTACTCACTGTAGAGTATCAGAAAATAAAATTTAAAAAAATAATAAAGTTTTAAAAACCAGTACCAGAAAATAAAGGTAAAATAAAAATAAAGTTTTAAAAACCACTCAAAGGTAACCTTTATTAACATTTAGATATACTGTACAATTTCCTAGACTTTTTTCAATGTATAAATATATAGAAACATATACATTTATATTTTTCAATACAAATAAAATCATACAACACTGGTGTATATTAGGGTATATGCATGTCTGTGTGTGTTTGTGAGATAACCTGATTTTTATCCCCAGTTACTGTAAAGTGAATATCTGTCAGAGTCGATAAGAACCAATATCATTTGTAATGGCTCCCTCATTATGTGAGTGAACCATAATTAAATTGAGATTGCTGCTAGACTTTCAACATTAACACAATCGTTCAGATTATGGTCTTGCAGTTCCTGAGGTTCAATAAAAAAGAATTGCATCTGTAGTTAAAAGGTACTTAAAAATGCTAAGAGTAAGAGACAGTTACAATTTATAAAGAATCAGAAAATACAGAATGTATCTATTAACTAAAAGGGATGCCAGGCAGTACTATGCTTTTCTTTTTTTTGTAGAGACAAGGTCTCACTATGTTGACCAGGCTGGTCGCTGATTCCTGGCTTCAAGGGATCCTCCTGCCTCAGCCTCCCAAAGTGCTGGTATCACAGGTGTGAGCCACCACACCCAGCCAGTGTACTATGCTTTTCGAAACACTTATCATTAGCGACTTTATCATACAAAACTAGTCTCGTGAAAGTTCGGTGTGAGGGAAACAAGCATTTTGGGAAAATGGGTAATGTTCACGATTTTTAAAAAAACTAACATGATTCTGAATTTTGAAAATGCTAAGTGGGATGCAAAATTTTTTAAAGTAAAAACTCAGTAAAATTGCATAAGCAAAACCAAAGAACCACATATTTAGGCTAAGATACAAGCATAGCAGCCCCCCTTATCTGCAGCTTCCATGGTTGCAGTTACCAGAGGTTAGTCATGGTCCAATACATAAGTGTGTACAATATTTTGAGAGAGACCACATTCACATAGTTTTTATTACAGTATATGGTTATAGTTGTTCTATTTTATTATTGTGCCTAATTTATACCTTAAACTAACATAAATATGTATAAACCTATTTTTAAAAGCATAATATATGCTATAAGTCCTCAGTTAATGTCTTCAGCAGGTTCTTAGATACTGGCTAAGGGAAACAAATTAGAAAGAAACCAATTTTCCCACAGGCTAATTGACATAAACGAGTTAAGTTCCTCCAGCATATTTCTGGTTACAAGGATATCATCAAATTTCTAAATTAAAAAAACTTTTAATATTAAACATTAAAATAAATGTGAGCCATACAGACACTTAAGAAAGATGAATAAAAACCATGAAGATGATTATTCACCCACTAATTCCAGTTCAGGGCCAAGAGTACCAGAGTCTATCCCAGCAGCTCAGGGCCCCAAGTGGGATCCCGTCCCGGCCAGGACACCACCCTGTGCAGGGCACACACTCACGCATTCCCATGCTCACTCAGAGTGGGGCAGAGCAGATCAGTTGATGTCCACACTTTGGGATGTAGGAGGAAACCGGAGTAAGCAGATATGAGAACGTGCCAACTCCACATAAACAGTGGTCCTGGCTGGGAATGAATGCGTTTTTCCTCATCGACGTTATAATGAAACAATGGCGAGCTGTTAGAGGACTGGTACTATCTGCAGTTTCCACTGAGGGTCTTAGAACACATCCTCCAAGGGTAAGCGGGACTACCACACACAGCAAAATGCTGCTTTCGCTTGGGGTTCTTATGAGGTAAAAAATATTAACACATTTTAAAAATAAATGCTTCAGCCAATTATGGCTATTACTAGAAGTCACATTTAGAGATGCTTTCATGTGTGAACTCTGCTAGAATGCCCACAGATTGAGTTAGAAACATTCCATGGAAATAACTTATTTTGATTCCCAACAGCCCGCATCCTAACTCTTAATGAACATTTGTGCTTCTACCTTCCAGTGTACCTGTCATCTTGAGAGGGCATCTTCTCACTTGCTTATTTTATCACACAAATCCTCTTCCGTCTTTGCCCCAAATTATAAGTAAAACAAGAATCACACCACTAAAATGAATGAAACAAAGAATGTCTCTTTAAATGAAATAAACTCATTCTGTGTAGAATATGAGAGATGGGTCCAAGAATCCTTGAGGAGAAAAACAAAAGCAACCTCTGAAGTGGAAGAGCACACAGTGCACACAAGGAAGGAAAGGGACTGATCACAGAGAAGTTGTGAATGGGAGAAAGCAGCTGAGATCCAGAGTGGGCCAAACTGCAAGGATGTGGGAAGCCCAACAAGCAGAGGAACTGAGATGGGATGTAGCAGGAAATGAAGTCAGAAAGACTAGTTTTGACTCCGTTCTAACCAATACTAACTGCTTTTGGGTAGCACTGCCTTCGTTTTGTGGAACCTGGTCTTCCTGGAACACTGGTCTCTTCTTCATCATGCAAATCAAGCTCTTCTTCATACTTAACAGTCTCTTTCCCAACTGGCATCAAATGGTCATCCAGTTCGCCTAAGAAATTTAAACAGAGAATTAACATAATCCAGATTTTGCCTAATTAATTTAATTAGGCAAAATTAATTTTGCCAATTAATTTTGCCTAATTTATTTAATTAATTAGTAAATAATCTAGAACACAACTATGTTAGCAGGACCTGGAAAAGTAACGAAAACTAAAGCACCTTTGCCTTTTACAATATAAAAGTAATCAGATTCACGCTTCACGTAAAGTCTATTTTGGCATCCATATATTCAATACGGGCAGGACAGCAAATTCTGTCCTAAGGCTCAGAAACAAAAACATCTAAACATGACACTGGCACATATGAATGCCAAAAAGCCACAGAAAATGGGTCCACTTATACAGAAGGAGCAGGATTAAAAAAAAAGACTGAGTCTATTTTTTAAAAAAAAATTTCTATACTAGCGTAGACTAATTTGGAGACTGATACAATAAGACACAAGTGTTCACAGTATACGATTCAACAATTAAGAAAAGACCTTTACGTATGTAAAGGGAGACAGTGAGAGCAAATCAATGACAGTTGTCTGCAGTTAAGCTATGGAAAACAAAGAGCTCCCACAACACTGTAAGATCTCCAAGTTACTAACACACTTATATTCACTGACGTATTCTAAGAGCAGCAAGTGCATAGCTCTACAAAATCCTTAGAGATCTATCAAGTTATCTATATTTTTTTACACTGTTTGTAATTTAATTTTATTTGTATATGCTTTTCAAATGTCCTTACCAATTTTGTGCAGTTTTTCACAGCAAATGAGAGCTACAACTCTTTCAGCCAATCGTACACAGCTCATTGGTGGACCCTGAAAATAACAAAAACCTTTCCATTGTATATGCACATAGCTATATTACCTCTAGCACACAAAATACCTATGAAACTACGGCCCCAACATCTTTAAAGTTCAATTTACCAAAACAAAATTCTTTATTTTTAAAAATTCCAGAAAGTTTTAAAAAAATCCTTAATCTCCATATTTGAAATATTCATCTTTAAAAGTCCTGCCCAGTAAAAACTAAGTCATAATTAAGATTTTACAATTTTGATGACTTTAAATTTCAGTAAGATTTAAAGTATCTTATTTTTACTAATCGACAAATATGTAACAAAAAGACAAAATAAAGATTTATCAAGAAATAGCTATAACATTAATAGTATTGAGCAGCTTTTTATGTGTAATAGAAACTAGTTATCTTGAAATATTTGGAAATCAGTACTGAGACCATGAATAGTATTTATAAAAAGCGAATTTTTTGAGTCACCAACAAAATAACTATAACAATGCAATGATCTCTAATAAATTTTATATCACTCTAAGTGTCTAAGCCACAGTTGAATCATTCTGTAAAAAATGTGTTATGTTTGTAACATCTTGGAAGAAACTTCGGAGATCACCTAGTCCAGTTCTAAGTGTCTGTAAATTAGACAGACCGTTACAAACATGAACATCTAGATGACTACAAAAGAGTTATAGATCTACTTTTCAAAGTAAATTTGTTTTTCATTTTTATTTTTGATCTGTCAACACAAGGTTCTTGCTCATGAAAGTAAATTTTAAAATCAAATCTACCTGTAACTTGCAAGTCTTAGAAAGGCTCAAAAACTTCCACTAATGACATATTTTAAAAGATAACAATCATTTCTTTTTCTAAACTTACAACAATGGAGGCTCGAAGAGGTGAATTAATTGGCAGGTAAAGAGTTGAATAAAATGTACCATCAGGCAACTCTCGGGTCCTGCATTTAGGAGCTAGATGAGTAAACGGATCACTTGGTAATCTAGCACAGTATCTGTGAAGAAAAAGAAAAATTCTGAGGCTGAATCTACAACTGAGAAAATACAGATATTTACAATCTCAAGTTTGATTTGTCATGTGCCTCTTCTCTACTGGATTTGTATTTATATGCAGCATTTAAATTTCATTGCTTCAAACTTTCAACAAGACAGAATGGTGCTGTCTAACAGAACTTCTGAAAGATGTTCTGTATCTGCGATGTCCAACAAGGCAGTGGCTGGTGAGCACTGAAATGTGACAAGTATAACTATGAAACTCCATTTTTTATTTTATTTTAATTTGAATTTTGAATTTAAATGGCCACATGTGTCGAGTGTTACCATAACAGAAAGAGCACAAAGTATTGTTCTGAATCTGTAGGAAAACATACTGCCAGTGTTTGTTCCTTAATCATCTTACATTAGCCAACAACTACCAGGATGTGTAAGGAAGAGGGCAGGACAGCCCAGTGCTGTCACAAAACGGACAGCAGAGCAGCTCACTGAGCAGCAACACCAGGGAAGGTTGGAGCAGGGCAGAAAGCTAGCCAGAAAGGGATGCTGGGACAGGACTCACATCAGGAGGGTGCTGGGATGGGCAGCAACCCTGTGAGGTTGCAGCCTGTGCAGCAAGGCACCTGACCACAGTGGCAGCCCTACAGAGCAACAGACAGCTACATACAGGAAGACTGAACACTAATTATTCTGAAGACAACGGGAGCCAAACTTCTCACTATTAGAGAACGGAGGCACAAAGACAAAAAAGAGGAAATCTAGAATGAAACTTCTAGTGTCACACTAAAAATGGAGGTATCAACAGATAGACACTGAAACAAATACAGATGTAAACATGAACAAACAAATATTCTAGCTCTGTCCATTAAAAAAGCCTGGCAGTAGCAATATTCCAGTAGCAATGAATAAATCCAGTGTCCAGTTCTTGGTTTCTAACCACAACTGATTCTCTACGAAAAGGAACCAGACCCTTTTATGTTGAGGAAATTGCCGACATCAAGGCTGGGGCAGTCTAGAATGTCTTGTGCCATAAAACAAGGAAGTATTCAACACATAATGGTGACACGTTAAAAAGACACAGAAACTAGCTTTAAGGGGTTCCTATTGATCAAATATGAAACAATTTTAACATCAAAACAAATAGTAAATGATAATGATAGATTATAACTCATTAAATAAAACAGCAGTCCAAAAGTTCACAGACACCAAAAAATAGTAAGAATGAATAAATGGAGAGAATAAATGGATGGTAGAATGCCAACTAATAAATACAAAATAAGGGATTTAGAAAATCATCATTTAGCAGTCATCATAGTAATAATCAATTTGGGCAAAAAATATCAAAGAATGCTTACACTAATGAGTTAAACTGAGAAGAGGAATAAATTTTACATAGTTTCAAATTATCTCCCCATGAAATATTTACTAATTATAAAAGGGGTGAAAGGTAACTTTACAGTAGAAAAAACTGGCAGGCTTTACTCAAGTGATCTAAGTTACCACCAGTAAGGATACAAATCAACATGGTGTGCCACTTGGTAAGATGGGATGAGGGGAATACACCATCACTTCAGTGGATGTGCTGCCCAAAAATGTGTAACCTGGATCTGATCATGAGAAAATACCAGACAAACCCAGATTGAGAGTCAGACTACAAAATGACAGCCTGTCATCTTCCAAAGTTTCAAGGTCATTAAAGTGAAGGAGAGACTGAAGAATGGTTCCAAACTGAAGATTAGGAAGATGTGAGAACAGAGCATCATGACAACTCCTGACTCTACAGTGGATCTTTAGGCTTTGTAGAACATTCTCACAAAACTGGATGAGTCTCTCTTGGTGTCTGGGTGAAGGACATATGTGAATTCTAGTATTCTTACAACACTTTAAAGTTTGAAATTGTTTCAAAATAAAAGGTTACAAAGAAAATCTTATACTTGCTCCTTTATTTTGTCTCTGAATAGAAATTATCCTGATATATAATACGGGAATGCATCTGCTCTTCTTAGCTCTTAGAAATTTTATCAGCTCTGGACAAAGTAAATTACAATGTACCCAAAAATATAAATTAGTTTATCACAATCTTACTTTATTGCTAGGGGAAAATTCAACATTATCCAATTAGGTTACAGCACAAAACAAAAAACTTCAGGATTTAGAAAAAATTGGTTGACAATTATAAAATTAAATTAAACTCAATTTAAAATGCCTTCATTACGTTAGCCTTGCCAAGGAATACTAAACTTTTATTGTTGCATGATACTGTTTTAGCCTTTTGATTAAAAAAAATTTTTTAAAGAAACTTCTTTATCAAAAATACTACAAGTCTAAACGAAGACTGGCAAATGCAAAATTGTAAACAATACAAAATGTACAGGTTTAGACTTAAACTGTAAAACATTCCCAGACTTTTCACACAAATGATTTGATGCCATACCTATTGATATGTCCAATGGCAGTGTTGATTGTGACTCGTGGCCCACCATCGTCAGGCCTCAACACATATGGTGGGAAAATGTCATCATCATCCACAACAGGATCAATGTCAGTCTCACCAGTATCAACCGACTTGGAACACTTGTTTCTCAAGATCTGAACATTTAAAAAACAGAACTTACAATGAAAACACATGTCTTCTTTGCCATATGCTGTCTGCCACTGCACCTACAGAAAAAAATTCTCTTGAAAATCTCTCTATCTCCTAAACATACTTCAATACTCCAAAGTCACCGGCTGCAGACATCTTCTTCCAACGAATCCCTCCCACTTCCAGTCAAATGGAGACCCTCACCATATGGTACAAAGTCTATACTGTACTGTGCACGCACACACACACACGCACACACACACACGTGCGCGCGCGCGCACACACACACACACACACACACACGACTATCTTTCTGAATGTAACTACTATGTCATCACTTTCCAATCACTCAGTAACTCAAGCAGTCAACAATTACTGTCCGTATTTACAATGCAATTTCCCAGACATCCAACCCCAATAATGTATATAGTATTCATTTTCACTGTTATCTTATCATGCCCTTTCAAACCCTTTGTACAACACTGTTGGGTCTTTGTAATCAGTCTCAACTTCCTTACTATGTACATAGGGTGCACCTTTTTTGAAATTATTGCCTATAGATAAGACTCATCTGTTTCTATGCATACAAAGAATAACAAAGAAACCATATTAATTTTTGTTCCCAATCTGCCAGCACATATTAATTTGTTGATCTTACCTTTTCGATAGCTTTGTAGGTTTTAAGGTCTTCTTCAAAACTTTTTATTTTGTCTGTATCTGCTAACATTATATAATTAGAGATGGGTGCCCTTGCTCTTCCTTTAGACTGAACATAGGATCGATATTCTGTGGGCAAATCAAAACGAACCACCAAGTTGCATTTTGGTATATCAACACCCTCTTCTACAATACTTGTTGCAATAAGCAGGTTGGTTTCATGTGCTCGAAATTTCCTAAGTACCTGAAAAAAATCCACCAAGAAAAGCACTTCTAAGAAAATTTCCACACACACACACAAAAAAAAATATAGTAAAAGTAAATGACAACTGTCATTTCTGACATACATACTCTGGGCATTCTAAACCCTTAAGGCCAGGCTAAAGAAGATGACAGTATCACAGAAAACTCAGGATGCATGGACAAAGAAATTGATTTAATGACACTCTCCAATTCAGGATAAATTAAATGGTAACATAAGCTAGTTTTCAGACAGATCTATCAGACTGGCTCCTGGACTCTCCAAATTTGGGTATTATCAAAAAGCTACAATGTAAGGGCCTTCAATGGGAATTATTCTGTTAAAATTAAGTTAAATAATAAACTTTAAATAGGTTTTTGTGTATACGCCAGAATACACAAATGGTGTTAGGTTTTAGCATCTTTACAACGTTGTTTCCTGTATTAAGATCTTAAAAAGCACACAAAAAAAATTAAGCTAAATCTACAAAATACAGTGCTATTTTTTTTTTTAAGTATTCAAACAAGGTAACTCTTTAAATGAAAAAAAGAAAACACTTTCTAGGAAAAGATTTCAGTTTGTTAATTCATAGTCATACAGAATGTGTAAGAGTTATAGTTACATACGTGTTTTGTCTTTCCACGAAATGCAGTTGTGTGACATCAATCCAATCACAGAAAAGAAGTTGGTTGATAGCAATTAAGACAGAAAATTGGTTTTCCAGATAGTTATTCTAATTCTGAGCATGTAAATCACTATACAGCTACCTCATGGGGATAGCTGGTCTAATATCCGAGCAAGTAGTCTAGAATACAATTAAAAAAAAACCCATTCTGGGGAACTATGATAAAAGGGAGCCCCTATGGGCACTTTGTATATGTCCTGAAAATTGTTACTGTACACTTATTTTAAGTTACCTCTTCCTGTTTTCTGAATTCTGCTTCCATCTGCTTGTTGCGAGGCTGATTCTTCCCAATGCCATGTCCAGTTATAAAATTGCTGCTGATATAAGCCAGCTCTGGATCTTGTTTGCCAGCTTCCTTTATCAATCTAAAAAAAGTATACAAATTTGGAAGTTAAATGTTGCTGACAGAAAATAAACCTGTTTTTAAAGCCTCCTTTAAAAATGGAAGTACATGCATTTTTTGCCAGCATATCTAACAAAACAGTCTTGGTCCTTTTTTCCCAACTTGCTCAAAGAGAAATCACTGTCACTCCTTACCACATAGCTCTATGGACCAAGTACTTACAACGCCAAATACAAGATTGGTTTGTACTGACAAATGAAATGGTCACATTACATCCAACTGCTGATTTGGTGAGGATGACTGAATAGAAGTATGGGTGAGACTGAACGAGTCAGAGGGAAACATGGATCCTCATAGATCTTGGCGTCAGGACAGGATATCCAGTGAGAAAAGCTCAACTTATCACTCTACCAGTTCCACTCACTCATCTCCCAACTCAACACCCTTCTCGCGACCATGCACAGCTTCGGCAGCAGGCCTGGCCATACATTTACACAGCAGGCCCTGCCGTGCTTACACAGACAGGACCAGTGAACCCAACACCAAAGGAAACCTTCACCCCCACAAATGTAACAGAAGAGTTCCAGCTGCAATTTCTTTTCCTCTTATCCTACCACCTGATATCATTAGAAGCACAGCCCGTGGGAAAGAAATGTGTCCTCTCAATTCCTGATGCTTTCTGGTCCCCAGGCCACTGACCAAAGTTCTGCATAGCATAGGACGGGGCACAGAAATGGCAAGGCGTCCCCCACCCACCCTGTCACGAAAGAGGAGATTCCTGAGCTCTCTCTTCCTACCTGCTCCTCTGTATTATCCCAGAATGCCTGTAACTGAAAGCTGGCCTTCTAGCGAAGAAATGGCAGAGCTACAGGACAGGATCACATTACATGGGTGCAGAAGGTTAACAGTTAGTGCTGCCATTACAGCTATTTTGGAAATATCCACATTCAAAAACTCAGCACACGGGATAAATGGTTCCACACCTGATATAAGTGATTCCACATGGTTTCTCTGAAGTCATACTACATAGTATAAATTCCAAATAGAAAATTGCATTTTTAAGTCAAATCGTTCTTTTAAAAACAAAAAAAGTAGTACATGAAACAGACTAATATTAAAGAGCTGGAAGCAAACTTAAGTGGCCATCTAGAATCTCTCTTGCTCCCAATCAGCAGAACACCTGCATGTCTAGGTTAGTTTGGGAGTCTACAAACCACAGTTTGTAGCTCTAGCTCTACGGTTCTACAGTTCAAGTACTTAAATATTCACAATCAGAGGTTCTCTTATTATGTTCCAAGGTGTGTTTAATTATTTTAACAAACTCATGATGTAGCAGAAAGCAGTGTTACATACAAACAAATAATATGCTCAAAAGCCTAAATACAAAATAAATCACCTTAGAATATGTACTTCCAAATTTTATATAAATAAGCATCAATTTGAATATAATGGAGATTTAGAATGTATTTCAAGGCAGACTTCAATTAGCTAAGAAATAAAAGCACCAACAGTCAATTCATTTTTCCTTAATGAAATCCAAATCAAAACCACAGAGAACTAAAGAGACAACATGCACAAGAAATAAAGTTTCTTGTAGCCAATAATTACATGGGATATACCTATGCTAATAATGCTTAGAGAGAAAAATGTATGTCTCTAATTGGCGAATCTCAGTAATGCCTAACCAGTACCCATGACGAAGCTACAGGCTTCAGGGAAAACAAAGCCAGTAGTCACATGTCAATTCCCAGAGGACAGTGGACAGACAATGCAAACTGCTTAAAGATTTCATACTACCACAGAAAAAAATAAGACAAAGTATTATTTGTTTCTTTTGGTTTTTACAGGCTGTTGTTCACCAGCAAGCTGTCTGATAAAGTATACTGTTCCCTAATGCACAGTATTTCTGAAACTATCTGTAGCGAAGAACCAGGTTTTCTTTTTAAATTTCCAATCCATCAGAGACCAATAGTTTTGTAGAATTTCATAAAAGCGAACAACTAAGAAAATGAAACTTAAAAAGCATTAAAATTCAAGCACCAATTTTATTGTATTCAGCAGACATAAAATTACTGTCAAACCGCACTAAGAGTTTCTAAATGCGTACTTTCAATATCTGTACTTTTAACTTATAACAGAGGTAAAGTCTGGCACCAGTTCAAAGCCCATGCTTTGTGTATATATACATTGCCTCCCCAATTAGGCTAAAAATAACATAACCAAAAATAGGAAATAGGTAGGTTCAGAAAACTAGTAGACAGGTGTATTATAGAAAATTGTGATCTGAATAAACATGCTAACTAATGCAAACAACCATAGGAGGAAAAGAAATTCAAAGATATCAACACACCATTTGAAATTTCTGCCAGGTTCTTGAAATACATTATCAATAATTCCTTTAATAGTATCCCATATTCCTTCCTTATACTTTCTTGTCAATGTGAAAAAAACCAAATATAATTCCTCTGTGATCTCACTGAAAAAAAGATCACTGACAGGTACATAAGAGCATACTGATATTGCACCCCCTAGATGCGTGTATAAATGGCTGAAGAATTAGCATCTACTGTGTACCAGGTGATAAAACAGCCATTTTAAATACAAAGTTTCTTACAAACAAACCAGTAAGCGAGGCAGGTATTATTGCCATTTTACAGATAAAGATACTGAGACTTTTAAAAGTTAAATAACTTTCACAAAATATACATCCAAAAAGTGGGTAAAAAAGAAACCAAGGCTCCCTGGCAAAAGGGCTGATTTTAAGGCCAGGCAGGGAGAAACAGAAGAGCCCAGAGCACCCCTTGGTACCACAAAGTAGGAAAGTGCTCAAAAACAAAAGGATGGGGGTATGTCAAAAGGGACACAGGCGCTAACCTCAAAGAGCTCCTAGTGGCCACAGTTGGAACAATCTGAGCAGCAAATAAATAACATTATTAGATTATAGCCCAAATTATAAAATAAACATAAAACAATCAATTGAAATACATGATTCAATTAATAAATATAAGTCTATGGGCAAATAAATAGGATAAACTAGATAAGTTTTCCTTACAGAAGAATTCCAAATACATATAGATATACTCCTCTCTAAGCAAGTGGAGATGAATCCCTTCCTACCAGGGTGAGCTAGACTTAGAGACTCCCTTCCAAATAGAGTAAGAAAAGGGAAAAAGTGTATCTTTACAGTAGAGAAAGCAGGCAAACACTATCACAATCAATTGATGAAGTTTGACATCACTAGAGAGGTCTCATGGTTAATACCATGAGAGCCTGCTGATATAATGTGACTAGAAGGGCAAGTCACCTCCATGGTATTTTTCCATATCCTATAACCCCAGACCAGCCTGGAGAACATAAGAAAAACCCAAATGGAAGGACATTCACCAAATACCTGACCAGTACTCCTAAAGACTGTCAAGGTCATCAAAAAACAAGAAAAGACAGAAACTGTGAAAACTGTGACAGACAGAGGAAACTGGGTAGACACTGACAACTAAATGTGATATGATACCTTGGATTTAAAAAAGGACATTAGCCCATACTGTCTAATGGTTAGAAAAAAAATAAAAATAAATTTTTACAAAAGAGGACAGTAGTAAAAAAAATTGTCAAAATCCAAATAAAGTCTGGAGTTAATAGTAATGGACCAATGTTAGTTTTCTTAGTTGTGACAAACAGTGACCTGCGATATCATCAATGGGGAAACTAAGTGAGGCGCATATGAGAACTCACTGTACCATTTTTCTGACTTTTCTGGAAATCTAAAATTCTTCCAAAATAAAAAGGTTTTAGGAAAAAAAGGGGGGGGAGGTACAGACAGGATGTGAACCCAGGTTTGTCCAATGCCAGTATCACACAATATTAGTATATTACATGGTGAAAAGAACACTAGACTTGACACTAGAAGCCACTTTCTGCCACTTGAAGTTTGTAATTTGGGGAAGGTCACACACTGATGCTTGTTTTCTTCATCTATAATATAAGAACATCTACTTTCCTCCCCCATGGAATGTTGTGAATACATCTTAAATATATATAAAAGTAACTTATAAACTCCTATATAAGGTACAAAGAAACCCACAAATGTAAGACTGTGCACATACCTACACTACATGTAGAAGTGGCTATGATTTATTTTTTTAATTAGGAGAGCAGAAAACTGCATATGCATTAACAATAGCTTATATGCCCATGAAACTGTTCACTAAAGGAGAGTTTTTCCTCCCATTAAACTGATGGAAGGAAAGAATTTGGATTTCAGGAAGTTTTTCTAAGCTTATTAAAAAGCTTACTGGAACAAGACCTCTATTGTATATTTAATTAGCTGCTCATAAAGTCAACCCTCAGACCACTCTTGATTCATCATACAGCACTAAATTCCAGTCACATTTTATGAAAGTTGATCACAATTAATCTGATCCTTAAAGTCAATAGGAAGTAATTGACTGATTTTGGATAAACCTTTTCAGGCTAATATTCCTACAATAAAAACTGGTACATCTCAACATAAAAATACATGCAGAAAACAGGGGAAAGGTGGAAAATACATTCCCATTTCTTCTCTCCAAGCCCCAGAAAATTTATTTAATCCTTATACCATTCTAAATGGAGATAGGGAGTATGTCCACAACCAGGCTTAGAACTGCGCCAGTGTTAAACTTTTCTGACTTCCAAAATGCTTTTTCCCTGCTCTAAGAAAAAATCCCTCCTCAGTCACGCTCTCCCAGGTCTGTCTCCTGGCAATCTTCCCACTGTAAAGCACTGGTTTTTAGTGTTCTGTGATGCCCAGGGGCATTATGATGGTAGAAAGAACTGGAAACTAGGAGTCAGGATATTAGGATTCTAGAACTGTCTCTGCCGCTGACTAGCAATTTAACTTACAGCAAATCACTCTCTCTCCTGAGGCACTTTCTCATTTTTACAAAAATAAGTGGGTTGGATTTAGATAGTGAGGTCCCCTTCTAACCTTCAACTTCTGATTTAAGTGTAATTTGGTCTAAAGTTATTTTCCTTTGTATTCATCAGAAGGATCAGGCTCAATGACTATGAAAATTACCAGACTAAAAACTGCCAGATGACTACCCTCGAGTCCAATTTCTCGTTACTCAAAAAAGTTTTTAAAACCCCAAACATTCAGAAGCAGTTAAGCAAGCGAACGAACACACACACACACACACACACACACACACACACTCTCTCTCTCTCTCTCTCTCTCTCTCTCTCTCTCTCTCTCTCTCTCTCTCTGCCAAATCACCTTAGGAAACAAAGCTTAGTTCTTCCTAAGAGATCACTACTTGCAGAAAAGTTAAGGATAAACTGTGGGCAATTAATGGATCTCATAGAAAAGTAGATTGGCTTAAGTACAAAATAAGGACTTTTTTGGGCACAAAATAATAAGAGTATTTATCCACAAACCTAAAGGACAATACATTAAGTGACCGTCTGACAGAAATTTGAAGTGTAGCTCCCTGGCTGGTTCTATATTAGAAAAGTCTTTCATTGAAGAAGAAAGAAAGAGCTGGAATCCACGGCCTAAAATTTGGATTAATTATCACCTTTGCTAACAGTCTCAGAACTTTCCCTAACATTCTCATTCTCTTCTGATTCAGAAAATTTTAATATGCAGTCTATCAACCAACCCAAAATTGTACATTCAATTGTTCTAAACTTTTTCCACTGTGGCCTTGAAAACTTTTATTTTTGAGACAAGGTCTGGCTCTATTGCCCAGGCTGGAGTGCAGTGGTGCCATCTCAGCTCACTGCAACCTCTGGCTTCCAGGCTCAAGCCATCCTCCCACCACAGCCTCCCAAGTAGCTGGGACTATAGGCGTATGCCATCAGTGGCTAATTTTTTTTATTTTTTCTAGAGACGGGGTTTTGTCGTCTCAAGCAATTTTGTGTTTGAGACAAGATTGTGAGCTCAAACAATCTGCCTGCCTCAGCCTCCCAAAGTGCTGAGATTGCAGGCACAACCCACTGCGCCCAGCCTCACCTTGAAAAGTTGAATCAGTATTTTTAAGAGAAAAAAATCAACATAAAAAAAATTGGCCACAATACCCAGATAAAATTTATCCTAAGACTATCCGAAGGGGAATGCTTGGTGTGAAATGCTCAACACATGTCTAACACATAGTTAAGAATAAATATATGAATTGAATCTAAAATTGAATACAAAACAATACTTAACTTAAAGGTATACTTATTTTTTTAAACACCATACTTGTCCTATATTTTAGATAGATTAGAATGGATTACCATCCTTTAAGAAAAAAAAAAAATCTCAGCCATGTGAAAAGCAGCCTTCTGGGAAAACATCCTCTCTGTCAATCCCAGGACAGTATGACTGTACCTGAGATGATGGCGCCAAGTCAAGGACACTTACACAACCATCAGGCTGGCTCTTACAGCTGCTGCAGCACATCAATCACATCACAGGACGCCTCCTTGTTCTCATGTGAAATGGGTCAACTTAGAGATTTACCTGTTTAAGACAACTGCTGTGTATCTTCTTTCCACAAAAATAATTCCGCATAAAATGTTGGTAAATGGAGAAGGGAAATTTGTTTCTGGCTTCTCTTTTTCTTCAATTTCTTCATCCTCATCATCATCCTCAGAATCACTCCATGACACATAATTATCCTGATTCCTATTATTATACCACTCAACGCTTTCAAACTGCTGTCGCTCATATGGTTTATATTTACGTAAGATTTCGAGCAGTTTTATGACTTTAGGAGTTACAAATTTCAGGTCAAGTGAGGCAGGTGAGAAGTGCTCTTCACATAGTGCATGTATTTTCCTTAGGAAAGTGTCTGTAAACAATAAAAATTTCCTGTGCAGCTCCTCTTGCTCATGTTTGATGTATTTCTGTAGTTCTCTTACCATCATTCCAGCTACTTTATCTGCACACCAGGGTCCCAGAACTACCAATACTGCACGACAGTCTGATAGTATCTACAAAGAAAAGAAAAAACCTAATGCTAAACAATAATAATATACCATTCTCATATGGGGTTTAACTGGGATTTCAGTTGTCCTCAAATGGCTTCTTAAAGGTAACCCAACCTTAGGTTAACTCCCTAAAGATGGGGGGAGAGGCCATTAGTCTTCATGTTTATTTCATGTATGTGAACCATCTCTTTTCAATAAAATAATCAAATGGAAATTAAGAGATGCAATTGTATGAGGTTAATAAATCTTATTTTTAGATCTGATTAGTTACTATACCTGAGTCATTTACTTTCTGCCAAATTACATAAAAATTTATGCAGCATAATAGTTTAACTTCAGACATCAAGGAAGAGCAATATAATTTTCTTTGAACTTTATCTATGTACGATATCCCCTGGTATTATGTTTTCCACTGACTAGGAGCTGTGGATCAATTTTGGTGGATCTACAGTCAGCGCTTGTGGATGCCTTGGTTAGATTGTTGTAAAAACACCACACAGCTGTCTCTATTATCATTTCTTTTTTCTTTCTAAGTGGTAGAGGAGATAGGACAGCTGCACTGGGGCAGCATCCACATACTCCGGCACAGTTCTCCAAAAGTCCCTGCTATCTGAATTCAATGAAAACACCACCACAAGGTCAGGGCTCCTCAATGTTAACACCTCAGCTAAATCCAGACTCTGATCCTGGACCCTCCCAGAGTGCTGCATCTTACAACTCTAATTAAGAACTGAAAGTTAATCCATGGCCAGGCTGTAACTGAGGAATTGTGAGAGAAAGAGGGAAAAAAGGAAAAAAAGAAGAAAGAAAAGAAAAAAAGGAAAGGAAAGGGAAACAGAAAGGAAGAAAGACTTCAAAGGTTGAGAAAAATGTGGGCACTGCTGCTCCAGAAAAAAATCATCAAGAGAAAAACTAAGACCCACACTTAATACAGTGTTAACATTCACAAATGGTTGTAAAGTTCTAGGGCAGTGGTTCTCAAGCTTTGAAGAATCAGATCACTGGAGGGCCTTTTGAAATTCAAAACTGAAGACTCTGCAAACCATAAAATTCAGTTCTGAGGACCCCACCCAGATGCTGCTGCCCTGGAAGTGGGCCTTCCAGGGCCTACTCTGGAAGGATCACTGTCCTAAGGGATCTCTTCTCAAAGTAGTACTACTCAGGGACAATAGGCTCATATCCAGTTCCTCACACTAGGAAACTGTGGAAGAATTCATTTAGTTCAAGGGTTTGAGCAGAAACTAACTCATCTGAACATAAAACAAAAAATTGGACTTACTCCTTATACTTGCATAACCATGACACGAATCCTAAGTCACCTCCTTAAATAGGGGAAGTCTACACTTAATAATATAAATGTGCATCAGGTAACAGTGAACTCAACCTAATATGGTATGTTGAATGAAAAATGTCTAAGGAGATAAAGAGATAAAACCTTAAACTA
Organism: Sapajus apella; assembly: GCF_009761245.1. Lineage (NCBI taxonomy): Eukaryota > Metazoa > Chordata > Mammalia > Primates > Cebidae > Sapajus > Sapajus apella. Next base: position 8,314,317 of record NW_022436960.1, on the reverse strand, counting down.
AAATGTAGAGTAAAGAGCCTCATTAGAAGCATATTTTCATTTCAATATTAAAAATAAACAGAACTTTCAAAATATAATCACTATACGTACTTTGTAGATGCTTACCTGTTTTGAAATTAAAGTAGAATCTCTTTCTTTTGAATGAACAGATATATTACAGTCATTGATAAAATTAAGTGCTTCTTCTAATTCCATGAGCAGTCTTTCATAAAGCCCACTTCTGTCAGTAAATGGTCCACAATCTACCACAATCTCACATGGCTGAGAAGTATACCTTTAACATAAGAAACAAAAGGTATCAATATTGCAGTAGTGAGAATGCAACTTAAAAAAGGTTTTTCAAAAAGTGAAAAAAAGAGAAGAGATACTAAAAATAAAAATGCCAGAATTTAGCAGTGCAGTGAGATTTTAGGTATTTAATTATAATTTTTCTGTATTACCATACTTCTCCATAGTAAATAATGTATTTTATAAACCAGTAAACTATTGTTTAAAAGATGTTTTCAAATGGCAAAGGGAGAAGGGGGGAAAGAAAAGAATACAAATGAGCATCCACTGCATCCCCAAGCATTATGCTGGGAATTTACATATCTTTTAACTTAATCCACACACAAGGAGGAGGATGAAGGAAATGAAGGTTTAAAGATATTACATGATTCTGTCTAAACAAAACTCAGAACTGCCTTCTTCTGAGGGCTCTTTCAGCCAGACCCTGCTGCCTCCCCAAACACTTTTTGTTTCATTTTTAAAAACTCACTGTTATGATCCATTTATATATCTCCAAAAAGAGTCTTCCTAGTTTCAGTTTGTATATCTAATCAGTATAAAGGGCAGGCTTACAACATGTCTTCCTGAAGCAGTACTCACGTTTATCTGCACAGGTTGAGTACTCTTATTTGAAATGCTTGGGACCTGAACTGTTTTGGATTTCCAATTTTTTTCAGATTTTCGAGTATTTGCATATAAATAATGAGTTAACTTGAGGGTGGGACTGAGGTCTAAACATGAAATTCATTTATGTTTCATATTTACCTTACACATAGCCTGAAGGTAATTTTATATAATATTTTAAAATAATTTTGTGCATGAAACAAGTTTTGATGGCATTTTGACTTCAATTCATCATGAGGCCAGATATGAATGTTCCGCTTGTGGCATCATGCCAGCACTCAAAAGGTTTCAGATTCTGGAGCATTTCAGATTTCACATTTTCAGATTAGAGATGCTCAATCTGTACTGTTCACCTGTTAGGTCTCAAGGAATGACCACATGAGGCTGATACTCAAATAATTTTGCCAATAGATTTCATTATTATTACAGTTTTCTTTTGTTTTTTAGGCTTAGCCTTCCATCTTTTGCCCCCTTAGGCATTTGCCAGAATGAGGAGCAAGGATGTTCAAAATACTCATGAAACTCAACCATTTCTCAGAAGCAGAAATAAGAATGGGAAGATAGATCATGGTGGGGGAGTTTTATCATTAAATTTATCCATTTCCATATCTGCGTGAAATTTTTAGTATTTGTAACTATTGCTTTTATTTTTAATGTATTTTTAAATCCTCATAAGGAAAACTCCCCCACTTTCATTCATTTCTAATATCATTCCTTGGGTCTTTTATGGCTTTCATAAAAATGACAACCAGAATGGTACATAATATCCTAAAAGTACTTATAATAATTTTAAAAAGAAAAATAAATCTAGCAAAGACATACATAGTTCTTACTTTTCTGAGCCTAAAACAGTATTTATATTGAACCAAAGAGTTATTATTTGGAGAATTAGGTAATGCTTAATCAAAAGATTGCTCATAGTTTTACTTAAATGCTCTATTACTTCTACTTATCAACAAAACTTCAGGCAATACAAGCGAAGCACTCTAACTCAGGTCAGACAAAAGCACAAGCACAGCCTTATCAGTGTTGGCTCACGAAGTCAGACACAGCATGTTCTAGAGGTCACAAGATTTGTATTTCATATGGCATTTGGATACCTAAGTTTGATTAATCCCAAATGTTACCTTTTCTTCTCACACTCCAAAGAAAGCTTTCCTCAAATTCGTACTAAACGTGAGGCACATTGCAAGATTTTTCTCTATGTCTACTGATCATCAAAGAATCCCATGAAACCACTGTCAATGTCCTTTTACATGTGCAAGGAAATAAGTGATTCACTCAACGTCACACAGCTTACAATCAGCGGAGCTATATTCAAATCCACGTCTGACTCAACTCCACAACCTGAGAAATCAGTCTTCTCTATTTATTATAACTGTCCTAAGAACCACCACTAGGTAATCTTTAGCTGTATTTAAGACTGTATCTAGTAAGAACAGAAGAATATTTTGACATGAATCAAATTCATTACATTTGAAAAGCCATTTTCCTAACTTGTAAATCCTCCCTTCCACCAACTTAAACAAGTTATTAAGGTTGTGTGCGTGTGTGTGAGCGCATGCTTTTCAATGAAACTCAAAATAGTAATCCCCTCAAAAAGAGTCAAACCTAGAAACCACAAATAGCAACTTTCTCAGAAATCCACAACCCATTTTCAAAACAACAGGGTATTTCCAAATGTTTTAAAGTATATTCCTGGATTCTGTAAATAAATTAATGCACTTTGAAAGCAGCATGTAAGACATTTAGGTCTGAAAAACAAAGCACACATATTGACAAAAAAGAACACAAATTTACTGTCAAAGTTCCCAGTCCTTGGCAACATTAGCAAGCAGGAAATGCAGAGAAACATTGCCGTAATCGCTTAAGGCAAAATGCCTGTCTGCTACTCTCTGTGGAAACAAGGTTAGATTCTTGAACTCACAGGTAACTGTACTTACAGAGAATTCTTATCCTGGCCCATTCCTTTTTACTGCCATTTGTTCACTTAACTAGGTACTATCTGCGAGGTACTACAAAAAACACCAAAGACTTAATGTTGTTTTCAACTAATCTCGTTAAAGCCAAGTCAATCAGAAGTGCATACCTGTCTAAGACCACCAGGTCAGTTGCAGTTTCAGCATTACTCTTAAGAATTTTCTCTAGTTTCTGAATCTTTTCTTCCAATTCCTCTGGATCACATTTCCCATTTAAAATGGAAGCAGTTAGTCCCAAAATGCGAGGACATGATGGACAATTTTCACAGAGCTAACATAATAAAAGATACTGACAGTAAAGACTTCATTTTGCAAGGCCATAACAAGAGAGACATTGCCATAGTAAAACATCAAAATCACTAACAAATACTAAAAAATAATTTGTTTGGTGGAAATGCCACTACACCAAGAACAACATAAAATTACTCAAAGAATTACTGTAGTTTGTTTAAAAGATCTGTTTTTCAAAAAAGCACAAGTAGATACACTATGAAAATTATATAAAATTTATTTTTATTATGTTTAAAAGTTTACAGATTTAAATGAATACTAATTTGATATTTATTCATTCATACAGTGGAGCCAAACTCCCAATATTGATATCTAATATTATTGTTTTTGAAATCTAAAAAACAAATCTGCATATACTAAATAGTTTACCAACAATTACTAAGACTTAGATGTAAAACTTACCTTCATAATTTCTCGATAGGGATGATCTAGGATTGCAAGATGACACTCATCAAACACCAAAAGGTTAATGTCTGACAGTGATAAGTAACCATTTTTCAAAACATTCAAGGCGACATAGCAAGTCATAATGAGAACCTAAAATAAAATTAACATCAGTATACAAACATATCATTCCCTGCCTGGATATACTTACATAAAATCAGATCAGAGTTATTGTATCTTAGGTGAAGATTAATAAATTCATTAGTTAAAATTAAAACTAAAATACTAAATATATATAATTTCATACATTAGAACCAAGTAGGAAATCAGGAAAACATGGGAAAAGATGATGAGAAAAAAAATCTTGATAATGGAGAGCATGTTTTTATGACAAATCTAAATTTACTCCAGGTTCTTAGTTTCCCCAAAGCCATATTATGACTGATGAGATCTGTCAATTTAGGCAATTCACAAAACAAGTCACATTATCTTTATTTTTGTCTCTTGAACTGACATGGTTTTCTGGAAGAAAACTTGGACTAAATGTTATCTTTGTAGCGTATCATTATGTGGCTTTTTCAGTGCTTTATTAACGAGGACTTAACTCAGTATTTGTAGCACACTAGTAAGCTGGGCTGTTTCAGGTCAGTGAAAAAGCATCTCTTTTTTTTTTTTTTTTTTTTCTTGAGGCGGAGTTTCACTCATGTTACCCAGGCTGGAGTGCAATGGCGCGAGACCAGGATGGTCTCGATCTCTTGACCTCGTGATCCACCCGCCTCGGCCTCCCAAAGTGCTGGGATTACAGGCTTGAGCCACCGCGCCCGGCCAGCATCTCTTAACCACTGTGTATCCCCCAACGACCAACACACCAAAGCCCCCAGCACATGCTGGCTACATGGAAACATTCAGTTAGAGAAGCCTCCAACACATGCTGGCTACTCGGAAACATTCAGTTAGAGGAAGTCTCTGTCAAAGGCCTAAACGCCTCAAGCAAGAAATTTCTCTAGTTTCCAAGACATTTAACTCAAGAGTAAATTTTTTGAAAGCATATTATCAGCAAGTTGGAAATACGTCATAGGAATCTGTTTTTCAAGCAAGCAGATCATACTGAAAGCTATTTCTTTTCTACAAAGTTAAGAGCAACAAAAATCAGTAATTTTATTTATTTATTTGCTTATTTTTTTGAGACAGAGTCTCGCTGTAGCTCAGGCTGGAGTGCAGTGGCAACAAGTTTGGCTCACTGCAACCTCCACCTCCCAGGTTCAAGCAATTCTCCTGTCTCAGCCTCCTGAGTAGCTGGGACTACAGGTGCATGCCACCACACCCGGCTAATTTTTGTATTTTTAGTAGAGACACGGTTTCACCATACTGGTCAGGCTAGTCTTGAACTCCTGACCTCAGGTGATCCACCCGCCTTAGCCTCCCAAAGTTCTGGGATTACTGCCATGAGCCACTGTACCTGGCCTTTCTTTAGTTCTAAGATAAGACTTACAGTAAGAGAGAGTACATCAGGACTAGTTTCTAGGCTGATTAAGTACAGGAAATTAGTTTTCAAACCCAAATCAGACAACCAAGAATAAAGATTATCTTACAAACCAAGTCAAGGACTTGTAGGGATTTATAAAGTGAAATTTCTCTACAAGTCTTACCTGGTGCTTAGTAAACTCTTGGTTCCATCTCTCTTTTGTCCAAGATCCATTTACTTCTAGGTTTGAGTATTCCCCAACCTTGAGATCTGAATGAGTTCTGACAGCTGACACTTGTTGAGCAACCTGGTTTGCTGATTACAAATATAATACTCCATGTAAATATGAGCAATCTTGCCTAGTTGGCTCTCTGGACTACTAAAATTAACAGTCTACAGAAATCATCATTATTAGACCAACAACGCTTCTGATAGCCTCTTTAAAACCACAGTTCCAAGGTTATCCTCCAAAAAATGGCACCTACTAGACTTGCCACCTCACTTTTTGTCACTCGCTTCAGAGAACCCTACACCACCTTTCTTCTTCACAGCTGATTTCCTCTAAGCCACCCTCTTGTTTTCTTCAATAAAATCAGATGGAAACGAGACAGTCTAACACGTGTTTAAAGCACATAGTTATACTGAGACAATCTAAAAAAAGAGGGCAGCGACATGAATATATTAGAGGCCTGCAAGCTTGGGTTCCTATTTTATATTTTTTATTTTTACATATAATCCAAGCATATAAAAATCAGTATTTTAAACTCTTAACTGAATAATTTCTAAGCAGCATGTAACTTTCTTTCTATTAATACAACTGATATAGCAAAAGCATAAGTAAAAAAGTTACCTATCTATAATTAAGTACCTTTTCACATACTTGGTGAAGCTAAAACATCAAGAACAAAAATAAATGTAACAACTTATAATAGATTATGTCCTAACGTACACATGTTCCAATACTTATGTTCTAAACATAATCCATTCAAAGAAATACAGAACCAGAACATTTAAGAGAAACACCAAAAAGAAATAGGACAAAATAATTTCTGCCAGAAGAGATTCAAAGAGTGCATTATCCGTCAAACTTTCTTCAATAATTTAACTTCAGAAACACAGAGAAAATCTGTTTAAACATAAAATCCCATCCAATTTCCCTAGCACAAGTTGAAAAAATAATTTTTTATTACCAGAGTTGACCAAGAACACCGTCCTTTTTCCGTGTCTGTTGAAGTCTCCCCTGATCTGATAGGACAGCTCTTTAGTGAGTAGTACTGCAATAAATGTCTTCCCTGAGCCAGTGTTTAAACAGACGATGGTATTATGATCCAGAGCTGCTTCCAGCAGTTCAACCTAGAAACATGGTGAAAAAAAAGTTTATGCACTTCTTACCTAAAGTACAAAATTTATAAAATTGGATTTTATTTTAAATCAGGAAATTTCACTATTTTCTAAAATCTTCCTCCAATAAATTTACAACGACAACAACAACAACAAACCCACAGTCTACATCTTTATACAGGAACAACACTCAGAGGAATAAAATGCCTGCTATATACAACTGGATTGTGTAAATACATGTTGAAATGGCATTTACCCTTTCTTTAAACATTATTTTTGTATACACAGAATACTTCTCTAGAATAACATGAATGACTAAACTTAGAGTAATCATGGTTCTGCCAGTTCATGGCTGAACATTCTCAAACTAATCTAGGTTCCTACCCAGCTCACTAGGACAGACACATCCAAGTGAATATAAAGGAACAGTGAGGTTTTCAGAGGGAGAAAAAAAGGAACTTAACAAATAAAACTATCAAATCCAATTACCCAGCAGATGTTAGAAAAGAAAAGGACTATTAAGAATAAAAGTATTTTGAATGAGAAAATTAATCAGAAGTGGGAGGCTTGAAAGGGTAAATGAGTTTTATGTAAGTTGTGTCAACTATATGCTAATTTATTCCATTTTAGTGAAGAATGCTCCAGTATTAGTGTTCACATTAGTACCTGATATTTTCTTGGCGTATAAATGTTATCATGAATTGCTTCTTGTTGCCATGGCAGTCCAAAGAAAGGACCCATTGGTGAGGAAGCAGGGGTCATGAGCTGCAGGCCTGCCATGCTGAGGGGCTGCAAAGCAGGGCTTTTCATTCATCCAGTGTTTCTTTCATTGCATTTTTGTTCTAGCACAGCTTACTACAAAAGGGAAAAAGAATACCATTACACAACCATGCAGGGTTAAAAACAAAAGAAAGCACAGAAACAAGAGAAACATCAGAATATCATTCCTATGAGCCTTTAAAACTCTTCCTATAATTGTTTTAGCTTTTTCTTGATCTAAAAGGATCATTTTGGGAGTCAAGCATTCTGTACCTTATCCAGTGACTCTACACCTGAAATTTGTTTTAAAGAATGAATCAGGCAACTGCACAAAGACATGTACATAAATATTCGTTGTTGCATTATTACTTAAAAATAAGAAATAATTTTAAAATCTAGTAAAAAATAAGCTACATAAATTATGGTATGACTATATCATGTAATACTTGAATCCATTAAGATTATAACACATATCTATACTTCTTGACATAGAACAATGTCCAAAATAAACCTTTAAAAGAAAATAGGTACAGTATGCCTTGTTAAATATATGCACATATATAAAATATGTAAATATACACATAAATATATTTTGAACATTCTTTGTATATTCTATGACATTGTTATTGACAAAATGATAACGTATGGAAGGTACTTAGCACTGTGCCTGCACCAGGAAAGATTTAGACACCTGCTAAAATTACGTCACTTTATCAAGAGCCCATGAACACAGAAGGCCTTTTTCTCAATTGACAACCTATTATAAATGCACATATTTAAATATGTATCTTTAAAATTATGTATATCCTAGATAAATTAAAACAAATGACATCACTCTGTGAAATGAAAATTTTTCATGACATCTAAGCACTTTTCTGTATTTCATATAATTCTTCCCACAGATAAATTTGATGACGTAAAATGATAACAACTATCCTTAAAATTTCTAACCTTCAAACAGAGGGTCAGGGTTTGAAGTATCTGTGTGAAAGTCTATCACTGGCTTTACTGTCAGCAGGACTTCCTCGCCCCTCAAAAGGGAATTCCCTCTCTTGCACTGCTTTGGAATATTCATTGCTATTACTCTATGAAACTAGAAGAGAGAATTCAGCTCTTTGTTACTTAACAAACAAAACTTTTGAATTTCCTGACATGTTAAGTACAACACAAGACTTAAGTTGCTGCAACTAACTCAACAAGACGTCTCAAGTATAGGGTCTCTTACACAGAGGCACAATACTGAATTCTAATTTGAGAAATTAATTCCATTGACAAGAATTCAACATTCAGCTACCAAAAAGTACTATCTCAAATAAGCAGTGCAGGGGCACCCCAAAGCAGGAGCTGAGAGCCTCAGCAAGACAGCATATCTGTGGACCTGGCAGCACAATCACGCTCATCACTTTTCCAGAAGGAACAAGCAAAGTACACAGAGTACTTTATGAGATAATATTAAGCCATAATTTCCCTGGATCAAAGAGAACTATGTTCTTCATGAGAAAGTCTGTTCATTCTCTGCTGCATCAAAGCCCCAACAGCCATTCCTTTTACCCTAGTACCAGAGCCTAGTATGCACTTTCCTGAATTCAGGAAGCCCTGAGAGTTTGCAGGTTCATCAGTTAAACTTTTTTCTTAATAAAACTGCCAAGAACCCCATGTGGAAGTCTATTTTACCAACATTTCTGAGATCCTAGAGGCCACTAACTCTAGAAAAACAGTCTAAAAGTAAATTAAGAATGTTTTACTTTTTTAAAGCTGGGGAAAGTATACTCTTCAAAAATGTCAATGCTATAAAATACAAAGAAAAATATAAAAATGTTCCAGATTAACAAAGACTATATGGCTACACAAGGACATAAAGATGGAAGTAACACAGAGCGGGAACTCCAAAGGGAGGAAGGTGATAAAGTGGGACACGGTTGAAAAAGTACCTACTGGGTGCTACGTTCACTATTTGCGTTAACAGGTGGACTTAGAAGTCCAATTCCCACCGGTATGCAATATACCTGTGTAACAAACAAGCACATGGACCCCCGATTCTAAAAGAAGAAACAGAGACTATAAAGACACGTGACAACTACATGTAACACCTGAACTTAGACTGGATCCTATCTGAAGGAGAAAAATGCCATAAAAGACTTTTTTTTTTTTTAAATTAAAATGGGCAATATTGGAGGTATACAGTGTGATGTTTTGACACACATATATACAGTGAACTATTATAATCAAGCTAACTAACATATCCACCTCTTCTCATAGCTACAATTTTTTGGTGTGGTGAGAACTCTTCAGATCTACTCTCTCAGCAAATTAAAGTATTCCATACGCTGTTATCCACCATGGACCCCGTGCTGTATGCTGGATCTCTGGAACTTACTTATTTCACGTAACTGAAACTCTGTACCCTTTCACTAACAACTCCCCGTTTCCCCCACCCTTCTACCCTTCTCTTTTACTCTGTTTGTAAGACTTCTACTTTTTAAATTCACATGTGACATCAGGCAGTATGTGGCTTTCTGTGCCTGCCTATTATCCCTATTATTAGGTCCTCTGGGTTCATCTGCATTATTGCAAATGGCAGGATTTCCTTCTTTTTGGCGCTGAATACTATTCCTCTATGTGCATTTGTGTATCACAATTCCTTACCCATTCATCTGTTGATGGACACGTAGGTCGCTTCAATATTTTGGCTATTATGAGTAATGCTGCAAAGAACATAAATAATTATCTCATTCATAAAGGACATTATTAAGCCAATTTTTAAAACAAGATAACAGCAAGGTTAAAAGTTCCTAAAGGTGATATAACTGACTGTGGTTACGTAAGACAATACCCTTATTGTTAGGAAATACACATTGGAGTATTTAGGGGTAAAAAGCCATAATATATGCAACTTATTCTCAAATGGTACAGAAAAAGAATCTACATGTAGATAAACACACACACACACACACACACACACACGACAGACACACATACAGAGCTGATAAAGCAAGTGGGGAAAAAAGGGTACAGCACATATATTTGTCCTATTCTTATTCTTGCCAACATAAATATTTTTCTTCATTTTCTGCTCAAATATAAATAAATGTTTCAATCCTTTACGTATTCAAAACAAGGCCAGGCGACTCTGGCTAGCTCTCAAATACCCACTCCAATTCTTCCACAGGTAACAGCCATGCTCGACTCTGCTTGGTCTCAGTCAAACAGTGGCTCACTGAAGTCTTCAAGGATCCAGTTTCTTTTCCTTTTTTTCCCCCAAGACTGAGTCTCACTTGATCACCCAGGCTGAAGTGTGGTAGTACAACGATGGCTCATTGCAGCCTCAATCTCACAAGTAGCTGGGACCACAGGTGTGCAGCACCACAATTGGCTAATTTTTAAATTTTTTGTAGAGACAGGGTCTAACTATGTTGTCTAGGCTCTAGTTTCTTATTTTCTGCTATCTGCCAGACACCCAAACCTAAGCTGATGGGCCTATGACTCACCCTTGGCCAGAGGAATTGGTTCATGCTCATCCAACAGCAAAAAATTTAGGACTTTCATTGGATGACTGTAGAGGAGTAGTTCACTTTCTTTCCCTCTAAATATGACTCATGAAATTATTGTAGTTGCTCCTGCAACTATACTATGTAGACCCATGAAAACACCCAGCCTTAGGATGAAACTAGCACCGCAGACGGTAAAAATAAAGAACCTGGGTCCTTGATGACATCAATAAATCACTGGATCAACCCACCTCAAAGCCCAGCCTAATGGACTTTCCAATTACCTGAGCCAACAAATTCCTCTATTGTCCAAGCTAGCTTGGGTTGAATACTCTGGGATACAAGCAAACCTAATGACACTCTCTAAATCACTATAATCACTTACTGTAGAAGGTCTAGGTAGAAAATAGAAGAGGAAAGCAAATAACAAATATGAACAGAAAGAAAAGAAGGAAAGAAGGGAGAGAAGAAGGAAAGAAGGAAAAAGGGAAAGGAAGGGAAAGGGGAAAGGGAAAGAAAAAGGGAAAGGAGAAGGGAAAGGGAAACAGGAAGGAAGGGGGAAGGGGAAGTAAAGGGAAAGTGGAAGGAGAAGGGAAATGGGAAGGGGAAGGAAAAGGGAAAGTAGAAGAAGAAGGGAAATAGGAAAGGGAAGGGAAGGGAAAGGGGAGGGGAGGGGAGGGGAGGGGAAGGGGAAGGGAAAGGGGAGGGGAGGGGAGGGGAGGGGAAGGGGAAGGGGAGGGGAAAGAAAAGGGAAAGGAGAAAGGGGAGGGGAAGGGAACAGAGAAGGGAAGGTAAAGGAAAATGGGAAGGGAAAAGGAAAGGTAAAGAGAAAAGGTCAGGGACTAAAGCAGAAAGTCATTAGGTCAGAAATATTGAGACAATGAACAAATACTGCAGCCAGATCCCAACCAAGCTGAAAAGCTTTGTTTGTAGGAGAAAAGTCAAGAGTCTTTACACTCCAAGGAACCAGGGATGAGATCTACCAAGAAGCTTCTAAGACTGAAAATTATCCTTATTTGTCCTTATGAATATTTTTTTACTTTCTGCTATTAGTAAATTCTTTCTGAAACTGCAAAGTTTTGTTTCCGAAACAAACTGATGAAAAATCTGGACAGTTCTCCCTCTGCACAAGAGAGGGAGGGACACAGAGAGCTTCCCTGGCCTGCCTGTTTCCTTCTTCCCTCTCATAAAACCGCAAGGGAGAAAACAGGCAGGGAAGGGAAGCTGGCCCAAGACCAACGAAGACTCAATTCTATCTGGAAAATTAGCCCTAGGCCTCCACTGTTCTGCATGCTCAGTTTCACCTCAAGACACCAACTTCACTCAAATGTGCCGATCCTATTCCTACAAACCAGTAGGTAAAGAGCTTGGAAAAGGAGGAATTGGAAATTTCCCCAATGTCTGGGCTCTGTTCCTGGTATCTCAAAAGACAGGTTTTTTTTTTTTCTTATAAACACAACCGTTCTCATAAATGTCCCACCACACCCTACAACATTCACAGGGTTTAGAAAAATGTTAGGTAGCTGGTTCCTAAGAATCAATTTGAGAATAAAAACACCAGAGAAACAAAAGGTATGTATTTATCAACATTTAGGCTCTAAATAAAGAGAAAACAGATATGTTACATGGTAAAAAGAAATACCAAACAATAAGGAAATACAGAAATAACATCTGTAACTGAAAATATCTGAAAAGATAAGGTTTCTAGCACCTTTCACAAAAAAAACCACACGTAAGAAAATGATACAAACTATTGGAAGGGAATTCATTAAACAGCTGATATTTAAAAAGGAAATTAAGCAAAGCACATCTCTCTGTAATATCTAGTCCCAAATATAGTCTGAAGAGTACTATCCCCTACTCGTGAGTGCCTGACTTCTCCCACCTGTAAGCTTACGTTCAGATTATTGACCCAGCTTAGAATGCTATCCCTATTGCTGCCTCACCACCATTTAACAGTAATTTCCACAACGGAAGAACAATCCCTGTTGGCTGAAAGCCTATGGCATATTATGCATCCTCCCTGATCGACCAACTACAAGTGTTTAATCCTGTATTTCAATCCTGTGTGCTCAATCCAAGTGATCCTAGTAGTTATATTACAGAGGCTTGGGGTACAGTCTTAATCCATAAAGTGTACTACTGTAATTTTAGAAGAATTCTTATTTCTCTTAAATCTCTGTTCTCACTAAAATATGATCGTGGAGAATTTCCTTGGATCGCGGAGCTGCATATCTTACCCTTACCTTTATTACCCACTGTACAGAACCACACCCAGGACAAGGTAAACAAAAAACTGCAGGTTGTTAGAATGAAAACAATGTCCACCTGCATGACATTAAAGCCTCAAACAGCTTCTATTTGCCTTTCATAATTTATATCACAGATTTCTGCATCTATTCATAGACACATATACACAACGTACACTTTATTCTTTTACTGGAGCACAGCTCTGTAAGAACAAGACATGAGTCTCTCGCTTTGCACCTCTTAAATTTCCTGCTACAATGTTCCATATATATTTTTTTAATTAAATATTTGGCAAACTGAATTAGTGACTCATGAATGTCCACACAATCATGCATAGAACAGAATCATGAATGGATCAAGATATATTTCTATTTGATTTGGAAACACACATCTATCCCACTCCTACAAGCTCGGACAGATGAGTACAGGAAAGAGGATGTACACGGACATAAAGGGCAACAATTTAACCCTTCCAATTATATTTTCCATAAGATTACAATGTTTATATTAATTTTCATTCATTTAGTGGACAATGACTGGCCCCAGTAATGCACTTTCTATTTAGGGAAAACAAATTCAAGACTTAAAAATTCAATAGGTAATCTGTAATACGAAAACAGGAAAACCTATAATTTTGCCAATTTTTACTTTCTTGGCATGTTTAAACAGATTTTTAAAACTTGGCCTTAATGAAGGATCTGAATCCCTGCTGGCAAGCAAAGGTTCTAGTTTCACAGATAAACTGGCTGCCATTTACTGCTTTGGCAGAGCCAAAACAGCTCCACATGACGGTTTTTCAACTATAGATTTTAAATTTCTTTTGTTTTCTTTTTTTGAGACAAAGTCTTGTTCTGTCACCCAGGCTAGAGTGCAGTAGCGCAATCTTGGCTCACCGCAACTTCTGCCTCCTGGGTTCAAGCAATTCTCCTGCCTTAGCCTCCCAAGTAGCTGGGATTACAGGTGCACACCACCACGCGCAGCTAATTTTTTGTACTTCTTTTAAGTAGAAACGGGGTTTCATCATGTTGGTTGGACTGGTCTCGAACCCCTGACCTCGTGATCCGCCCACCTCAGCCTCCCAAAGTGCTGGGATTACAGGTGTGAGCCACTACACCCAGCTTTAGATTTTAAATTTCTGGTCAAACAACATACCCTCATGAAACTGGTGAGGTTGTTTCATAGTTTCCATGTATTAAGCACTTAGAAATACAGTCAGGAATCAATAATGATGTTTCAGTGAACTATGGTCCCACAAGATTATGATACTGTATTTTTACTGTACCTTTTCTATGCTTAGGTATGTTTAGATATACAAATACCACTCTGTTACAACTGCCTATTCAACATAGGAACATGTTGTACAAGTTAGCAGCCTAAGAACAGGTCATACCACATAGCCTAGGTGTATAGTAGGCTGTACCATGTAGGTTTATGTGAATTAAGTGCACTCTATGATGTTCACACAATGACAAAATCGCCTCACAATGCATTTCTCAGAAGATATCCAGTCATTAAGCAACGCATGACTGTAATTTAGCAAAAGAAAAGAAAGACACGAATAAACTCTCTTCCTCTTTCCACATATGATAAATCACAGATTTACCGTTTTAATGTTTGAGATCTCTGTGTTGCTGTTGTCTGAACTGCATTTTGACATTGTGATAGCAGTTTATTGGAAAATCACAGCATGCCCAAGCTTCTGCTCTAAAAATAAATGCAAAAATAGCCAAGTTTAAGATTCCTGTTAACTGAACAGAAACACATCTATAAGAGAGCCCTACTGATATGAAGAGTTGAATAAAAGGCCATTATTTTGAATTAAATTTTAAACAAAAGACATTTAGATTATTTTAGGATACCAAGGCTTACCCTAAAACAAAGAACACGAGCATAAGCTACAACAATAGCATGTCTAATTCCCAGAGATCTGGGAGAAATAAAAAGCTAGAGCCAGGTTCAAAAACTGATTTCAGTACTAAAAAGGAAATCAAACAAAGTAAATAAAGTCTAAAGAGAGTACTGTATAGAAAAATGAAACAAATTAGGTGTTATTTCCTAAATTCACATATATAAAGGAAATAAAGAAGATCACCAGATGAGGTACTTGGCTGCAAAATCCAAATAACCCAGTAGCAAGTCTTTAATAAAAGTATGAAATCCATTGGCAATTCTAATTTCCCAAAATAAAATCAAAAATACAAACTCAATGAACAGTTACATCTACACTACAAATTTTTACAGAATTCACATATGAATAAAAGAATTCAAGAATACTGTTAACTGTTAATGTTAGGCAGAAATTTAAATCTGGGGTGGCTCTAAAAGAGATTATGAATCAAAAACTAAGAAAGCATAAATGTAGATACAGAAGGCTTAATTTGATAAACAAATACTGATTTTGCTAGATTTGACACCAGACTTGGGTTTGCGCTCAGGTCTGAACCTTCTGCATTGCTTTCATTATCATAAGCTCAGAAAAAACAAATCAGCAGTGGTCTCTTTTTACTAGTGCCAGTCCTTTAAATGACATGCTCATGGAGGTTAAAATTCTCACTTCATACACAAATCTGTTTTGCCAAAAAGTCAACAAAGCAAACTGGGGCAACCTTAACACTACTTTAGCATGTACATATTTACCTCAAAATGCTGATTCTAAGTTCTTTCAGAGTTTCCAAGTCTGTATTAATTCATACCCTAGGTAACCTAAAAGTAATCAGAGAGAAATTTTAGAAGAGACAACTATTGATTGTTTATTGCAGTCAAGAGTTTTTGCATTTTTGGTTCTGGGGTACATGTGCAGATCATGCAGGATTGTTGCATAGGTACGTACATGGCAATGTGGTTTGCTGCCTCCATCCCCCGCCCCCTCACCCCATCACCTATATCTGGCATTTCTCCCCATGTAATCCCTCCCCAACCTCCCTACCCCTCGCTGTCCCTCCCCTAGTCCCCCCCCCCAACAGACCCCAGTGTGTGATGCTCCCCTCCCTGTGTCCACATGTTCTCACTGTTCAACACCTGCCTGTGAGTGGGAACATGTGGTGTTTGACTTTCTGTTCCTGGAGACAACTCATTTTTAAAAACCAACTTGAAGAAATGTTCTACTTTTTAAGATCCCTCATAAAATTTTTTATCTATTGGGCGACAAGACAATGCATGCCTAAAAGAACTGCCCTTTAAAATTTGGATATTATGTTCTAATGCAACCAGGAAAAAAAAAAAACTTATTAGTACAATCCAATTAGATATAAGGGAGAACTCTTGGCATTAAATAAATTACCTTTTCCCCCAGTAAAACTTGGCTTTAAAAATACTTATACACTTTGATAAATCAGTATCATGCTATATGTGAGCATATCTTCCTATCTCCCAATATGTCAGAGTGTGCATTTCATTTTTTTTCTTTTTGTTTTTTAATTTTTTTTCTATTTTGCAGAGCTGGAGTCACTCCATGTTTCCCAGGTCGGTCTTGAACTCCCGGGCTCAAGCAATCCTCCCACCTTGGCCTCCTAAAGCATTACAGTCCCATAAGATTAGCCAAATACTACTGTGTTTCAACTGCCTACAGTGTTCAGTACAGTACCATGCTGTACTGAATACTGCAGATTACAGGAATGAGCCACTGCATCCAGCCAAGTTTTTGTTTTCTAAGGCTACCTGAGACTTCATTTAATTTTTAATTTCATTCTATACCGCCACCTAGTAGGATGCAAAGACCACGCACACGAAGATGTCCTGCTGTGTCACTCTCTAGAGATGATTTCTAATTCAGATTCACCTCATTTCTAGAAATGCCGTAATCAAATTTCTAAGTTGATAATCCTTTAAAATTCAATGTAACTCAATGATTACAAAACTACTGCTAAGTTATCCGAGTTATTTCCACTGACTATTCCATACATACATTAGAAAGGTAGTAAGTCAAGTACAATGGCAACTTATTTTACACTGGTAAGTCAAAGCTAATAGGTCATTCTTATTTTAATTGATCACTGTGATGTAAAGTACAAACCTGCAAAATCCTGTTTCATAGGCCCCTTTAAGATAACTCTGAAACTGGCATGCCACATATCAGGCACTCAGTCAAGTTTTAGTTCAAACCAGCAAACGTGATCCAAGTTACCATCTAAATGCAGTAATGAGGCTGTATCTTTTCAAAGGCTAGTAACAAGAAATAGCTAACCACTCAGATCTGAAGTCTAAAGGCACCTAGAACTTCTTGCTGTGAATTTTCAAAATTGGTGACAGAATAATTCCAACTCATCCATGTTATTATGTGTCACAGATTCTGATATCATTAACTTTGCAAATATTACCGTCCAGATTTTATTCCTACTTTCACAAAGCCCAAAATGCAGTTTCCAGAAAGTCCCAAAAAAACCCACAATATAACCATGACATTAAAACACTCTAAGCAATACTCATGGTAAGCTAACAGAGAAAACCAAAAAACGTATGAAGCACTTTAAGTTCCTAGCAGCAAAAGTGCTGTGTGAGATAAGGCACTAACCACAACCACGCCTACACTACTTAGGACATACATGGTATAGATACAAAATACCAACTGTTGACATAAGGACAAATACAAATTCAAAATAAGAGGCATAGTTCTCCCTGTTGAAAATAAAAGGGAAAAGGTCCCTTTCCCTTTTCTTTTCCAGAATTTCTTTCTCCCTCCCTTTCAATGTACATAAATTTAAGTCTCTAGTCTTAAAACTTGACTATGTTTTCTAACGACCTGAAAGCCATCTCTGAAATGTAATCACCAAGGGAAATAACACTCAATCTCCTGGTTTCCTAGGAGGAGATGGGCCTAATTTGTCACCTGACTCCAAAGTGTAAAATCTACCTCTAGTCATAAAAACGTGAAAAAATTAGCAACTTTATCTTGAAAACATGGATGTAATGGATTGTAACCACTTAGTTGCATAAAACATAAGATCTCTTCCAGTCTTTGCCATCCCTTTAGTGACTGCCTGTGATGTGCACAGCAGTCTGATTTAATGCTCATTCAATAATAACCCTGATTTCTTTCTTTCTACCTTTGTGGAGCAATTTTCTGGGTTGGGAGATTTTGGTTTTAATTGCATTTCCCTAACTTCAGCTTTTTTATTTTTTAAATATAGCCCAATTCTCAAACAGTATTCACATCAAATAACAAAATTCCATTTCTCAGAACTTAAATACTGGAGAAGCCCTAAAACAGGCTGCCCAACTACAGCGAGGAATTTTTAAAAATGAAAATGAAAGTGGCCAAACAGCCACACTGAAAATGAATCCGAGTTGTGTGAAAACAACTCCTGCCTACTTCCCTTTTCTAAATTGCAGAGGGAGAAAAAGTCTCAGATGTTTTTAGCTAACTTCATAAGCAAATTGATGCTCTTGCCTCAATACTAATATAGATATTTATATCTATACATATAAATATGTATTTAATGTACATATTTGCCTCAAAACGCTGATTCTCAGTTTTCAGTAACATCTATACACTGTCACTCCCTCCTCAGGTATACCCGCCTATGCAGAAGGCACTGAGTAAGGCAACTGGGGATAAAGTAAGCAGCCTTTTTTTTTTTTTTCCCTTTGTACATATCTTTCATTTAAAAATTATCTTAACGCCAGCAAGGGGTTCAGATCAGAATACCAAGGTTTCAATTCAGACTCCGTTACCTCCCTAACATTGTTTCCCTGCCTATAAACATAAACACCTGATTATTATGAGGATTACACACGATCTTAAAACTGGTAGAGAGAAAATAAAATGCTTGGAACACAGAAAATCCTATTACTACCTCTACCTAGAACCATTTTTTAAAGCATAATTCTTAAAACTTTTAAAATTTTACAAAATCCTTAAAACCTAAAATGTTTCATTAACCCTAAGATTCTGCATAGAAAATGGATAATCATATAATGCATGGAAGATTTTATACACAATTTATAGCCAGATTAACCTGAAAAACCACAAACTCCTGAAGGGGGATCAGGAGATGCCACCCCCAAATACGCCACTTTGGTATATTATTTTGAGCTGAAAGCAATTAAAAATCAACAGATTCAGGAAAAGTTCTATGCCCTCCCTCTTTCTACTTAAAAGTAAGGTAAGGCATAAACTCCCCCTTCTTCTACACCAGGAAGAGAACAACAACCCTTACCACAGCACAAAGAGATGGCACCAAGATGAGTTTGCATAAACAAACCTTACTAAATAACCCTTTATTACCATTGGTTTCCTCCATACACCATCTAATCACCTTCCCACAGTTTATGAACCCTAGAAATCCAAACTTCTTCTCCTTTGTCCTTTCACAATTTATCACCCTTTGTTAAGATGGCATATGAGCCTCTGAATCTAAGTGTTTCTTTGGGATTTTACTTATTTTCTTTGATACTCCTGTGCACACAAAAATATTAACATCAGTACAAGCTGTAAACCTCTTCTGTTAACGTTTTTTGTTAGTTTAATTCACAGATCCCAGCAATAAAGCCTAAGTGGGTGGAGGAAAAGTTTTCCTCCCCTACATACCAACAAGCTAGCCATTACGAATTTACATGAAGATGAAAATGAACGCAATTAAATCACAAAATATGGTACATAACATAAAGTAAATTTAAACAGCTTTGTATTCACTAGTTCTCTTGAAAAACAAACAAAAAATACTGTGTACTACTTATTGTCTGGACAGACATCAATGAAAACATTTCACTGAACTGTTTCTTAGGCAATAAAATGTTCCACAGATAAACAAGAAATAACGATCATGAGTGTTTTGAAAATTAAAAAAAAAACTCAAAAGAAAATACCCACAGTATGTAAAACAAGTATTTCAAGGATCCATCAATTATTATTTAGTGAATATAGATTATGAAAAGATTAAGGTCAAACCAAGGATTAAGAGACTAAAAAGAAACAATAGTAATTTCAAGAATTTAAACATTGGTATCTTTTTATATTTAAATACAAAACAGAAAATTATTTATATTTTTACTTTGAATTGTCATTTGTCTTTCTAACAGAATTTTTTTTTTTTAGTTTACCCTAACACTATGGGTATTAACTTTACATTTCTGTCATTCTTAATTAAAATTCCCTGCACATTAACCTAGCCATTACCACACATACACACCAAAAAATACTTTATATAGAAATGCTCCCTTCATCATTACCATTTATAATAGCAAAGAAACGCTCCCCACCACCAATCTACATTTCAAACAATGAATGAGGGAATGGTCTGGTAAACTATGGTTCATTTTACATGGTGAAGTTGAATTCAGCCACTTAAAATGGCAAGTTTATAATGAACAGAAATGCTTATGTTATAGTGAGAGCAGCAGCAGGCAGACCAATGCCTAGGCAGACAGCGGTGGGTCCCAGGTAAAACACCACCTTCAAACCAAAGACTGTTTAAAGCATGATGGCCAAGCTACAAGTCTCAGATAAATCCATGGACCGGAGAACCTGTTTCCTATTTGGCACGCTTTCCTCTGATTGATCCTCACCCTTCACCTATCTTACATATACCTATGCTCCTCTAATTGGATTTTTACACTGTCATGCCCACCTTTGAGTGGTGCATTTAACTTGTTTTGAATACTCACAAACCAATCAGCACACACTCCCCTATTCTGCGCCTATAAAAGCCCACACCCCGCTAAGTCTTACAGAGTAAGACCCTGTCTCAAGAATAAATACATAAATAAAAGTAAAAATCTTCCCCATTAAGGCACAAAATGTGGTAAAATTTACCTGAGTATCTGAGTGGGAAAACACACACACAAACTGTTTTTCCTTTGTTCTCACACAACACATAAGATTTCTGTGACCAAATGTGTGGGGATTTCTCCCTACCAACAAGCAGGCAATCAATTCTACAGCAGATACCGGCTGGGTGTCTTCTATTAATAATTCAATTCCAACATTATCTACCTTGAGAGACCATTAGATCCCACAGGCTGAGGGCTCCAGTCCTCAAGACTGCCCCCGCCCTTCAATGTCAACTGCAAATCCCGTTATTTTTTGCCAGTGCTCCTGATCAATAAATTAACTATACACTGGGGTTCCTACAACCCCCTCCTAGGATTTAATTTGCTAGACCAGCTCACAGGCCTTGGGGAAAAATTTATTTATGTTTACCAGTCTATTATAAAGGATATTACAGGCAGGGTACACTGGCACAGGCTTGTAATCCTAGGACTTTGGGAGGCCAAGATGGGTGGATCACTTGAGGCCAGGAGTTTGAGACCACATCTCAATAAAAATTAATTAATTAAAGGATATTACAAGGATCCAGATGAAGACACGCACAGGGTGAGGTATGGAGGAAGGGGTGCAGAGCTTCCAAGCTCTCCCGGAGCAAGCTGCACTGCAGGAAACCTCCATGTGTTCAACTATCCAGAAGCTCTCCAAACTGTGTGCTTCAGGATTTTTATGGAGACTCATTACCTGGGCAAGATTAACCTTCAGCCTCTCTTTCCTCCCCAGAGGTTGGAGGGTGGGTCTAAGTTCAAACCTCTAATCATGCCTTGGTCTTTCCAGTAACCAGTCCCCATTTTGAAGGGGTGCTACCAGTCACCAGTCAATCATTAGCATACAAAAAGACATCACTTTGGAGATTCTAAGGATTTCAGGCCTTGTATGCCTACAAACAGGGTAGAAGACAAACCAATATATATTGTACAGTATCATACTACATACAATTTAAACCATAAATTCATTAGCCTTCTTTTCATGCACTACTCTCTGAACCAAATAAATTTCTGGGTTTCTCTAAATCTGTAACATAAATGTACTATGTTTAGATTTCAGCATAATCATGCCGAAAACTAGATTTGTCCAGAATTGAAGGTGAACACAGGTCAAATACCATCTTAACAAATTCCACTCAACAAAGATCTCCATATAAGAAATGTCTCTAGGCTACAAGCCAAAGGTCCGCTTACTACTTAGAGTACTTCTCAGAAAGATGACATTTCAACACATCAGAACAGCAGAGATACTCAGCCTCTACCTTCAAGTTACCGATAACATTTGCCCTACAGTTTTGTTTCAAGAGACATAAATACTTAACACATCACTAGCTTTCAAGGTGAGTTTTAAGGCTGACATTTGATTCCAAGTTTCTGTGCTTTACTCTTCTTTTTCTTTGTTTTGGAGACAGGGTCTTGCCATCTTGCCTGGGCTAGAGTGCCCAGGCACTCTATTCACAGGCACCATCATAGCACATTACAGCCTTGAACTCCCGGGCTCAAGTGATCCATCCTGTCACCTCAGCCACCTGAGTAGCTGAGGCTATAGGCACATAGTTTATTTTTAACACTGTGCAACAAGTGCTAGAATTTTGTTCAATTCATGACTATTCTCTGCCTTGACACCAAGAAAGAGCATCCACTGGGAAAAAGGAGCCACAATTTTCTCTATGTCAAGCTGTTTTAACATACATAACGTTAATACTTAAATACTAAAGGGAGGTCAATCCAGAGACAAAATGAACATAAGAGACTACTGAGTTAAGATGGATGTTTACTGAGACAGGAAAGCAAACATATTAAAAGGTCCAGGCAAGAGTGTGATGCACTACATCATAACTTCTGTGTAACATCTCATGTTCGCCACCTCTCACAAACCCCACCCCTCAACTTTCCCTAAAAACTTCCATCACTTTAGTCCCCTCCCCTCTCATTTAGCACACTTGGGCTAGCTATACCACCTAAATCATCGTGTGCTTAATTATATTACTGCCCCATATATTAACTGTTCCTGCCATTAAGATAAGTTCATACTTTACTTTCATTCATATTACATAGTTTGTGATTTGTTTAATTTTCATCTTATTGTAAATTTGTAACAACTAGGTAGTTTGGAATGTAGGAAAGTAAATATCCATTAATAATTTTTATTTATTTATGTTTTTGAGACAGAGTTTTCACTCTTGTTGCCCAGGCTGGAGTGCAGTGGCGTGATCTCGGCTCACTGCAACCTCTGCCTCCCGGGTTCAAGCAATTCTCCTGCCTCAGCTGCTGGAATAGCTGGGATCAGAGGCATGCACCACCACACCAGGCAAATTTTTTTTGTATTTTCAGTAGACATGGGATTTCACCATGTAGGTCAGCCTCCCAAGTAGCTGGGATTACCGGCGTGTGCCATAACACCCGGATAATTGTTTTTTTGTTTTTTTGTTTTTTCAGTAGAGACGGGGTTTCTCCATGTTGGTCAGGCTGGTCTCATACTCCTGACCTCAGGTGATCCGCCCACCTTGGCCTCCCAACAGGCATGAGCCACCATGCCCGGCCTAATAATTTTTATTGATTAATTCAAAGTTGAGAATAAGCTTTAATGATCTAACCCTAACACCTATGGAATTAATACAGCTTTTTATATAGGTCAAATATGAAACTCAAATTAGATACTTTCTACATTTAAAAGACTTTAAACAACCCAAATGTTTTAACAAGCTTAATGTCCTTGACCTTGGCACCCAAGCCCAAAAGAGTAATTCAGGGCTAACTAGAAACTGCTAAAGCTAGAGAGGTATCAGTTAGTTCGATGATAATGATGATATCATCTGATTACACCATTCTACTCTTCCCAGGTCTCTCAACAACTACAAAATTCTCTTCCACATTAATACAAACTAGCCTGAAGATGTTTCAGAAACAATTTTAATTTTAATCTTAAAGTTATAGGTGTAACTGGGAAAACCCAAAAACTCAAGACATTTCTCAACTTTAGTTTCTCATTTTAGAAATTGTCTTTTGCAGGCCAGGCATGGTGGCTCATGCCTGTAATCCCAGAACCTAGGGAGGCTGAGGCAGGTGGATCACTTGAGGTCAGGAGTTCAAGACCAGCCTGGCCAACATGGTGAAACCCAGTCTCTACTAAAAAAAACACAAAAATTAGCCAGGCGTAGTGGCTTGCACCTGTAGTCCCAGCTACTCAGGAGGCTGAGGCAGGAGAATCACTTGAACTCAGGAGGCAGAGTTTGCAGTGAGCTGAGATCATACCACTGACCTCCAGCCTGGACAACAGAACAAGACTCAGACTCAACAACAACAAAAAAAAGAAGCTGTATCTTGTTAGGTTTAAAATTCAGGGTAAAACTCTGTTGAATGTCAACTAACAAATGTAGAAGGAATGACAGAAAAGTCACCATTTTTAACCATCACATTAGTAATTGAAGCAAGAATCCTTAATGGATGCTAAAACCATTGGGTGAAGGTTACTAAAGAATATTTACATAGTCTGAAAGCATTTCTGCAGATTACCTACGAATTACTAATGAAAACTGGTATTTTTATTCAGTAGAAAAACCTGATAGATAGCACTTTAATCCAAATGACAAAGCTAAGATCACCAAAACTGGGACAAGCTGACAACACCTGCCTCATGTAGTTTTCTGACTAAAAGTACAAAACTTCAATCTATTTTTGCCAGGGGAAAGAGGAGAACAGGGTCTCGCTCTGTTGCCCGGGCTGGTATACAGTGGCACGATCATAGCTTACTGCTACCTTTAACTCCTGGGTTCTAGAGATCCTCCTGCCTTGGCCTCCCAAAGTGCTAAGATTATAGGCATGAGCCACCATACCCATCTAAAACCTGAATCTAATCATAAGGAAACATAAAACCTAACCTGAGGTTTATTTTATAAAACACTGGCTTTATGCGCTGGATTGAAGTGTGTTTTCAAGCATGATGTGTTAATTCATGCACAGCAGATGAAGAACGTGTTATTCAGGGAAAGCTAGAGACATTTAAGGCACTATTACACTTAGTATCCCTACTTCAGAGACCAACTAAGATAGCTGAGCCAGTATACATAATCCTCCTAGAAAACTTGTCTGTAAAATACTGTTCTCAAGCCCTCTTTTCCTTCATCTTCCACTTTAATACTAAACCATACATTTCAATATTAATTTGGGGGTTCACCATATAATCTAATCATTTTAAGACCATTGCATGTTAAAATTTTCTCTAATACACACATTTAAAAGAAAAATAACATCACCTAAATTTTATCAAATGCTAGTAACATGAGAGTTTAAGAAGCTCCTTTTTTTTCCTCAAAACCTCAAGAGGCAAACACTACCATGACAGTTTATAGACAAGGAAGTTGAGACTGAGACGCTGCCGTATGCTCAGTGCTCCTTGGCTATAAAGTTGAAGAATCAGGATTTGAACCCTGGTCTCACTGACACCAAACACTTCTTCTTAAGCATCTCTACAAGGCTGTGATAAAATATCAATATTTAATTTTGGAAAGTAGAAAGAGCTTAAAATACTATGAATCGAAGCAACTGACAGTGATGGTGAGGCAGCAGGATGCCTAAGAGGAAGAGAGCCTGTGTTCTCCTGTTAATCTCACCCCACTCAGGCTGTTACCAAAAGAGGAAAGACAGAAATCCTGCAATCTCAAAATATCTCAGAGGATTAAATACAACTACTGCCTTTTTCCCCCCCTTCAAACCCGGTCACTTATCTGACTTCTTAATCAAAGAACCTTCCTACATCATGTCAAAGATCAGTTTTTAAATTGGGAGTCTTCTCCCATTATTCAACTTCTCTAAGTACAGTTTGTTTTTTTAACATTCTGAACTGGTTAACTGACCTCGTTTTCTAATCCTCAAGAAGAATTGTTCAAATGTGTTGTTAAAATCCCTGCTTTATTGCATACACTGAGCTGTCACTTAAAGAAAGAACAAACACAACAGAGTTAGTCTGTGCCAACAATGAGAGTGCAATTGGGTAAAACTCCAATTTGACAACGATTTTCTCCCATGATTCCTAACACTTCCCCCAGTCTGCAATGTTTCTGTGCACATAATCATACGTACCTCACAAAGCAAAAAGGACCAAGCAGCATGATTTGTCCAAAATCAGAATAGTAATAATTTTAAAAGCCTAAATATGCAAGCAATACTCTTCTCCACAAAACTGTGTTAGCTTCTAAATACTTCAAAAAATATTATAAATTAACTTATTCACTCAACAAATCCGAGTGTCTCCGATACACCAAGCATCATGTCTGGTAATTAATATGCATGAAAAATCTAATCCTTACTATTCTATAAACCTTAATACAGCCAAGAGCATGTAACGCTGTTATAAACCTCAAAAATAAAAACTCTAAAGCCAACCTTAGGCCTGTCATGTCTTATTTCTAGTAACAGGTCTTACTGACACCTTCAGACAATGTTTTGTGGCATCTTCTTAGTCACTTATTTAAAATGTATAATGCAGCAACTGGATGTTAAAGGTATACCAACAATTCATTGACAATTTTAGATGAAAAAGTCATTTTGTACTCAGAATTATTTTTAACAAAGGCTTTGTTACATAACTGAAAATGTCAATTTCACCAGCTACATCTCAAAATTAATGCTTTTCTCTCTGTATTAATTCATCAAGTATACACCACCATACAAGCAGTCTTACTTTTTAGACCAACACATGTTCCTAAAGACTGGCTAAGAATTCCTATTTGGAAAATCCTCACTGCCTACGTTGTCCAGAGAGTTTATTCCTGAATGGACTGTTATTCAGCATCTGTCAACAGCCTGAATAAGACAACTGACATTCAAGGGACACCACGTGAAAGACAAATTAATGAATCAAACCACTGGAACAGTGCACACCTGTATTACTCAACCTTTTCTATTATGCCTGAGGCTTTTATCCATTTTCTCTAAAATGGCATGTGAAAAAAACGTTTCTCTATCATTGGTGAAATGTAAAACATTTTCTCCACATATTGCTAATGTTATTTAATGTAAGAATCCAAAAGATTGATTATTCTTCATACAAGAGAAAAATCTACTTCTCCTAATTGGTATGCTTCCTTTCATTAATCAATATGAGTTACATGTAGGCACTCAATTATCCTTGCCCTAATCATTGATCTAATTCTCTGCCTCCACATACTACACTACCAACCTTTACCATTATTTTCACAGTACTCTAATACTTTCCTATTATAAGATCATCTCAAATCCTTTCACAAAGTAGACATCATAAACTATTAAGTAAATGTACAATACTAGAGTCTTGGTAGAAATTTGGAAGAACTGAAAACCAGCCTTTATCATGCAAATAATTTGGTAAACATCAAAGAATAAGTAAGTAAGGACTAAAGGGTCCAAGCCCCACAGGCTAAGGAGGTAGAATACCAAGAAAATAATGCTGCCTCAGATAACTACAATCATTTGGCAAGTCATAAATTGCAAAGAAACCTGAATAAGAGCTATTATAATACATATCCATTGGGCTTTCAGGATGAGCTAAGCTCTTACACGTCCAAAAGGCACAGCAAAAGGTAAACAAAATAAATCACTTGGCTCCAACTTTCTCCTTATACAAATTAAACAAAGACCTCACCAATATCTTCCTCTCGTATTCAATAAAGCCTATCACTCCATGTTTGATCAGGTTTTCGAATACCTACTTGCCAGACAATACGATAGGAACCAAGATCATAAAAATGAGTAAATCCTGAGCTTCAGAGAGATTACAGATTTTGCTGACACAGAGGAGTTGTTTGTAGCAAATTATCACTGTTTGGAAGAACCCTGAGAAAACTCATACTGCAATAAATTCTGAGTCTAGCCTAGTGTTTTCATATCAAGAAACAATGTGACAACTTTTAAGTATATATCTAAAAGAAGGGAAAGCATGGACTCCAATGAATTATTTGTATACCTATGTTCACAGCACTATTGGTCACAGCTGCCAAAAGATGTAAGCAACCCAAGTGACCATGGACAGATGAATGGAAAAACAAAATGCAGTATATTCATACAATGAAATACCATTCAGCCTTTCCAAGGAAGGGAATTCTGACATGTACATCATAGATGAACTGCAGAGACACTATGCAGGGTGAAATAAGCCAGACACAAAAGAATAAATACTGTACGATTCCACTTATTGGAGGTTTCTTGAGTAGTCAGAGACAGGAAGTAGAATGGTGGTTCCCTGGCACAGAAGATAGGATGGAATTAGTAGTGTGAATGAGCACAGTTTAAGAAAGATGAAAAAGTACGGAGATGGATATTGGTATAAATAAAAACAATGTGAATGTACTGTATGCCACCTAGTTGTACACTTAAAATGGTTCAACGTTATGTTATGCATATTTTATCATGCCAAAAAAAAAAAAAACTATCTGAAATATTCAGATAAACATTCATTCACCTGAACATTTCAGGTTAGACACAACTTCATTCATTCCACAAGTCTCGACTGAGGACTCACTACATGTGATCCAGAACTTCCCCCTGAAATCCATTTGGAACAGCAATGCGATGCAAAGAGTATGCCTGCAAGGATTCTGAAACCGAACCACAATTGGACCTCAGCTCTGCGACTCTGAGATTCCTAACTCGGAGTAATAATCACTGACTCTTAAGTTTCCTTGCCTGTAAAATAAGTACAATATTGAGTTGATCGCGGGGTCACAGTGAGGATTAAAAGAGAATGTATGTGGAAGAACCTGAAATATTTTGGCATATAACAAGGAGGCACTTAATAACATGTTGTCCTAATCTCCTTTGCCATGAGCAAGTGGAAACGTGACCATGACATGGTAGGCTCACAAGTGAGAGAATGTCTATGAAATTTATCTACTTTCTCAAATGAAACAAGCGCCTCACATGTCAGATAGTGGTAGAGGATAAAACATGTCAATGCCATAAAAGTCATCCTCTCTAGAAGGCAGCACTGCAAGTACTGTACAATCCACTATATGACGCCACAAAATCACTGTCAAATAAGAATCATGAGCCACATCAAAAGAAAATGTCTTCTAAAACCAAGACAGTAAAGCTCAGTAAGAGCCAAAACAACCCAGTTACACAACTCACACACTGAGCCAGAGGCAAAATACAGCAGTCAACGCTTACCCTTCAAAGATGGGATGGAAGCACAAAAAGTAAAGCAGGCCCTTACTATAAAGAACAGTAGGAAAATGTCTTTTCTCCCCAAATTAAAAAGAACTCGTCTTTTCTTAAAAGAGCATTTTTAGTGTCATGAGTAAACCTATAAACCTATGTTACCATGATCAATGTTTATAGAGACCACGTTAAAATTTTTAGTTTCTTAATCTATTGAGTTTTAAGGAATATGCCCTAAAATGAAGCTTTGAAATAATTGTATATGTATGTGTATGTATACAGCACATATTCCTATAATATACACGTCTTCTTAAAGAAGACTTTGCAAAATAAACTGGCCATTTCAGAACCTAATTCCCAAAGATATCAGTAATATCCAAACTTACTTTTCTCTAGTACCTGGCTTATCCCAAACCCATCTTTTAATAAACGAAGTTTTTTGGTTAGGATGCATATTTTCATTTAGAAAACTTAATGTTTACACCAATACATTGTCAATATAGCTAACCTGTTCTAAAAGCACATTTTTAACAATATTTTCCGAGTTACTTAACTCCTACCTGAGGCCTTTTCCACTGACTGAAAACAAGCACCACGGAAAACACCTGACAATCACGACGACAAAGATTCATACTATTCGAAGACTGAAGCACAGACTCCAAGTGATCCTCTTTCATCAAATGAATGTTTTTAAAACCTGAAAGTCCTAAGAATACTTGAACATACCGTGTAGATCAGGAACGTGTCCCTTTAACCACAACTCTCTCCACAAAAGCACTGAGTGAATTCTACAGACCAAGGACTCCTCTCCACGTTTCCGCGGATCTTCAGGATCCTACGGAAACACTCAGTGGTTTGCCAGCTCTGACCCCCAGGCAGAGCCATCAGGGCAACTCAGCTTTTCTGGACAATCTACATAAATCTGACGTGATAACTTAAAACATACACTGATTTCCCCAAAATCAAAAACCCTGAAGAAAGACTCCTCCTCAGGGTCTAGGCACAAAAACATCCGAGGGGAGGGGCAAAAGAATGGCCTCGGCCCCTGTCTCGCGGGCCCGATCTGGTCCCCTGCCAGTTGTTACACTGGACCCTCCCGGGGGGGACCAAGAGCCAGCGGCCGGGTCAGAGTAGGGCCCGAGGGTGCTCCGGGTGGCCAGGCGCGCGTCTCCACCTCCGCCGCTCCCGTGCCACTTTCGCGCGCGTGACGGGACCTGTCAAGAGCCCCGGGGCCTCGCCAGGCAGGGGAGTGGGCAGGCGCCAGCATCCCCTGCCATGCTAAGGTGGCCCGGAAAGTCTCCCAGGGCTGCCTCGCCGGGAGGCGCCGGGGTCGGGGCCCAGGAGCAGAGCCGCGGCGGGCAAACGCCGGGCCCACAGGCCGCGCCGCGCGGGAGGACTAGGCAGGAGAGGCCGCGCCCTCCGCCAGCGCCCGCCAGGCCTGGACGCGCGGCTGGGGCCCAGGGCAGGCACGCGGGCCTCGGCGCGGAGGCGGGAGCGCGGCCAGACTAGCAGCTCCCCGCCCCGGACACAAAGCTGCTCCGCGGGAGCCCGCCTCACCTGCAGCACGGGGCGCCGCGGGCCTTCGAGAACCATCGGACCCCGCTCCGGCGCGCGCGTCACAGCCCAGGCCTCCCGGAGCCGCCCGGCGCCGCTGCCCCCGCCGCCATTTCCTCGCGCTCGCCGTCGCCTCGTCCCCGCTGTCAGGTTACTCCATTCACCTGGGCCTGCAACAGCCTGCGCCGCGCCTCCGCCTCGACCCCTCCCGCCGGCGCTTGCGGAGACTGCGCAGCGCCCGGCTGGCCCGCAGCCCGCGCACGGCCCGCGGCAACGGCGCACAGCCGCTTGGAGAATCCCACCGGCGCCCGCACCGCCCCTCCGTGCACCCACGCTCCGCTCGCCCCGTGGCGGCATGAGAGCGAGCCTGTGATTGGACAGAGCGCGGCGGTGAAAGGTTAATCCCGGCCCTCCAGCCACTCAGGAGCAGGGAGACAGCGGGCCGCGCGCGGAGGCGGAGGCGGTGTTTGCGGCCCAGCGCCGTGACTGGACCCTGCAGCTCTTGCAGCCGCGGCCGGGAGCCTTTGCGGCCATTGGGAACCCGCGCGCCGAGGCTGTGGTGCTAGCTAAACTTGGCGGACGCTCCGGGCTCTCGGAATTCGACTGCCTCCATTGTTGCTCCTTCTGACACTCACAGACCGTAACGTGGCCGTAGTTGTTCCCCGGAGAGGTTCCCTCCCCTCTGATCACCTCCCTCCCGTCTTTAAAGGACCGTCCTACTCCCCTGCGCTTCCCCGCCTTAGTGGTGCAGGGGCCTCCGCATTGGGTGAAATTTACAAACACCCGCTTCGGCTCCCACCCCAACTGGGATCCCCAGATAATGAGAAATAGACGGTAGCCCTGTGTATGTACACTGTCCATTTGCATAGGTCAGAACCGTCCACCACATCTTCTAGTAGGAATTATAAAATATTGGTGGGAGTTAAATAAGCGGCTGGCTTAAAGAGCATCGTCTTAATTTATGCCCAAATGTAGACATCTCTTCAGTGGACTCCCCGATGGGTCGGTTCGCTCCAGGTGAGGTGTGGTGGGCTTGAGCAACCACGTTTGAGCCCTTGGGCGTGAGCAGAACCTACTGGGCGCCCGCGCTGCCTGGGCTGCACTGTTCAGCTTGGGGCCACCAGCCCCACGTGGCTCCTAAGCACTTAAAGTATGGCTAGTCCGAATCGAGGTGTATGTGTTCTTTACCAAATAATGTTCAGCATCTCATTAATCATTGTATTGTTACATGTTGAAGTGATCAACTTTTTTTGATATATTGCCATGAAAGTTTCATTTTACTTTTTGGTTTTTTTTAGTGTGGGTTCTATGAAATTGTAAATGCCATCTGTGGCCTGCATTATGTTGCCATTGGGCAGGCTGACCTAGGGCTTGCATTCCTGTGATCCTTATGTGCACCCTGTAAGGTAGGTGCTGTAAACTTCGCGCACATTGTGAGACAGGGGCTGTAACTGCTTCCTTTTTTTTTTTTTTTTTGAATTGGAGTCTCGCTCTGTCGCCGGGCTGGAGTGCAATGGTGCCATATACAATCTCCATCTCCTGGGTTCCAGCGATTCTCCTGCCTCAGCTTCCAGAGTAGCTAAAATTGCAGGTGTGCACCAACACACCCAGCTAATTTTTGCATTTTCAGTAGAAGTGGGGTTTCACCATATTGATCAAGCAGGTCTCGGTCTCCTGACCTCGTTATCTGCCCGCCTCAGCCTCCCCAGAGTGCTGGGATTACAGGCGTGAGCCACCGAGCCCAGTCTGCTTCCTGTTTTAACAGACGAAGAAAGGAATGACTTCCAGCAAGCAAGTACCCAGTAAGTGAGCAACTGAGATTGCAACCCGGGTAGTCCAGCTTTGAGGCTCGTGTGCTCAATCATTACTGTGCTAAAATTTTGATAATGTATTTACTATGAATTGGCTTGAAGTTTGACCTGAAGTAGCATATTCATGGGCAAAATTAGGGAGTAGTCAGGATTCTCCTGGCAGACCGACGTATCAAAATGGTTTCTTATATATCAAGCACTGTGAGCATTTCATACCTATAAGTCCCCAGTCATACATATAAGGCTTTCTGGAGATAATCCTTTATGAGAAGGATAGCATCTCACTGAGGGGGCAGGCACTGGGCTCTACCGGCAGTGGAAATTTGTGGGCTGGTACAACTCCAGCCCTCTGGTTGTCCTCTCACAATATGTCAAGACTGGTCAGGCTTCTCTATCAGCAGGTCTATCTGATTTTTTTTATCAGTTTCAGTTCTTATTTTTAAAATAAGTAGTACATCCATATTGTTCATTTGTCAGAAATTCTATGAGACACACGGTGGAAAAAGATCTCCCTCACACCTGTCCTCTGTCACAAATAGGTGACCACTGTTTCCTGCTCATTCTTCAAAATGCTTATGTATATAAGAATCACTCCTTGTGTTCTTTGTTTACAAAAATGCCAGCACATCATACATATTTACTCCACCTTGGTTTTTTTTTTACTTAATATGTCCAGAAGACATGTTTATTATAGCAATACGTACAGAGCTCCCTGATATTGTCTCAACCCCCTTAACATATTATTGCAGATAGATCCATACCATAATTTACCAATCCTCTATTGATGGACGTTTAGACTTTAAGTCTTTTGCAATTAAATGTTGATCTATTTGGAATAGATTTCGTATATGAGGAAGGTATGGATCCAAATTAATTTTTTTGTCCAGATGGCTACACAGTCGTTTATTGAGTAGTTCACTTCTGGACTCTGTGTCTATTCTAATGGTCTATCTATTCATGCTTCCCTCACTGGTTTGTTTTAATTCCAGAGACATAAAACTCTGTATGGGATATTGTTTCACACTTTGGATCACTAGAAACCTTAGAGCTAATATTTCAGCCCATGTTAAGCAACAGTATAGTATCATGTGGTATGCGTTTTCTATGGGCTAATTTTTATTTTCCCTTAGCCCCAATTATTTCCACAATTTGGTTTCTTTTTGTAGAACAAGCCGGGATTTAAATATACCTTTGTTTAAGACTCTCTGTTTGCGAGTAACAGAAACCAACCTGAACTAGCTCAATCAAAAAGGGAGAATTTATCATAATGATGTAGGTGCTTCTCACAAATGCCAGGAATACAGCCACATCTTAGCAAAAACTAGAACCAGTACGTAACTGGAAAGCTTTCAGGAACCCAAAAGATACTCTCTGTGTCCTTCTGCTGTGATTGTTTTCTATGTATCTCTACTAACTTGTTCTGTCTGCTTTAATATCTGTATGGGAGAATATAGCCACTCCCATTTTGGACTGGGCTGTCAGCTCTGTGGGGAGTCTGAGCCCAAACAAGAAAGGTAGGGCAGCCCTGCAAGGTCAGACAGCTGATTACACACAGGAGAACTACACAAAGAAAAGCTATGTTGAGGGTAATGGGAGCCAGATTTCTCACTGTTGGAGAAAGGAGTTACAAGTACAGAAATAAGAAAAGCAAGAAGTTTGTGTGATTGGATTGGAATTGGAGGTAGTCATGTAAATTAATGGTTCTTAATACATGTAGATGTAAAATAAATGTACAAGCGTGTATATATGTATATTTTGTGAGATTTTGAAATACATATTTGATCTTTGACCTTATTTTCTGGTGTACAACTCCTAAATTTCTAACACCAAAGTGATGTCTTTTGTATGCTAATGAGTTGGCTGATGGCTGGGATCCCCTAGGTAGCTTTAGGATGGGGTCAGTCATCAGAAAGACCAAGGCAGGATCAGAGAGTTGGACCTTCAGCCTATCTCCAACTTGTTGGAAAGGAGAAGGGTTGAAGGTCAAGTGGATCACCAGTGGGCAACAGTTTAATCAGTCATGCCTTATATAATGAAGCCTGCGTAAAAACCCAAAAGGACACTGGTAGAGAGCTTCCAGATAGCTGAACGGGAACCATGAGGTTACTGGGAGGGTGGTGCACCCAAGGAAGGCATGAAAGGTCTGAGCTCCTTCTCCCATCTCATCCTATATATTTTTTCTTCTGTATTGTTTATAATATCCTTTGTAAACATAAGTGTCTCCCTGAGTTTTGTGAGCTGCTCTAGCAAATTAACCCAAGAGGAGGTCATGGGAACAACAACTTGAAGCCTGTGAGACATTGTGGAGGCCCAGACTTGGGACTGGTCAGTGGTCAGGGGCAGAGTGGGGCAGTGGGGGGTATCTTGGAGAGTGAGCCTCAACCTGTGGGATCTGATGCTATCCAGGTTAGAAGGGAGGAGGACACCTAATTGGTGTCTGCTGCAGAATCGATTGCTTGCTTGGTGTGTGGGGAAACGCCCCCTGACATTTGGTCACTGAAGTCTTCTTCGTCAATTATTGAGGGTGAGAGAAGAGGGTGTGTGATTTTTCCACAGATATGCACACACACGCACACACACACACACATATATGTATGTATAAATGTATGTACATATATTTCCCAGCTCTAGCCAATGAGAAGGCCTTGGTGCAGCAACACCACATTAGCCAAGAGAACACCTAACACCTAGCTCTAAACATTCTCTGTGAAAAGGAACCAGGGCTCTTTAGAGAAACGGCTGATGTTAAGGTTGGGACATATACTTTCTCTAAAGTATAGTATGAGACTGGAACATTTTATGCTAGGAAGTATGGAAATGCTCAAGAAATGGTGGAGGCAGTTCAAAAGGACAAAGCAATCAGCTCGAAGAGGCTCCTGTTGGCCAAATCTGGGACAATTTGAACATCAAGATGAATCATGATAGCAGGAGATTATATCCCATGGTTGTAAGGTCTTTTAGGCCGACTGACGGCCCCAGGGACGCCATGTTAACCTCTGTAACCTTCACAGACACTCCAGTTGAGTTCCTGGAAAATCTAAAGTAACTGGAAGACCATGAAAATAGAAAGAAATGATCAACCCCTGCAGCACGTACTTAAGTTTAAGACATTATTTTTCCTTATTCCTGCCCCACGGATCTTGGTCAACCTGGTGACTCCACACCCTACGACCCCCTCCCAGCTTGCAGACCTACAACAGCTTGCAAAAAAAACGCCCTAAAGTAACTTCTGTAACTTTCCACTGCCCACCCCAGAGTTACATGTTAATTGTATTTATATCCCTCAGAGTCTTTAGCAAAAGGCTCTGAGCAAGACATCACTTACAAAACTCCTAAATTCATTACAGAAGTAAGTCCATAAAGACAAAACCTGGAGACATCCAATTCAAAGTATTTACAGTAGATGGAGCTATCTATTTCACCATGTTCCGCTCTGTATTTCATGCATCATGTGAAGTTATTAACATTCTGGCAATTAATCAGTTCATACTTTTTGCAGAAGCATGTTAAAAACCATGAGACTTGCCCTGTTCCTGTAAGCTATAAATTGCTAGAAAATGTTATTAGTTTCCCTAAATATTGTAGTGTTATTAAAAAGCAATTGATGTAAGTAATTTAAGACAGTATTGGAAGCCAGAGATACAATGACATCTTCAAGACCTCAATAGATGAAATGTGCAAAGGACATTTACATTTCCTGTAAGGGCAGCCAACTTAGAGAGGTCAACCCTCCCACTTGTCATCTTTAAAAAGGCAAAAAAAAAAAGCTATTATTTTACCAATATATTTCTAAAATATGTTTTCTAAATTAATCACAAATGTAAGTTCACAAATCTGATAAAGTTCTGTTGAAACTGTTACATTCATAGTAATGACAATTGCTAGTTTTTTGGAAATCAGCTTGGTAGGAAAAATAAAAATCATCCTTCTTTTGAACTGCTGTGCTTTAAAAAATAAAAGGAAAAAGTCAAATTCATGAAGTCATTTGTTACAGCATTTTTTATCATAAAATAAACAACTGAAATAATATTAAGTGACTAAGTAAAATTTGATATTAGAATCATTTGACATTCTGTAGCCATTAGAATATGTATGCAGTCTATTTAAAGATATGGAAAAATGCTTATAAGTGAAGGGGGGTTGGACTAAACTCAGAATATAACCTTGTATCTATTCTATGTTAGGCGTTCTAAAAATTATACATAGATAAAACAAGGATTGAATTAAATGATGAAATTAAAATAGTATATGTGTGTGTGTGTGTGTGTGTTAAGTGATTACTAGTGAAGTTGTTTTTCTTTAAAATATTTTTGTTGCTATAATGTTTTGACAGTTAAAAAATTAGAATATTTACTTCATCTTTTTCAGTTTCCTTGCTAGATGGAAGCAGGTAGAAATTTGTTGAGATTCAGAATTTTGCATCTAATCATCTAATCAGATATAATAGAACTGTTGTTGGTCTTGGATTGCTCTGCTATTTTTCCATCAATAACACATATTTCTGTCCTCAATCTGGTATAAATTAAACACTAGACTACAAGATATTTAAAAAGAGGGACACAATATCTTATACATACGTTTTCCCCAGACCCAGCACAGTGTTTGGCACATAGTAGGCACTGAATACCACTTCTCCATTATCTATATTAAGTGACCAGGTGGCTAAATAAATTCCTAAAGAAGCTCTCACCTTGTGACTGTGAAGTTCATGGTTTTTATCCTGATTTATCAGACATCAAATAAGCTGTTGAGAGTCTCCATGTGCATGGGGTGTTCAGTGAGTGCCTTTTGAATGAATGACCACTTGATGTAGTCATAGAAATTGGTTCTAATATAGGACAGAAGAGATGAAATATCTCTCAGTCTAACTTGTATATAGTAAAGAATAAGCTTGTGAGATTCCAGGGCAACAAAAGGGTCAGGGTTCCATAATCCCTTTCCCAGTATTTCTGACTGCAGCATAGATGTGAGAAAATGGCATTCCCAGTATTTCTGACTGCAGCATAGATGTGAGAAAATGGCGAAGACCAGAGGAATATGTATACAGTCATTTCAACAGCAAAATTCATGAGTAGGACACATCATTTTCACTCAGCATCTTATTGGTTAGAACCTAGTCACATGGCCACACCGAGCTGCAAGGAACACTGGGAAATAGTCTTTCCACGAGACTGTGGCTGAGCTATACAGCTAGAATAATTCATAAGGTACAACTAGTAATCTGCCATCATAGGATATTTTAAAAATTTTTATTAAGGAAAATTTCAAGTTTACAAAAAAAGGTATAATGAACTTCAATGTATTCATCATAAATCTTCAACCATTACCAACATTTGCCAATCCTGTTTCCTCTCTCCCACATCTCATTTCCTCACCCACTATATTTTTTTTCTGGGTTTTTTGGTTGTTGTGAAATAAACAACATAAAATTTGGATTATTTTTAGCATGCCAGTTTACCCATGAATACTTCAAAGTGCATCTCTGATAATGCCCATTTTGCTTTATCATCTGCCATTTTCATACATAAAATTAATTCCTTAATATCTAATTTTCAGTCTAAATTAAAATTTACCCATATGTTTAAATAAATGTCTTTTTATACTTATTTATTCATTCAAATCAGGGGCCAAAGTCCATAAATTGCATTTGGTTATGTCTTTTTTTTTTTTTTTTTCCATAAAGATGGGGTTTCACCATGATGGCCAGGCTGATCTTAAACTCCTGATCATTCAAGTGATCCACCCACCTCGGCCTCCCAAAGTGCTAGGATTACAGGCGTGAGCCACAGTGCCCGGCCTGGTTATGTCTTTAAACAGTTGTAATTTTTAATTTTTTTAGAAATGGGGTCTTCACTATTTTGCCCAGGCTGGTCTTGAACTTCTTATCTCAGTCTCCTAAGTAGCTGGGATTACAAGTGCCTGCCACCACCCTTGGCTGGTTACCATGTCTTAGAAGTCTCTTTTGTTTTGTAACATCTCCTCCCATCCATTTTAAATAATGTCATCAATTTATTAGAGAGAGCAGACCATATTTGGGGAACAATAGTCCACAATAAATTTTAAACTTTGATTGAATTAGGTCTTCAGGAAACATTCTTTAGATTTCTAGAATGATCTGATCAAAAGGTAGGAACATCTCAGTGGCTCTCATTCACCACACTGACAAGTGGAAGAGTTTATCAAGTATAATGCCACCAGTTGGTATTTTCATATTGCATTCTTCACAGCTTGGTGAACACCAGCTGGCTGGTGTCTGAAATTGTATGCTAATTTAACATATGAGGTGTAAATCATACCTCAATTTATAATTTGTCAATTTAAAATGTGTAAAGTGTCTTACATTTCTTTATTGCCATTATAGTCTTTGTATTTATTTACGATTTACACTTTCTCTTAGGTGACTTGACCATTCATATTCTCTCCCTAGGGAAAGCTGGACCCCTCTAATCCCTTAGATGATTCTGTAGTAACTTCCTATTATGGTCATGACTCACTCTCCCTTTTGAAATTAAACAAAAAAAAAAAAGACTTCATTTTTTAGAACAGTTTCAGTTTACAAAAAATTGAGCACAAAGTACAGAGAGTTCCAATATGCTCCCTCACCCCACTCACAATTCACCTCTTTTTAACATCTTGCATTAGTGTGGAGCATTTGTTACAATTGATGAATCAATATCGATATGTTATTAACTAAAGTTCATAATTTTTATTAGGATTCAATCTTGGCGTTGCATGGTTCTAGGGGTTGTGCATAATGACATGTATTTGCCATGACAGTTTCATACAGAATAGTTTTACTGCCCTAAAAATCCTCTATGCTCTGCCTATTCATCCTTCTCTGGTGAACCTTGGCAACCACTGATTTTTTAGTCTATAGTATTGCCTTTTCCTTTTTAAAAAAAAAAAAAAATTTAAGAGACAGGGTGTTTCTCTGTTACCCAGGCTGGATGCAGTGGCACTGTCACAGTTCACTGCAGCCTCAAACTGCTGGGCTCAAATGATCCTCCCACCTCAGCCTCCCAAAGCACTGGGATTATAGGTGACAGCCAGTGTGCCTGGCCATAGTTTTGCCTTTTCCAGAAGATCATCTCGTTGGGATCAGACAACATGTAGCCTTTTCAGACTGGCTTATTTCTATTGCTGAATAATATTTTATTGCATGACTGTATCATAGTTTGCTTATCTTTTCAACTATCAAAGGACATCTTGCTTGCTTTCAAATTTGGCAGTTAAATAAAACTGCTAAAAACATTCAAGTATAAATTTTTGTGTGGACATCAGTATTCAATTCATTTGGAAAAATGCCAGGAGCGTGATTGTAAGATCACATGGTGAGTATGTTTAGTTTTATAAGAAATTACCAAACTGGCTTCCCAGTGGTTGTACTATTTTGCATTCCTACCAGCAATAAATAAGAATTTCTGTTGTTCCATGTCCCCAGTAAGATTTGGTGATTTGGTGTTGTCAGTGTTTTGAATTTTAGCCATTCTACTAGGTGTGTACTGGTATCTCGTTGTTTTGAATTTATGAGTCACTGTGAATATATAATGGCAGCAGCTTTTCGTGTGCTTATTGTTCATTTGCAGATCTTTGTTGGCATGGTGCCTCTTCAGGTCTTTTTCTTACTTTTTATTGGGTAGTTGTTTCCTATTGAGTTTCAAAAAGTTCTTTGTATATTTTGGATACAAGTCCTTTGTCAGGTTTTTCTCAAATACTTTCTCCTAGTCTGTGGTTGTGTTTTCATCGATCGCTTAACAGTGTCTTTCACAGTTAAACTTTTTGAGATAATTGTGGCTTTACATGTAGTTGTAAGTAATGAAACAGAGATGCCCTGTGTACCCTTTATTCACTTTCCCCCAAGGGTAACATCTTACAGAACTGTAGTGCAGTATCAAAACCAGGTTATTGACACTGATGCAGTAAAGGTGGAGAACACTTCTATCATCACAATGCCAAGGGTTTTGTTTGTTTATTCCATTTATATACTTAAATGCTATAAATCCCCCCTCCCAAAAAATTAAATAAATAAAAGGATATGGGACTGCTTGTAAAATGGCAGGAAGAGGTGGAGCACCTGACTTGAGATGCTAAAGCTTCAAGAACAATACCCAAATCTGATGGGAAAATGCCTGCAGGGTCCAGCCCTGCCGAGCCCTCTGGACCTCAAGAAAGAAAGAAAGGTGAGCTTTCTAGCACTGTGTTTATAGAACTTTTGCTACAAAACTGGAGAATCCAAAATAAAGCAGACAGCCACCTGAGTGTGGATACCAGATGGTTTATATCCATGAGTTAACCCATGAGACAAAAGCAGCCGAGGAACACAATCCAATTACAAAGGATGCGGGATTTGGAAGAAGAATCTTCAGCATGAAAATATCTCAGCATCAGCCCTTTGTAAACCAAAAACATTTTTGGTTTACAAAAATTCTTTAGGAATTAGAATTCTGGTAGACTTTTATTTAAGTCCCATTGGTCAATGCTAGAGAACAGGGCCACCCTGCCTGGGCTGCGAGGCCGGTGGGGAAAGAAGTTTTGTAGTTCTGGCCTCTGAATGGATTTCCTCCTAGGCCAGGGCACTCTTCACATTTAACCGGAAATACTGGTTCAAGCCATGAGGGTAAGTGGTTGCCCGACATGCCTTATGATAACTCTCCACCATTAAAACCAACACAGACCTTAAATTTGATAAGAAACATTTACAATCTATTCTCCAGGAAACATTTACAATCATTTTTCAGGAAGCTTGCTAACGTGAAGTCTTCATCTGCATGATAAAACTGTGGTCTCTGGCCGGGCGCGGTGGCTCAAGCCTGTAATCCCAGCACTTTGGGAGGCCGAGGCAGGTGGATCACGAGGTCAAGGGATCGAGACCATCCTGGTCAACATGGTGAAACCTCGTCTCTACTAAAAATACGAAAAATTAGCTGGGCATGGTGGTGCGTGCCTGTAATCCCAGCTACTCAGGAGGCTGAGGCAGGAGAATTGCCTGAACCCAGGAGGCGGAGGTTGCGGTGAGCCGAGATGGTGCCATTGCACTCCAGTCTGGGTAACATGAGTGAAACTCCGTCTCAAAAAAAAAAACTGAGGACTTAAAAAATAAAAAAAAAAAACTGTGGTCTCTATTGATAACTCTTCCAATTAGAAAAACTTTAAATCTGCCTACAACCTGGAAGCCTGTCACCTTCGAGTTGTCCCGCCTTTCTTAATCAATGTGTTTCTTAAATGTATTTGTTTATTTTTTCAAGATGGAGTCTTGCTCTGTTGCCCAAGCTGGAGTGCAGTGGTGTGATCTTGGCTCACTGTAAACTCCGCCTCCCGGGTTCAAGCGATTCTCCTGCCTCAGCCTCACGAGTAGCTGGGATTACAGGTGTACACCACCATGCCTGGCTATCTTAAATGTATGTGATTGAAGTCTCATGTCTCCCTAAAATGTATAAAACCAAGCTGCACCCTGACCACCTTGGGCACATGTTCTCAGGACCTCCTAAGGTCTGTGTCATGGGCCATGGTCACTTATATTTGACTCAGAAGAAATCTCTTTAAATATTTTACAGAGTTTGACAGTTTTCATTGATAGCCTCCTCTGAGGTGATAGAGTCAAGATGTCTGTTGAGTTATAGTGGAAAGTCAGATTTTAGGGACAGAGAGATCACGGTTAAAATTTAGACCTTGTCCCTTATTGCCTGTGGGTAGCCTTGGACAAGACACATTCATCAGCTCCCATTTCTTCATCTGTAAAATGGGGGTGGTAATAGTCTGCCTTCAGGGTTATTGCAAAGATTGAAGAAAAAAAAAATCACGAATCTGATGAACTTTCTGGTTTATAACAGTTACTTAATAAATGGTCATTTTATCAGGCATCCTATCAGGAAAATAATGAGGTCCATTCCCCAAGATGAATGAGAGACCCGAGCTATATCTGCCTCTCCACTATTCATTCTTTCCTTCCATTTTATTAACAGAGAAAGCCCTTTTCTTTCTTAGAGGGCAGAACTTAACTGCATTTCCCCACCTCCCTCGCAGCCCAAGGGTTGGCCCTGTTCTCTAGCATTGGCCAATGGGACTTAGATGAAAGTCTACCAACAAATGTCACCACGGCTGCTAGATGCTTGCTTCCAACAGCCCTTCTCACTTGTAATTCATTTAGCAGAGGCCGGAGCTGAAGGAGTGCCCAGGCTGGGAATGGAGGAAGGACGTGCTCAGGACAAGGCGAAGATGGGAGAGAAGCAAGATCTATGTGTTTGGGCAAAGGACACATTTGCTTACTCCATAGCAGTTGTGGTCAGTGGCTTAGCTCTACAAGGAGATGAGCCCATGTTTTGTGTGGATTCTTCTGGGAACTCTGAGAAGGCAGGGGCCATCCATCGCTGCCTCTCTTCCATTCTGCAGCATGGAATATGGATGTGTGGTCTGGATGTACAGGCACCATTTTGGACCACAAAGACAAGGACGATTGTCTAAGGATAACACAGCCAGAGAACTGGGAATGGCGAGGACAGGGGAGCTGCTGTGCCAAGTAGTACTGCCTCTCTCTTAAGAGAAAAATAAAACTTATTAGTATTTAAAGCACTGCTGTTTTGGACTGTCTGTCACATGTCACTGAAATTAATCTGAAACATTGCCGCAATTAATGGGGAAAAAACTAGCACTCCATCTTCACACTTTGAGCTTTTTATGGCATAACCACCCTGTCCAAAGTAATATACCACCAAGTGAAACATGATTACACTCAGCTGTTTACAGGCTTAGGCAATCTCAGTACAGGATCTATCTTCCTGTCATGTAGCCCGCCATCCCCTTTTTAATGTGGCCAGGTAGTTTGATGTGTTTTCTCCCCACATTTTCTCCATTCAAGTGGAGAGAAGGCTCTGTACATCCAGGGAGGTTCGTGAAGGGCCTCCTGTTATCTGTATTCAAAAGATTTAAAATGGAAATACAGCAGGGAGAATGGGAGACTCACCTCAGGGTGGCGTGTCAGAGTGGCAGTGGTAGGGGAGAGATCTGTGTGGGGGCTCCATGGACGCCATGGGAATGGCCTCATGGTACACTGGGGACCTGAAATTCCAAAACCTGTCAGAGATGCCCAAGTCCAGTCAATCACAGCATAGCAGCAGAGCAGCTATGGGGCTGCAGGGGCTGGACCCTACCAGTGAGGACAGAGGCACAGTCACCTCAGGGCACTTCACTGCCACACCCCAAGTACCCTTGGGCAGGGTGAGGGAAAGGAGATGAGCAACAGGCATCTCAAACTTAACATGCTTAGATTCAGGAACTCTGGGTCTTTCTCACAATCTGCTTCTCCACCATTTCCCCATTAGCCAGTGGCATCTCTATTCTTCCAGATGCTTCCACCAAAACCTTGGAGCATTTCTCAGTCCTTTTTCTCTTACACTCTACACCCAATCCATTTGCAAATCCAGAGGATCTACTTTCAAAACACATCCAGATTGAAATCACTCCGCCCCACTTCTCCTGCACCCACCATGCCATTGTCATCTCTCCTGGACTGTTGAAGTGGACTTCCACGGCTTCTGTGTTCTGCCCTTGTTCCCTGGAGTTTATTCTCATTATGGCAGCCAGGGTTAACCTGCTAAAATGTAAGCTGACATGTGCTCAAAACTCTCCAGTGGATCCCAGCTCACCCCAGGCAAAGGCCAAAGCCCTTACCACATCCTACAAGGCCCTATCTGGCCTCTCTTGTCTCACTCACCATGCATTCCCAAACCAGGCTCTTTGCTGTTCCTTAAAAACACCAGCCGTGATCCTGCCTCAGTGTCTTTGCACCGGCTGCTCCCTTTGCTTAGAAAACTTTTTCCCCAGGCATTTGAAG
This sequence comes from Sapajus apella, assembly GCF_009761245.1. NCBI lineage: Eukaryota > Metazoa > Chordata > Mammalia > Primates > Cebidae > Sapajus > Sapajus apella. Next base: position 8,270,389 of record NW_022436960.1, on the reverse strand, counting down.
GATCTGTCCCTGGGGCTCTTTTAGGTCTTTAGTCAAATGTCTCTTGCTCAAAGAGGTCATTCCTGGTTGCTCTATGAGACTGGTGGCACCTCCCTGTCCTCCCCCAATCTACCTTCCTTCCCTTTTACTTACAGCACTGACGAATATGTACCTGACATACTACGCATCTTACCATTTTGTTTCTGTCTGCCTCTCCTCACTAGAGGGTCAGCTCTGGGAAGATAAGAACCTTGTTTTGGTTTCCTATTATATCTGCAGCAGCAACCAGCACGGTGCCGATGCCAAGTGGGTGTGTAATATTGGCGGCACCACCTTTTATTTGCCCTCCCTCTGTCCCCATCTCACTCCTGCTGCCCTTGTTTGCATCCCCTCTGCCCTCAAATGATGCAATCATCACATCAGCTTGGCCTCAGGCTCTGTCTTCTGAGGAGCCCTGGCTACTACAGTAACTTACTGGAGGTCATAGAGCTAGTAAAAGATCCAGGATTCAGACCCAGGCAGTCTCACTCCACAGTGGCAGGGCTGCTACTACCATTATTACTACTTCCTGGAGCATCACAAAGGCTCAAGGCAAGTTAATGTAGTTTAAAAAGGGCACATTCTCTACCATCTCTACCACTCTAAAGCCAACTGACTTTGCTTCGGCCCTGGCAAAAGTATGATTTGTTGGGACTGTTTGTTGAAAAGATAATGTAATTTCTGGTTGTCAAAAGCACAAACACACATGGAAATAAGTATCAATGAAATGGTCAGTTCAAGAAATTTATATTCAAAAATTTTCTTTAAGAATACAGGTAATTTTACAAGATCACTCATCATAGCACCAAGCCTAATATTCCTTAATAGAAAACAGTCAAATAACAAATACTCCAGTTAATTTCCCACAGGTATAAATTATGCAAATAGCCATTTATATTTTCATTTACAGTAATCAATAAATAAGACAGGACATTAATATATTTTTTACAAAGATCTCTTTCTTTTTTTTTACAAAGCTACAGTTATGTATATACTAGACAAAAATAATCCTTGTACTACAAAATAACATTTCATTTTCCTCAATAGTTTTTTTAGAGCTTTCAGTAAAAACTTTCAAACTTAGTCAATTAAGCCCTGCCATGACAATAAGGAAACATTAAATCTGCTAAATAGACCAGACTCCCCCGAAATAAAACACCCATCACCACCCAGTACAATATGGTCTGAACAATCGCCTGTCTCCAAGTTTTAGTAGTATGTCCTGAGGATGTACAGTAGGGAACAACAATTTTTCCATGTTCACAATTTGTCTTTGGCGGATAGTTTCAGCACCACTATGAGTGACACAGGCAGCATCTTATGGTGCAATTTCAAGGTCAGAGGGCAGGTGTCCCCTGCGCCACACTCCCCTCCCCACAGCTACCTCTCCTACCCCAGGGACATCCTACACCAGCATGCCAGCCGTCGGCTTAAGGGATCCTTGCTGGAATGCAAACGGCTCTGACTCTGAGTAGAATTTCAGGAGCCTTTTTGAGTCGTTATTAGGAAAGGGGAAAAGGTGAGGGAGTGGGAAGATCTAGTCCTTTACACCTATTTCTGCAGCTGAACTGTTGAATTTAAAAGAAATTCCCTTAAGAAACTCCCTCAGATGCTGACGTAATTTAAGGAGACCAATTTAGTTCTAACAGCCCTAGGAAGCAGATTTCCCAGGTTCTACCTCAAACATCCATCCCAAACCTGTAAGATTCAAGCTCTTCCCAAAGGCACCTTTCTCAGATACGAAAGCCAAGAAGCACTGCCCTAAGCTTTGGGGCTATAATACAGAAGTAAACTTGATTTGAGCAATAGGCCGCTTATTGAGATAAATAAAAACTACCTTGGTAACCTTCAGAGTTTTAAACCTAGAAAGGACTTTTAAAAGAGGTCTTCCCACTTCCAACCCAGAGAGGTAAATTCAAGGCATCTGCAGGTGAGCCAGAGCTAGGACGTGGGTTCTCCATACGCAGACCAGTGTTGGCCTGTTTTGGACAATGTCAGCTCTCCAGGTAATAGGCGCTCCCAGAGTTTCCTTTGAAAACGTGTGTAAATCCTTGCATGACATTTAGAAATACTGGCGTTCTGGGGCTGTCCTTTCTCACAGCATGGACTTGCAGAGAATATGCACCTATTCATTTTTGCTGGGGCTAAAGGAAGTGGTGGTAGCTGTTGGAAATAGAATACAAATATCAAATATTTTGCTATTTTGTTTTTTGTAACAATGCAAAATCATTACTTTTAAGCTTAAAATACAGGAAAAATGATAATCCCTGTCTCGGAGACCAATTATGAATTCATTCAAGTAATCGTGGTCTCTACCTCTCCATTTTAATTATGCTGTCTTCGGCCTTCTCTACTTTTCTTTTTGAAGGAGAAAGCCCAGTTTCCTACTCTGAGAAGTACACGTTACAGGTGCAGACATGAGCAGCTGGGGGCAGGACGTACAGTTAATTGAAGACCCTGAAGAACTGTCTTGGATGTTGGACACTGAGATTTTACTGCAAAAGACCCTTTCAGGGTGGGCATTTTGGTTGCAAATTTGCAACCGCAGTGAGGTTGAGAGTGCAAATCCATGTTAGAAACAAGAGACCTGTGTTCCCGGTTCTACTACTTATTAGCTCGTGCTATGACCCTGTTATTTTTCTGTCCTGTGCTTTAGCTTCCTTTCTGAAATAAACACCTCCCATGATTGTTCTAAGGGTCAAGTGAGTTAATGAGTAAACAATGGCTTAAACTTCCTCTTGCAAAAAGGCCTGAGTTAGATTTGAGACAGGGTAGCTTGGAAGAAGGTAGTGGATTGGAGAGAGGTTAGAAGAAGCGATGGTAAACTGAGGGTTAGGGAAAGAGGTATAGTCAATGCTTGCTTCAAGAGGAAGGATACAGAGAAAAACGGGTGCTGCTGGGCATCCGACAACTTCATAAACTTTCAAAAAAGCTATTTTTCATTCAACAAATACGTGGTGAATGCCAATAATGCACAGAAGCTCAGAGGTTAGTTCACCAAGATCACCCCGAGATCTGGTGACAGAGCTGGGGCTCTAATCTAATGTGGCTGACTCCCAAACCTGACTTCTTTCTCTATCCCATAATACCACCCAGAGAAGAAGGCAGTGATTAAAATGAAAACAAAAAAAAGAGTTCCTTTAAAGAGAACCCTGCTAGATGAAGTTAGCCTTGACATCTGAGTGTCAGGGATTTAAACAAGTTAGGAATGGGATTGAGGCTGGGACTGTTGAGGCATGTGTGTATTTAAAAACAAGTTGGTCAAACAGCACAAAATGCTGGTTGTCTTTTTTCCATAGACAAGAATGCTTTTTGGCATGCTGCTCCAGCCCTGGCTGCGAGGAACTGCTTGCTTGATGTGTTCTCAGCCAGGTTCTCAGAACAAGTTCTAAACACAAATAAGCCAGTATTCCCAGCATTGTGGGGTCTGGCAATTGCAGAACAGTCAGCTCAGGAACTCTGATAACTTTTGCAGGCTCTCGGGGAACCAGGAGCTCTGAGTCTCCAGGCTTCTGACCTACACATGACCAAGCTCACGCCATGCCCTGTCTCACACACAATGGTAGAGAAATGACAAGGTCTGAAGGTCACTGTAGGGGTCTTAAAAAAAAGTTACGGTGAAGGCCAGGCACAGTGGCTCACACCTATAAACCAAGCACTTTGGGAGGCCAAGGCAGGAGGATCACTTGAGGCCAGGAGTTTGCAACCAGCCTGAGCAACACAGTGAGACCTGTATCTACAAAAGGTAAAGAAATTAGGTGGGTGTGGTGGCATACACTTGTAGTACAAGCTACTTGGGAGGCCAAAGCAGGAGGATTGCCTGAGCCCAGGAGTTCCTGGCTGCAGTGAGCTGTGATTGCACCACTGCATTCCAGCCTCTGTGACAGAGTAAGACACTGTCTCTTAAAAAAAGAAAATCAGAGTGAAGAGGGCAGATGCTCATGTGGAGCCCAAAGACACAGGTGTCTGCACATGATGGAAACGGAACCTGTGCAAAGTCCATGCAAAGTCTGTGCATGGGGTTCACGTCCTTGAGTCGCTGACAGCTGTTCTCCAAGGAAATGCCTGGTGAGAGCAAGGCGCCAGATCTGTGGAGCTCAAAGGAATGCTGTGTCTCATGTTTAGCTCTCCCACACTGGCTGTTAGGGGAAAAGCCCACAGCAATTTTTAGCAAAGAAGCACGATAACTCCCATGCCAGCTCCCAGCCTTCTGCCACCCAGCCCAGGTCCTGGACCTTGTCATTAGGGCAGCCCCCTCACGAGCTCGATGGCCCAGAACAACCTGCTATTTGGTGGCAGCTCCAGATGGCAGATGCTGGCCGAAGACATTACATCTTCCCCAAATGCTGAGTCAGCAGTGATTATGCAATGTTGGGGAAGGAGAAATAACACACCTGGGCCTTGCAGAGCTTTGTGCCGTCTCATTTCCTGGCAAGCACATGGCTAAGAAGGTCCTGAGAAGCCAGGCTGACTGGAGGCTCCCACACAGCCCATTTCTGGGACCTCAGGACACAAAGCTCCACAAAGGAATACAGACAAGGAAAGCAGTGGAGACCCCTGAGGAAGGAGTCTCCAAGCAGAAAGGAGAGAGAGGCCATGTCTCAAAACTCCAGAGGCTTCTGAAGTCCTTCTGGAGAGTTAAGACAATCGGAGCACATGTGAAAGCATTCTTGTCATACAGCTGCCCTCCAATGGACGACAACGGAAGGAGAACAGCTCCTTACCAAAGCAGCCATGATGGATTCTGACATGTTCGCAAGACACACCTGTACTTGCTTATTCTGACTTTTGTTGGAGATGATCTCCATTCTGTTCTGAGTCCTTAGTGATAAGGGGTGGGGAGATTAGCTTCAGCAGCTGAGGCTGTAGTTTTGTAGAAAATGTAACTGGAATGAAGATGGCTATCCCGAGGTCACAAACTAGCAGGGTAACTAGTGGTTTCCCGTTTCTAATCTTTAGTTTTTCATCTCTTAAACGAGGCACTGAGTGCTTATGTAATTCCTGAGGTTTTCAAAGTCTGTGACTTACAGAGATCAATTACACAGGCTGCCCCCAATGCCTCCACCTTCCCTCTGTTCCATCCTGACAAAGGGCAGACACGCACTGCATGGGAAGAGGGTGGGGGGAGCTGTGCTGAACCCCACAAATGGAGAAGTCCATGTTCTGGGTGGCTGCCCATGGGGCAATGAGAATGTACTTCCTGCTTCTGAGCCTTGGTGGGAGACTATCTCCCCACAAAGGTCAGATCTGCCCAGGAACACCTGACCACCCTGATCATCAACTATGGCAAGATACAAACTTTGACAAGGAAATGTTGGCCAAAATGTTCAGCAGAGACCCATGCCATTTGTTTGTTGGCAAACACCTGTGTGGACTACTTGTTTCTGTATTTATTTTTGAGACAGGGTCTCGCTCTGTCACTCAGGCTGGCATGCAACAGCAGGATCAGAGTTCACTGTAACCTCGAAGTCCTTGGCTTGAACAATTCTCCTGCCTCAGCCTCCCAAGTAGCTAGGACTACAAGTGTATGCCACCACACCAGCTAATTTAAATTTAACTTTTTGTAGAGATGGAGGCTGGTCTCGAATTCCTGGCCTCAAGCAATCTTCCTGCCTTGGCCTCCCAAAATGCTGGGATTATAGGTGTGAGCCACTACTGTGCCTAGTCAGTTTTCTGTTTCTTAAATGAAGTGGGGTGGTAAAGAAAATCTAGAACCCACACGACCACATAGACTATGTCTTTGGGGAGGCAGGAGATCTCAGATCATTCACTTGGAGTAGGCAGCACAACCAGGTGGAAGGAAGGAGGGTAATAACTAATCATGGCATTCAAGCAGAACTTACCCATGCTATTTAACCCTTTCCTGCACTTGGCACAGCATTACACAAAGGCACTCAGTAGATCACAGCTCGACAGGATAGATGTTGCTACAGCCCCAGCTGAACACAGGGCATGTTCACAAACCACTCAACAGAGCAGCAAGCCCCCTAAGCAACCAATGAGAAAACGCAAATGGCATTTATGCATCAAGATGGTATACCGAACACACAGGCCCATTTCTTCCTTCATGAAACACCATAAGAATAAGAGCAAAGGAATGAAAGTTATGTTAATATAGCCATGAAGACAGAGGGATAGAGAAGAGAACAGTAGGCCAGAGCTAGCCACCTATTTACGCAGGAATGAAAGTGACAGAGAAGCGAGCAGGGCGGGGGATCCTAAAACCACATGCCTGCAGCGGGGAGGCCACAGAGTGGTCAGCAGAGATGTGCTGTGGCCTCCAGGAGAGGCTTGGGGATTGGAATGGGAGGCATGAGGTAAGACATGGGGCTGAAGACCAGTTCATTTGTTGGCTCTGAGGCCCCCTGTCCTTCCCATGCAACAGATGACCACCATGCTCCTACTCCATGGAGAAATCAGAGCAGCTCCCACTCAGGGACACCAGGCATAGCAAAGGTGGGAGCAACTTAATGAGTCTACTCATGGGTGATGAGGCTGCCTGCTCAGTGGTCAGAACTCAGGCACTCAGATATAGACCAGGGTCTCTGGATATGGCCCTACAGTTTGTGCATTGCACGGAGGCACCTGGCTAAGTAGGCCAGTTAGGAGTTAAAATCCAGCCTTTGCGTTGTTTCTCAAGCATTGTCCAAGTTCAGGGCTGCGTACGCCTGGAGGAAGGGGCAAAAGGTGTCCTCTGCCAGTCAAGCCAAGTGCTCATGGGGGCTCTGCCCAGATGGGACACCTTTTCTGAAACTCCATGAGGGCTCAACGTAGGCTAAAAGCAGCCCTGTGTATGCCCGTTTCCTAGGTAGCAGAGTAGTGGGAATATCTCTAAAGAAACAGAATGAACCCCAGAGAAAAACCTGCAAATATTGACATGCAGGGTTCTCCAGTGATGAGTCCAGATGCCCACCTGGTAATCCTAGGGAAAAGCTGACCAGTGGTGCAGAGCTTCGAGTCAGCTTTTGGATGCCTCACTCTTAAACATGAACAGATCCACAGGATGTCTGAGAAAAGTTTATAACATGAAAGAGACTGAGACCAACCAAAAGAAAGAAAACTTGAGAAAACAAGGGCAACACAGGGAGCAGGAAAGAACTTCCCCTCAACACACAATCATTAACATCCACAGAGAGCTAAGATCTGCATCCACTAATCAAGAACAGGACACTATAAAACAAAGACAGGACAATGACTAAAGGTTTTGTTAATTTGGAAAATAAAAATTCAATAAAACCTTCAGATTAAGAAGATAAAAACAAATAATTCTTCCTGAAGATCAGAAACATAGATGAAAAATAAAACAGAAAAATATCAGAGCATCAGCCTGGGGGCAGGGGAAGATCCAACATTGAAATAATAGGTGGTCAGAAACAAAGGATGTGAATAATCACAGGAACATTTAAGAAATTTCCCATGAGGGCCCAGCACAAGGTTCAACACTCAGGATACAATGCCATCATGGCAGTTCAGAACACCAAGAATAAGGAGATCTTAAATGTTTCCAGGGAGGGTGGATAAAAAACCTAAGTCACATACAAAGGCATGGGAATCAGAATGACATCCGAAATCTCAACCACCCCACTTGGGAGGGGATAGGAGAAGGTATTGTTTTCCACCTGGCATTCTGTGCTCAGCAGAATACACAATTTAAGTCATGCAAAAATCTCCAAATATTTACAACCATATTAACTTCCCATGTTCTCTTCCTCAGGAAGTTATTAAAGAATGTGCCACGCCAAAAAAAAAAAAAAAAGTAAAGAGAGAGAATAACAAATTAAGGGGGGAAATTTGGAGGACAAAGGACACATTACCATAAGGCAGTGCTGGGCTTGGGAGTCAACAATCCTTACGTGCTCCAAGTAATGTCAACACCTAACAGTAATGTACTAAATGATGTGATCTAGCTACACTGGAAAACCAAAACACAGTATGGTAAGAGTGAAATTCTCATCTACTGTGATAGCAAGCCAGTAGATGTTTCTAATTAATTAAAACATGCAAATATAAGAGAGTTGAAAGTGGCTACTTCTAAGGAGCAAGACTTAGGGCACTGCTAGTTCTTGTTAAAGGCTGGCCTCAATGTCCTGACCTCAGCTCTCTTACTGTATTTATTTTAATTAAAATAAAATTACAAGCAATGGGTGGTTTGTTCTGCAGACTTCCACATCCATTTTCTATATCCAACTTCTTCCATAGAAGTCTATATTCAAATGAGACTTTCTTTTCCTTTTAAAAAAAAATCAGTTGACAGCCAACCAGAACCAAATGACTTTTAGGCATCTTGCCAATAGATGTTTTAAACAACATTACAAGTTGTAATAGGTGAGAGAAGAAGCCTGCAGAGGTTTTTCTGAACAAGGTCTAGACCCATAAAATGAAATGATGCACATTTGGGTCAGCTCTTCCCAGGCTCTTCGAGCATCTAATTTAGGCGGGGACCACGTGGTGCCCAGGGTTATAAACTATCACACACATAATCTTTATTATCTGTACCTTTGCGCTTTCACTGATGCCAGGGAGCTCATTAACTAGCTCATTTTCCATGGGGCTCTTGGCCTTCCAGATGGAATCACTCCAAGCTCCCAACAGCTTTCTGCTTGGAAGGCTGAAATTCTTTCAGGAGGGGAGACAGACTATAATCAGACTGGTTTAGAGGCCAGATTTTGGCTGTCATCAACTCAGATGTGCTATGTAAATTCTTCTGGCCATGCTGGAATTCAGTAAACTTGAAACCCACTGCTTGAAATGAGCAAGCCCTTGGCTAGCAAAGAAAGAAACGTGATTCCTGGAGTAAGAACGATGCTTGTATGTCAAATGACAAGCTGTTGCAGCTGTCAAGGGTATTACAGAAGGAATCGGAGATGAGTTGAAGGTGAATAAGACTTCCTCATGGGAAAAATACAAGAACAAAATAAATGTCAATAGTTGGCGTAAAATTTTCAGTTTTGTTTGAAGGTGGACATTTTAATCTAGTCATTTAATCTTTTTCTCAGGACACTGGCGTGCCTGGTGGAAGTCTCCTACAAGAGGGGACAGCTCTGGACAGGGCATCAAGTGCCTGTATGCTCACTGCAAGTCCATCCCTGATTGACTGTGTGACCTTGGGCAAGATGCTCTGTCTCTCTGTGTTCAGCCAGACAAAATGCTCTCTCAGTTCTCTCTTGACTCGTTCACGATTTCATAAGGTTGCCTGGTACATGCTTTCTGAAGGGGAGAGCAAGGGGAGGAGAAACCGATGCACAGACTCGAGTCTTGGGAGGAAGGAGTGAGCAGATGGAGCCCAGGGCTGAGGGAGATGGTGGGAAGTGCGGCTGGGTGGGTGCTAGAGACACCTCTCTTCTCTCAGAAACCTCCTGTGCTGGCCTGCTCCCGGAGTGCTGTCCAGAAAGCCTTTTCAAGAAGCCCACTGCAACTGACCACAAAGGATACCCGTGCCAAGACATGCATTCTGAGGCAGGTGTGCACCAAAGCTTTCATTGGTAGGAAGTTGCCGCAGCGTCCAGCTGCGGCACCAGTGGGAGCTGATTCCAGCCCAGCCACTCCGCATGGCCTTTACAGGGCCCTGTGGGGCCTTTGAAATCATGGCTCTAATCCAATCAATGGAAAAGTGAATTTAAAATGCATCTCCCCTCAAAACAAAACAAAACAAGGTGAAAAACCGAGGTGAAAAAGAGCACACTATGGCTCTCAACACAGCTTTCAACTTCCTCCCTGGATTCTGCCATTCCGGGATGTGCTTGCACAGAGCCGGCTGCTCTGGTTTCCCCAGTAAATGCAACCAGTTACCAGACTGCAACAGGTGTGTGGACCCCAGCACCTTCTCTCAAACACCCATGCTTGGAGGAAAACGTGACAGCTTTCTTCCCAGCTAGGGCTTGGCCTGGGGCACCCACCCTCTTCCTCATCAAGCAGCCCTTCATCTGAGAGGTAAGAAACTCAAGTTCATCCAAGACGTGAACCTGCGTGTGGGAAGTGCTAAGATCCAGGCAGGCTAATGATCACTAACGATGCTTCCTATCTGACCCAGCAAGGCACACGAGGACAAAACCCCACCTACGGATCCAGCTCTCTGCCTGAGTTTTAAGTACATAGCCAAAGAAAAAAGCATGCTCAGGTAGTCAGGGAAAAAAAAAAATAAACCCCAACAGCGAGAAAGGGGGTCTAAGTTTCCTCGGAGGTCCTCAACTGTCTGCAGAAGTGCCCCACCCAGAACCCAAAATAAAATGAAGTAACCCCGCCCCCAGTCAGGGTCCTATCTTTTTTATTATCCAGACACACGCATCACAGCCTATTAACATCCAGTTGTGGGAAGAGCAGTAAGCAGTACACCAGGAGCCAGAGGAAGAGAATAAAATACATCATATCCGGCTGCTGGACAAACTGTGTCAGGGAGTCGCTCTGCGGGCTGTGGCTCCCCAGTGACATGGCTTCTCCCGAGCTGTTGGCCTTCCTACAGAAGGAACACAGAGGAAAGGCAGTTACCAAGCAGGTCCCCAGGACAGTGGATCCCACCCAGTGCTACCCATCTCTCCCCGGCCCTGCACTTCCTGCCTGGAAACCTGATGGCTCCCCAGTGATGTGTCCAGCCAGGCCCCACAGTGTGTGTGCTGACCCAAGGCAGTGGGTCGGGCCATCCAGGCAGCCCCTCAAGCTGTCGCATATACTCAGCTTATCTCAATAACACCAGGTGGGAGGAGCTGGCAGCCCCACTCTGCAGATGGACACACTGAGGCTTGTGGGGTGGAATGACTTGCTCAAGGCCATGTGATTACTTAGCAACAGAGCTGGCACGTAGGCCAGGTCTCTTGGGACACCTTTCTTGATGCCACAGTGCTCTCAGAGAGTGACACGGAGTTAGATACTGACAGCTCACTGCTGTTAGCAATGAAGGGGGCCCTACAGGTCACCTAAGCGATGAAGCGTCCCTGACAGCAGATCATTTTAAATCATCTATGAGAAAAACACAAAGACCTCTCCCATTCCCTACAGTTTTGTTTTTGGTTTTGGAATATTACCATTGAAATAATTACTAGATTTTTAGTCAGATTTACCTTCCTGCTTTTATTTTATAGGCGGTAGTGTTAAAATGTCATTTTGGTTTTGCTTGGTGGATAACAGGGAAGCCCAGAAGGTTTTGGCTCATGGATAATAAGGAAGCCCAGAGGATGGGGGAAACCAAGCCCAGACCTGAGTTTCCAGAGGAGAGGGTGAGGGAGGGGCTGTGGGCTGGGGCTGGGGCCTCTGCTCGGAGCTGCATATAGAGAAGCCTGCAGTGTAAGCTTCTTAGCCTGGTTTCATGCCAGGTAATGGAGATTACGAGAGGCTAAAACCACTTGTCCCTGAACTATCTCCTGATGGCAGGAGTGACGGGCAGGGTGGGATTAAACATCTGCCGCCGTCTAAAAACTGCATGAGAAATACCCACATGATGGTCTTTTTTAAAAAAACTGTCTACAGAAACAATTTAAACTCTACACTTTCTATAGAGACAGGATCTCTCTGTGTTGTCCAGGCTGGTCTCAAACTCCTGGTCTCAAGCAATCCTCCCTCCTTGGCCTTCCAAAGTGCTGGGATTACAGGCATGAGCCACCGCGTACAGCCTAACCCGTATTTTTTATTATACAGGTAATAAATGCTCAATGTAGAAAACAGAAAACATGCCTGCATTTCTCAAATTTGCAGGTCGTATTTTCAACGCCTCTCTCATAAGCACAAAAAGAACTATTTTCCTATGAGCATGTCCAGCCTAGTTGAAACCTTGAATTAATATTTCCATTTCATGGCAGGGGAAAGGAGCCATCTTGCTTCTTTCTTTAGGAGCCAGAGGGATGAGGCTCTAAGGACCACACTCTTGGGTGTTGGGTAATATTAGACAGAAGCTTTTGATTCCAGTCATCGAAATCCTTCCAAGCCAATTCAAATCTGTGGCAAGTAAATACAATTTAAAAAATATATATATGTGTGTATATATATATATATACACACATGTATATATATATATAAAATAAAGGAGTTCTATGACTTCAACAGGAATGGGGGTGTCTCAGAATTGTAAGAGTTTGAGAAGGTTTTCTGGTTTCCTATGTGCTAAATGGGCAGGTTTCCAGTAATTCAGCAACAGTAGGCTAGGCCAGCAGTTCTCCAACAGCAGGAAATACTTTCATAGACATCCTGGCATGTTTGCTCTCCCTCTTCTTGTCTGCTCTGATGCCATAAAACTGTAAAATCAGCTCAGTGAGCTTCTGAGTATTGTACCTGCAGCGGAGACAGGGAACACACAGGTATCAGGGGCTACAGCCTCGTAGGGGACACACAGCTTCACAAGATTACCACCTCTTCCCCTGCCTGTACCCCTACGTCATTTAAACGCAACTGCAGCCTCAGAACCCAGACCTGTCTTTAAACCGACTCATTTTCGGAACCAGGCCCTGCCCGTCAGTGTTAACGAATATCTACTTTTCCTTTCTACTCATATTCAGTTTACATCATTTTCTCTGGAATATTTTCTTGCATTATCCCAAATTATTAATACTGTTATCAACAAAGCACAGTGGGAGAAGAACCACCCCTGTAAGGCAGGCTGCAGCATGTGAAAACATTTTATGACAACCCCCGCAAAACTTGAAGTAAGGCCACCAACCTGGTTAACATTCGGTTTCTTCTGTCGTCCAGATCTGCTGCGTTCCTCAACTGAACATGGCTAAAATGATCCTACAGTGAAATTTATAAACAAAACCCCCGCAAACCCAATTAGTAAAGATGAAATCTCTGAAACAGAAAATAAAATGATTTTAAACACATAAAGCCAAGCATGCTGTGCATTTCTCAATATTATCAATATCTAGAACCAAAATCAAAGCGTTAAACAATATACATTCCTCTGCCTCCTCCCCCAAGCCCCTCCCAGGTGAGTGAGAGAGACCCCACCACCCATAACCTGAACTGGAGTGTGCTGCTCCTGGTTCTAACACATCTGGTACTAAGCACGCGCGAGCGTCCATTGGACCTCAACTCATGTCGCACCTCTGTCTTTGAATGTGATCTTTCTGGGTGTGTGTGCGGGGGGTCCAGGCAGGGACAAAGAGGCTTTGGGCTTTAAAATCATCACTTTATTTACATCCCTTATTGCCCAAACCGGACATCTGATTGCACTGTGCTTAATGACAAGGTCTTAATTTGCTTGTCTTCTATCCAAAAGTATAGCTGTTACATGTCAGTACTGTCAAAGCTCTGGGCTGGGGAGGAGGAGGGATGGAAAGGAATTGATTAGCAGGGTCCATGCGGGAAAAGAAGAAATTCACATACTAACCGATTCCAAAGACCTATTAGTATGCCGTCGAATGTAAATGCTGGAGTCACTGTGACTAGTCCTGAAAAACAAACACACGTTTTGGATTGATACCACATAGAGCTCTTCATGGCTCCGTTGCACAGTTGCCCCCATCCTGGGGCTTCCACCTATGGATTTAGGCAAGCGACAACTTCACACCCAGGGACAGAAATGAGAGATTTTATCTAATGTGTCTACTCAGGTTGGAGAGTGCTTACAAATAGGATGGGTATTAGTGACACACATTGGGCCCTCATCTAAAAGAGAAAACAAAGTCAGGATTTTAAAGAAAAAGCCAGCCACATATTCTTAAAAATCATAGCATTTGGAGCAGAAAGTAACCGCTTTTCCTTAATATCCTGAGGTCTTGAAACTCACCAGAGGTTCTCTGCAATTAGCCAGGCCTGGGCCTAGACCAGGCTGCCTCGACTTTCTCTACCTGCCTCTGAGGTCCAAAATGTGCAAGTGGGAACACCTGCCTCGCACGTCACGTTCCATCCGGTCCTAGCAGAATGGAGGGTGACGTCGTATCTCCTTGAAGGATGGAGCCCTGCCTGAATCAGCCCTGTGGCTGACCTCTTTCTCCCTCTCCTGAAGTCCCCAGGCCTAGCAGATTCCATTGCACAGTGGCTGCTCAAGGATTGAGAATGGATATGTTTGGGGAGAAGCTGAGTGGTTGGGCAAATCCCCTAGGCTGTTTGTCCAAAGTGGTCACCTGCACTGACAGCAGAGCCCTGTGACATGCTAAGATCATAGATGACTGCTGGACAGTCATATCCAGGGGCAGGGACAGGCACGCTGGGAGTCACAGGCCAAGTGGGCAGCGGCCTTCTGTTGTGCCTTGGCCCTCCTCCCCTCCCTCTGTTTCCCCAAGGTCCAGGCATGCAAGCAAGGCGGAGGGAGGTGAAAAGCCAGGCATCTGACAGCAGCTCCTCCGGCTCTGTCTGTATGGGCTTCTCCCTGCCCCTCCCCAAATGCATATCTCAATACTTTTCTGTTGCAGCTAGCACTGCTCACACCATCACAGGCAACAAGGGGGCACAAAAAGAATGTGGACTCAGAATATGGAGTCACACACATCTGAGTCCATAACTCTCCAGCTCTGCCATTCCTAAGCTGGGAAGGTTACCTGGCCCCCTGACCTTCTTTGTCTGCCATATGAGGCACAGTCCCACCAATGTGCCTATGGGGTGACTGTGAGAATGAATGAGAAAATGAATGCAAAGTGCCTGGGCACAGTAAGGGCCTGACAAACACTACTCTTGTGATGACAAAAGAGGCGAGAGACCAGGGTCTTCGATTTTCAGCAGTCACACATTTTTCTTGGGACAAATATGGCTCATCTGGTGGCCTTGGAATGACAGCAGGTGCGTGTTATGAGCTTCCTGTAGATCAGTTAAGTCTCATTATTCTCCCTGCTCCCTTCCTCTTCTAAGTGAAGTAAAGCATCTTTACTTCCTTGGAATGGAAATTGTGGAAGGAGCCATAATATTAATATGATGTTCAGCTTCCACGTGCCAGACATTAAAGGTCTCCTTGGTGGAAAGGTGGATATGCTGGAAGTCATTAAGATGCTTGTAAGTTGAAGTCTGGTCAACCTACAGCTGTCTGGGGGCCAGAAGGCAGCCAGCAGAGGCTCCAAGTCTACTGTGTTCACCCCCACGGCTAGCTATGGTTCAGCCATCCACTGCTCACTGCCAGCTTCCACCCAAAGGTTCACAGAGTGAGAAGAGAAGGCAAGCGTCCCGCCCTTCCCATTCTACTCCTTATGAGGTGTGGTAATGGCGAGGGTGGGTGGGGGAACCCAGGTGTAGAGAATGACGGTGGTATATGAAGCTGTATTTCCCTTGCTGTCCAATACCACACCTGCACCTCCCACCCCATCAAATCAGAAATTAAATGGAATGACTCCGTAACTCTCTGGCTCTATCTTAAGGGTAAAAAGAGATTAATAAAATACCTGGAAGGAACGCTGTGGTCGCCAGTGTCTTCTTCTAGGTCATCTGAGGCTCGAACAGTTCCAGGTGCTATAAATAACGAACTTTCTACGTGGTCCACATGTTTCCTTTTTTCCTTTTTTTTACTGCTGATTGGTTCTTTCGTTACCTTTTCTTCTAGGGGGTTTGCTATGTTTTCCGGGTTTGGGGATTCCTGGGACTGAAAGAACAACCAAATCCAAGTCAGTAGGTCATGCTGCAATGTAAAGCAGGTGACACCACCCAACAGTGCTCTGCACAGGTCCAGCCAGGGCGTCCCTTCCAATTTTCTGCCTGCTTCTTGATCCCCTTCGTGAATCCAGCACCGCCTGTGTGAGAGACAAGTCCACCCCAACTCCGACCCCTGGTACAGAATTCAAACGCTACAAATTGATGGAGTTAAAACAATATAGGTTCTAGAGTCAGCAAGATCTGATTTCAAATCCTGGCTGAGTTAGCTCTGTGACCTTCAGGGACTGATGTTATCTTTTCCAGTCTCAGTTTCTTTGTCGGTGAAATGGGTACAATTACCCATTGGTAATTATTACCCACATCCCACTATTCCACAGGATTTCCTATAAAGAGGGCCTCTAATTAGCTGGCTGTGGTGGTCCCTGTGGTCACAGCTAGTTGGGAGGCTGAGGTGGGAGGATTGCTTGAGCCTGGGAGGCAGTGGTTGCAGTGAGCATGTCACTGCACTCCAACCCGGGTGAGAGAGTGAGACCCTGTGAAGAAGAAAGGAGGAGGAGGAAGAAGGAGAAAGGAGGAGGAAGAGGAAGAAAGAAGAAAGAAGGGGAGAAGGAGGAGGAGGAGGAAAAGAAGCAGGAGGAAGAAGAAGAAAGATAAGAAGGAGGCTGGGCACGATGGCTCAAGCCTGTAATCCAGCACTTTGGGACGCTGAAGCAGGCAGATCAGGGGGTCAGGAGTTTGAGACCATCCTGGATAACACGGTGAAACCCCTCTCTCTACTAAAAATACAAAAATTAGCTGGGTGTGGTGGCACCTGCCTGTAGTCCCAGCTACTCAGGAGGCTGAGGCAGGAGAATCACTTGAGCCTGGGAGGCGGAGGGTGCAGTGAGATCGTGCCATTGCACTCCAGCCTGTTTAACTAAGCAAGACTCTGTCTAAAAAAAAAAAAAAAGGAGAAGAAAAAAGGAGAGGAGGAAGGAAGGGAGGAGGAAAAGGGCTCTTACAGTGAGCTGTGGTTGAATCCTTCACAACCATTATCCACTTAAATCAAGCCTGGCAGCTAGGTGGGCCAAGGGGTACAAAGGTGGCCCATGAGTTTGGAGAGTCACACACACAGGTAGGTGTGGAGTTTCCAGGATGCCATCTTCACTGTGCTTTTGGCTAAAGGTGGCTGGCTGTGCATTTATTTGGTCATGAAGATTCTTTGACCTCTGTCCGCACCAGGCACTCTGAAACCCATCAGCATGGTTTCTGAGTGAAATGCAGTAGCCTAATAATTGTTGGAGCCACCTGTCAAGAATTCTTTTAGGGTCTGAAAGAACCTGTTCAACAAGTGTCAGAACAAGAGCATTAAAGTGGCCGGGCCATTGTGACCCAGGAGAACAAAGCTATAGGCAGGAATGAAAAACTGCACTCAGCAATCTGAAATGACAGTCTCACCTGCTGCCCTCATCAACAGTCAAATGCTACAATTTCTGAAAGGTGAAATTAGCAGAGGGCTTATTTATTTTTTCAAGACCAGAAGAAAAACGCCATTTTCTAGTCTCTTTGGTTGGGAAAACATCTTTCTTTCATTTTTTTTTTTTTGAGACGGAGTCTTGCTCTTGTCTTCCAGGCTAGAGTGCAGTGGCACGATCTTGGCTCACTGCAACCTCCGCCTCCCGGGTTCAAGCGA
>NW_022436960.1:8169491-8253098 GCF_009761245.1 Sapajus apella | reverse complement strand
TTGTATTTTCAGTAGAGACAGGGTTTTACCATCTTGGCCAGGCTGGTCTTGAACTTCTGAGCCCCGGTGATCCACCCACCTCGGTTTCCCAAAGTGCCGGGATTACAGGCATGAGCCACTTCACCCAGCCTCTTTCTTATTTTTTTATTTTTAAAGAAAGGCAAGGTATCAGAGAAATGCTCCATTCCGTCTCCTTGTCTGCCAAGCGGCAAGACTCCCAGACCTCACCTGTGGTCTTGGGCTCCTCATCAAATGGGCTGTACCCTCTCCCTACACTCACCCTCACGGATTGAGGCAAGGGCTGCACTTGGGAGCAAATTGCAAGGTTGGCTCGGGGTCAGTGGGCAGTGCTAGCTGGGCAGGTAAGGCAGCAGACCGGAGCCAAGTGAGGCAGACGGTATTGATTTCATTCCCACACTGTACCCAAGGAGTGTGAGATCCAATGTAAGATGGAGTTCAAATCTAGATCTCCTGATTCTATGATTCCAACCCAGGGCTCTTTCAACCACACCCCAATCACCTGTCCAAGTGCTGGCGCGTGCACTCTATGCTTTTAGCTATTGCTGGAAGGAAAGCATACGAGAACGAACTGCCACTTTTGTATTTTCACAGGCCACATCCAACAGGCCAGGAGGGAGGATGCAAGCCACTAATTCATCATTTTAAAGAACAGAGGGGCTGAGATGCAACCCGGGCTCTCTCCCCACCACCCACTCAGTCCTCTTTTTGCCTGAAAGAGCTTTCTGGCCATAACAGATTGTGGCCCCAGTTGTGTTGCCCCTCAGCCTGGGGACAGCACGGCCAGATCTCACTGGAGGATATTTCTAACCCTGCTGCATTTTCATGGTCTCCTGCAGGAAGCAGCTGCATGGTGGTGGGGCTGGCTCCAGAGAAGTCAGCGCACAGCAGGCCGAGGGAGCGAGTGCGGGACTGGGTTCCTGTCTCTGGGGGAGAGGGGAAGATGGCAGGCAAGGACCCTGGCACCTGCAGAACCACCCAGCGTCTTCCCATCCATTCCATGGTTGGCAAACACGGAGTGCACAGCACCCCCCATGTGGCCCTCAGCCTGAGAATGCTGCCCCTCCTAGGGCTTAGGCAGCCATTCCCCATTGCTCAGGCGTGGCAAACTGAACAAAACCAGCCCCCCACTCTGGTCAGTCTAAAATCCTAAGTGTCTTTTAGGATGAACGTGATCCCTGATATTAATTTGCCTTATTCTCTTTATTGGCTCAACTAATCCTCTAGGTCTTTCTACCCGACTCATGCACGCCAACTACGCAACTATCAATAAACTTAAACTTAAAAAAGCCTCCTCAAACCCAACTTTTTCTGTGGCTCCCACAGGGTGCAAGGCTCTCTCAATCCTCCAAGCAGCCCTGGTCCTCTGGGCCTCTCACTGGGCCCTGACAAGCTAGAGTGCTGTCAGGTATCTCCGTGGTTCATTTACCTTACATCCGCTGTGTGTCCCCCAAACCACCGTGTAATAAACTTTTGTCCCCTACATTGGTAAGCCCTGTCAGGCACCGTGCTGGTCTCCAGCATCCAAAGATCAATACAGCAATGCCCATGGGAGAGAAAAACAAAACCCAGGGAAATCAGGTAAGCACTCAAGGAGATTGTCAAAAATGTGATCAGCTATAGGGAGGAAGCCATGGCTCTGCCTAGGGAGGAGGGGGAAGGGCTTCTGGGAGGAAGTGCCATTTGCATTGGGCTTTGAAGGGTGAATAACTGCTTGCCCAGATGGTGGGACCAACCCAATCACGCCTGGAGGCAGAGGAGATCCTGGATGCCTGGGGGCCTGGGAGGATGCTGGCTTGGCTGGAGGGGATGGAGACCGAGAGGGGTGGGTGGCCAGGTTAGAGACAGGAGTCTTGGAGTTCGTGCTAAGAAATTTAGACTTTATCCTGGAGACAGGAGTCAGGAAGTGATACAATGAGACTTGTGTGTTAGGGTCATCCCTCTGCAAGCTGAGCCAGGAGGAGGGACAGTGAGAGACGGGGGAAGGGTCTGAGGTAGAGGTAGAGCCAATGCAATCTGAAATAGCTGGTCACTTTCCCACCTGGCTCCTGTGCTTAGGGGACCTCCACCCTAAGTCTCTTCATGCAGAATTCCCTCCCAGTTCTAGTCACCCCCAAACCGCCATGCATCCTTTCTGGATCTGGGTGGGAGGCTCCTCCTGTTGAACACCTGAATCCCTTTCCTGGCCCCATCTTTTGTGATTGAGGTCACATACTCTCACAGTGCTGTTACAGGGGACTCTGTCTCCTGCATTAGACACTGAAGGCAGGATTTTCCTTCTTTATCCTCCTGGCAGTGCTGAATGCATCACTTTCCATGGGATTGGATGTGTAAGCAGGTGAGTTCATTGAGAGGCTGAAGAGGCTGAGCCCAGGCCCTTCTCCTCCCTGGCTGTCTTGCTCTGGGTGCCCTGCGTGCATTGTATCCAGCAGGGCATGGCCAATGTGGTTTTGGTCTCAGCTCCTGGATCCCCAGTGCTGCAGCAGGGAGCAGCACTTACTAACGTGGCATCTGTAGGAGGAACCTCCCCATCAGGCCAGGCCCATGCACCCCTTCCCTCATCACTCCACTGGCCCTTCGTTAGCTGCTGGGCCAGATGAATTGGGAATACAAGTGGCAGATAAGAATGTGACCAGCTGCTCAAGCTCAGAAGAGTGCATGTTCCCTTATCCTATTTATGCACCCACTTCAAACCACAGAAACCAAAGATTAGTGCCCAACAGGCAAAAGTCCTTTACAAATCAAGACGAGTCAAACACGAGGCTTCCTCTGTTTCTCCCAAGTTGCTGCAGAAGAACCAGCGTTCACTAAGTTCATGCTAGATGTTAGCTACCAAAGCTATTTTTTTTTAACTTTTGAATGCCTATGTTAGTGGTTATTCCTTTTTTGTTTTTCGAGTTTTATTTTGGATTCGGGGATACATGTGTAAGTTTGTTACATAGGTATATTGCATGATGCTGAAGCTTGGGATAATTATCTTCCAAACCCCAAGCAGCCATGTCAGCTAGAGACTCTTGGGAGTCACAGTGAAGAAGGACTGGATTTCAAGCCCTCCCCACCCCTCTCAAAGGTTTCCATCATTCCCCACGACCTCTATTATTTCCAGCACTGTGAGGTTCCCCTGGCTGCAGTAATCAGCCATTAATACACTACTCTCAGTACCGGGGCGATGGGGTCATGAAGGCTGACTCCAGCCTTAAGTTTTTTTTTTTTTTGAGACAGAGTCTCGCTCTGGCACCCAGGCTGGGGTGCAGTGGAGCAATCTCGGCTCACTGCAGCCTCGACCTTCTGGGTTCAACTGATTCTCCTGCCTCAGCCTCCAGAGTAGCTGGGTCTACAGGTGCGTGCCACCACGCCTGGCTAATTTTTGTATTTTCAGTAGAGACTGGGTTTCACCATGTTGACCAGGATGGTCTTGATATCCTGACATCGTGATCTGCCAGCTTTGGTCTCCCAAAGTGCTGGGATTACAGGTGTGAGCCACTGCACCCGGCCTGCAGCCCTGATTTTTAAAGGACTTTTTGTTTGTTTCTGTCTTCCTTTATTGGCTTTTTCCTTTTTGATTTTTAGTTTTTTAAATTTTATTTTACTTTAAGTTCTGGGATATAGGAACTTATGTTCCTGGTGCACAATGTTCCCTTCCCCATGTCTATGTGTTCTCATTGTTCAACTCCCACTTATGAGTGAGAACATGTACTGTTTGGTTTTCTCTTCCTCTGTTAGTTTGCTGAGAATGATGGCTTCCAGCCTCATCCATGTCCCTGCAAAGGATATGAACTCATTACTTTTTATGGCTGCATTGTACTCCATGGTATATATGTTCTACATTTTCTTCATCCAGTCTATCATTGATGGGCATTTGGGTTGGTTACGTGTCTTGTCTATTGTAAATAGTGCTGCAGTAAACATATGTGTGCATGTGTCTTTACAGAAGAATGATTTATATTCCTCTGGGTATATACCTAGTAATGGGATTGCTGGGTCAAGTGGTAGTTTTGGTTCTGAAATCAGATTGAGGAATCGCCACACTGTTTTCCACAATGGTTGAACTAATTTACAATCCCACCAGTGGTGTAAAAGAGTTAGTTTCTCCACCGCCTCACCAGCATCTATTGCTTCCTGACTTTTTAATAATCGCCATTCTGACTGGCGTGAGATGGAATCTCACTGTGGTTTTGATTTGCATTTTTCTGATGATCAGTGATGGTGAGCTTTTTCCATTTTTAAAGGATTTTTGCCTGTTAGGCACTAGTCTTTGGTTTCTGTATTAGAAATGGGCATGTAAACAGCATAAAGGGAGATGGGCTCTTCTGATCCCACCGCCCAGCACGGAGCATAGCACACAACAAGGTTTTCAACCCTTGCCCTGCGACAATGACTGCTTTTGAAATCATTTCTGCTGCTACTCTGCTGGACCCTCAAAGGTGACCTCACTTGATCCTCAGAGCATCCCTGTGAGTTGGGCCAGGCCTGGGGGAAAGCCAGTGAGGTGCCCAGTGCAGGACTTCAGGAGGTGCTCACCCTTGGGTGTCAAACCTGCATTTGCCTGAGCCTTACAGTAGATGCCTCTTTGAATTTTTTACCGTGGGAGTCCCATGGGAAGCCCCCTCATCGCTATTTTATAGAGCAAGAAGCTGAGCTTCAGAAAAAGAACTGCCAAGTCTCCCAGGCAGGACCCTGGGTTCCCAAATCCCACGGTCACGTACCTGGTGGCTGTCCATGGGGTCACTCTCTTTGGTCTCCCTTTGTTGGTGGTCCTCATGGGGGGCCAGAGGAGCAGGTTCCGAGGCTGGTGTGGTATTCCCACCATCCCTGTTGAGATACAGCACCTGGTCGCTGGCACTGGGGAGGCACTCGCCTGGCACTGAGGAACTGCAGCTACTCTGAGAGCCATCGGCCTCCTCCTCCCTGGAGTCCAGGTCTTGCATACAACCCTCTGGACCTTCGAGATCCATTTCTTCATTTTTTAGATCATCTGGGTCTTCTGCATAAGCCTCCAAAACTGCAGCCAGGGGAACCTCATAGTGCGGGAAATAGAAGACGTCATGGGGAATGACGGAAACCTTTGAGACGGGTGGGGAGGGCTTGAAATCCAGGCCTTCTTCACTGTGGCTCCCAAGGGTCTCCAGACTGACACTGCTGCTTGTGGGGCTGGAAGATAATTCCTCACCCACACCCTGCAGGTCACCGTCTTCTCCCTCTTCCTCATCATGAGGACGGATGGACTTTCCCTTGGCCTTCTCATATACCTCTGGCTTTTTATCTGTTGGTGTCTCTTCTGGGACCGAAGGACAGCCTTCAGCTTCTTCTCCGGAGTCCTGGTGAGCTTCATGTTTGTTAGACTTAACTTGAGGCTCTGGCGAATCTTTCTCTTTGTGAGCAGATTTAGTACTCCTTTTACCAAGTTTTTCAGCATGATTCTCAAAAGCCTCATCATCCTCATCAGGTTTTGTCTCATGAGGTGAAGGAACTTTGTTGAAAGCCTGGCTGGTAGAAGCAAAATCTATTAGGTCGCTGTTAAATTTCGAGGTTTTTAATGGGATGGCTTCGAAATAGTCTTCCTCATCCAGAGGTTCTACAGTCATCAGATTAACCTTGAACTCCACGGAATTGGCCATCATGGTATTCTCTCCTGGGGGTGAAAGAGAGTGACTTTCTTCATCGTGGCTGGCTGTACTCTCTAAAGCACCATTATAGGAGGAAGAAGACTGAGAATTATTGATCGTGCCCTCCGCAAAAAAAACATCACCAGGGACCTTGTCAGAGAAGGATTCTGGAATCTTCAAGGATTCCTGTTTCCATTCCTTTTCCTCAGCAACCTCAACTGCCAAGATGTGTCCATCCTCCATCAGTGGTTCCTTTGCCACTCTCGGGCTCCCTTCAAAGTGAAGGGACAGGTCCTTACTGCAGGAAGCATCCTTGCAGCTGTCGGCCTCAAAGTGAACTGTTTTCTTGATTGGCAAAGAGTTGGACCTCTGGCTCTCCTTTCTGGATGATAAAATGGAGGTTTCTGGAGATGGCTCACTGATGTCACTGGTGTCACCTGGGCCCCCTTGCAGGACCTGGTCAATGATCTGGTGCACGAACTCAGTGGAACTGTCTGACAGTGCATGGCTAGAAATACCATCCAGGCGGAATTCCTTCATGCTCTCAGGCTTGTCACAGACAAAGACTTTGGAGGGTGGTGGGTGGCTGGTTTCATGGTTAATAGTGTAGGTGTGCTCCCCATTTTCATTCAGAACGAAGATTTTGCTCTCCTGTTCAGAAGGAGTTTCTTTGATACGAACAAAAGTGGATTCAATAGGAACTTCTTTATCTGAATAGAAAATATCTTCCTACAAAAAAAAAAAGAACAAATAAAAAACAGCAACATGAATAAGAAGAGGGTTTAAGTACAACCTATATCTACCTCTCTCAAAACACAAACAAAAATAGAAAAAGCCGCTTCAAAACTAATGCAAAGTGTTCTAATTAAGATGTAAGTGGTTAGAGAAGACTTTCATTCCTGCTGAAATAGAAAACATCAGATAAATAAAAATGTAAGATGTCATGTTTTTTAAAAGCTATGGATATAAGGAATCTCAATAAACCAAGCTCTAAAGAAGGACAATCTCTTCTAAAGTGAGCAGAGATTGTCAGCCACTTCATACTTGACCATGCTGTCTGGTCTGGGTATGGACTTGAGCTAATCCATCCGAGATAAGGCAAGGTCAGCCAAATCTTTACTGATTGTGTGGGCTGGTATGAGAGACTGGATCTGGAAGGGCTCCAAATACAAAAATAATTCTCATCATATACTAATTAGTCCACATGGGGAATTATGCTGTGTAAGAGCCAGCTGGGGGCAGGGCTAAAAAGCAGAAAATGACTTGAGGTAGTGCAGTGATTGGCTCCCAATGCACTGATAGAGTGAATTGACTGCAGCCTCAAATCATTTAAAACGAAAGAGAAGAAATTAAATAAAACTTCAACGTAGCTCCTATCAACTCTGATATGATCCAAATGACAGCTCCTCATCTTAGGCACTTGTTTGGGAAAGGGCTATATTTCCTGAGGGGGAAAAAAAATGACATCTACTCCAACCTTTATTGTTCTTTTATATACCAAGTTTGACATAAAATAATTACAAGACATGAAGAGGCAGGAAAACGAAATCCATAATCAAGAGAAAAAATAATCATTAGAAATAGACCCATGTATGATTCCAAGTTAGAATTTGCAAGCAAAGACTCTAGAATAACTAATCTATGTTATAAGAAATACAAAGTAACAGTCCTTCAGGCTCAAAGAACACAATCTCAGACATAAAGCCTAAAAGAAGGAATGAACAGTACTTGAAATGGTGAATATATGGTCAATATAAAAAACTACTTCAAAGTTTTCTTAAAAAGCCGACTAGCTGATTAAAGCAAAAAAATAATAACAAGGTATTGAGGATTAAAACATATGTAGACGCAAAGTAAATGACAACATAGTAGCAAAAGAAATGGAGATGAGGTGAGTAAAATTGTATATCTGATATATGTAAAATATGCATTGATTTTAATCCATAATGAATTTTAATATATCAAGGTAGTATGTTAATTTAAGGTAAGCTGATATATGTTAAAGATGAGTATTATCACTAGAACAGCTACAAAAAAGGTAAAACAAGGTGATGTGGTTAAAAAACCAATAAAGAAGATAAATGCACACCAAAAAAATTCTTGAATAATCCAAAAAAAGTTAAGAAGGAAGAACCATGGAGCATACAACAGATCAGACCAATGGAAAACTATAACCAAGATGGCAGATTAAACCTATATAAACATATGAAAAACACACTGATTAAATGACAGAGCTTGCCAGAATGAATACAAAACAAGACCCAACTGTATACTGTTTACAAGAGACATACTTTAAATATAAGTATACATACACCGAAAGGAAAAAAGATATCACACAAACACTAATCATAAGAAAGCTGCTTTCCAATGTAAGACACCCAAATAAAATAAAATAAAAATGTTTTTAAAAATGAAAATAAAGCTGCTATGGCTATATTTATATAGACAAAGCACACTTCAAGACAGAGAGAAATTTCATAAAAATAAAGCAATCAAGTTATCAGGAAGATATAATAAATCATAAGTGTCTATGCATTTAACAGTATAGCATCAACATGTATAAAACAAAAACTGGCAGAACTAAGAGAAGAAATAAATTCACAATCATAGTTTTGTTTTTTTTTTTAACATTTCTCTCCTATATTAATTGAACAGGAAAGCAGAAAAAAAATCAGTATAAATATAGACTATTAGAATAGCATATTCACATATTAACAGCATATTAAACAATACCAATTATTTAACTGCATAAGAGACTTTCTTTTCAAATGCATATGGCACATTTACCAGAAGAAACCATGTGCTGGGCCATAAAGGTAATAACAATGTCTGCTACATGGTCAGGGCCCCACAAATGTTTACTGAAATGAACTAACTCAGCAGAACTGTTAGGAGCATTCACTGTGTGTCTGGATAAGCTGTGAATTCTCAACTGTATTCCCTTGGAGATGCAAATAGATTGTTCTGCAGTGATGCACCATGTTCTGTGAACCAGGATGACTTTCTCCAGGTATGATTTCTGGCTCAATCTTTTCCCATCCACAGTTTCTGACCTCAGCATTGGGGAGATCTCCGTCAGATTTGCTGAATCCTAGCTGTGGCTTTGACTCAGGCAAATACTGCATGTTTTAGTTGATTTCAAACTCTGCCTACAGATTAAGAGCTCAGGGCTAATGAAAGCCCCAATGCCAGTATTTCAAAACTCAGTAACAGGCCACGAAAACTGAAATGCAAAATAATAATCACTACTTTTTTTTTCCGTTTTTTTGTTAAAAAGACAAAAATTTGTTACGGTTCTGGACATCGGAAATCCAAAACAGGTCTCAATAGATTAAAATCAAGGTATTCGCAGGGCTAGACCCCTTTCTTCTATGTTTAACTTTTTAGTTGACAAATAATAATTGTATACATGTATGGAGTATAATGTGATGTTTTAAAACATGTATACATTGTAAAATAATCAAATCCGAGAAATCCATATATTTGTCCCCTCAAATATTTATCATTTCTTTGTAGTGAAACAGTTAAAATCTTCTCTTGAAATACACAGTGCATTATTCTTTCTTCCTTTTTTGTAGAGATGGGCTCTTGCTTTGTTGCCCAGGCTGGTCTTTCACCCCTGGGCTCAAGCAATCCTCCTGCTTCAGCCTCCCAAAGTGTTGGGATTATAGATGTGAGACACCGTTTCCATTATTAACTATAGTCATCTTGCTGTGCAATAGAACACCAGACCTGATTCCCTCTATGTAACTGTAACTTTATACCCATTGACCAAGTCATCATTATTTGCTAAACATCCACTGTTGTTCCAGGCACAGTACTAAGTACTTCACATAACTGTTTATTCTTCACGTAACCTTGAAATGTGGTCATATTTCCATCTTGCAGATGACACACATTCAATAGATACACATTCAATACAGACGTGTATCAGAGAGTTCAAGTCACCAGCCTGAGCTCACACAGCTCCAAGTGGAGAACTGGCTTTCCAGCCCAGAAATTCCTGCTTCCAAAGCGCCCTGTAAGGGGTCCATATGTGGTGCAGGGACCAGCAGTCAACACACACAAGTCAGAGCCAGGATGAAAGCCACGGCACGGAGGATTCTGGGAAACTCTTCTGTACAAAACGGATCCCCAGTTTCAGCTGCATGTTGTAAGGGAACCAAGAGCCTAAACCTTGGAACCACAGAAGGGCCAAACCCCAGCTCTGTTTTGGTAGCTGAGTGACTGTGGAGAGGTCTTTAAGCCTCTTTGAGACCCTCATTTTCATCTATAAATAGAGGATTATGATACTGAGCCATGCTGGATTGCAGGAATGGCAGGCAGCCCAGAGACACAGGGGCAAGGCAGCCAGCTAGAAAAGCAGCCCCCCTCTCCTGCTAGCATCCTTTAATTCTTTGTGCTTTCTTTTTTTCTGTCTGGTACTCCTAACTACTGAAGTTACATTTTTCCTGACTTATGACTGTTTCCTTTATTAGAACAAAGCTCCTCAAGGCCAGGGACCTCAGCCATCTAGTTTATTTTTGAGTTCCCTAAGCCAGGGGCAGGGGTTCAGTCAATTACTAATGGATTCAAGAAGTGTCTGTCATCGCTGTCATTATCATTACCATTTCAGGGCTGCGCATGGGTTGGGTGGGAGTTCCATGGGGCCAGGACAGCTTCTAAAAGGTCTGATTCTGTGCCCCCCAAAAAATCTGTCACTAAGTATAATCTGGAATTCTGAAAATAAAAAGGCAGGCTTTTCAATGATCAGTGTCTTTTATGATTTTTAACACTGATAAAAATCTGGTAGATGCTAACATGTTCCATCTGACATCTGAAAAATCAAGAAGCAGATCCTTTTTGTAAGTGAGCATCTTTTATAATCTTAATAAAGTTTGTCATGGGAAGAAGTTTGTGAGAGGCATCAATTTCCATCCTGCTTTGAAACTTAATGCATGTTACATATATAGTAGTTCCCTCCTTATCTGAGGTTTTGCTTTCCAAGGCTTCAGTCACCCATGGTCAACTGTGGTCTGAAAATATTAAATGGAAAATTCCAGAAATAATTCTGAAGTTTCAAATAGCATGCTGTTCTGAGTAGTGGGCTGAAATCTCTCACCATCCTGCTCTGTCCTGCCTGGGCCTTGACTCGTTTCTTTGTCTAGCACATCCACGCCATCTACGCTCAGTCAGTAGCTGTCTGGATGATCAGAGATCAGCCGTCATGATATCAAAGTCCTCGTGTTCACATAACCTTTATTTTACTTAATAATGGCCCCAAAGTGCAAAAGTAATAATGTTGACCCATGGTTATAACTGTTCTATGTAACTATTAGTTGTTGTTAATATCTTTCTGTGCCTAATTTATAAATTAAACTTTATCATAGGTACGTATGCATAGGAAAAAATGGTATATATAGGGTTCGGTATTATCCAAGTTTTCAAGCATCGACTGGGGGTCTTGAACTGTATCCCCTGCATATGAGGGGGGAATACTATCTTTCTGAAGTTAAAATGTGGTAAGGACATGCTCAAGGGACTTAAGAGCGACTGGCGATTATGACTGCTAGTTACAGAGACCAACGCTGCCCAAGTCCCTGCTTCGTCTAACGGCCAGCCAATGGAAATGTATGGTTTCTGAATTAAAGGTAAGAAAAGCAAACATACAGCTTCCAGCTCCGGAAAACGCTCTAGAAACTGTGCCACGTAAGTCATGATAGACTGCTCGTCCGGTGTGTCAACCATGATGTCTGTCAAGAGAGACACAGGGATTAGCAGGAGATACAGACACACACGTTTTCAATAATTTCCCTGCATGCCTAATGGTGAAGAAACCCACACATCATTGAGGGTTTTTTCTCTTTATTTTTCACTTGAGGAACTTTAGGCTCAAAGAGGGCAAATCATTTGAAATCTCACAGCCGGCAGATGAACAGAGAAGCAAGGATATAGAATCCAGGACTTCTCATTTCCAAAATTCTGTCCCTCCTTCCTTGCTGCTTTAGTCCTTGCCACAGTGAGCAACCAGCTCACTGCTGGCTCCATGGGCAAGGATGGTGAACCAGGCAGCCTACATATGGTACCAGGAGTCCTATGTTAGCCTGATCCACGTGGAAGGCTACTTGACAGAGATAGCCAAACCCCTTAAACAGGAGTGGACTCTCCTCCTCTGTCATTCTGCTAATGAAATCTGGTCCTTAAGAAAATAATCTGGGATGCACGTTGAGCTTTATTAAGATGTTCACTGCACTGTTACATATAAAAGGAAATATTTCAGAAACCACCTCAATGTCTACCAGTAGTGGAAGAGCTAAGTACATTTTTTTTTTTTTTTTGAGACAGAGTCTGGCTCTGTCGCCCAGGCTAGCATGCAGTGGCACAATCTCAGCTCACTGCAACCTCCGCCTCCCGGGTTCAAGCAATACTACTGCCTCAGCCTCCTGAGCAGCTGGGATTACAGACTGTGCCACCACGCCTGGCTAACTTTTGTATTATTAGCAGAGATGGGGTTTCACCATATTGGTCAGGCTGGTCTCAAACTCCTGACCTCAGGTGATCCACCCGCCTTGGCCTCCCAAAGTGCTGGGATTACAGGCGTGAGCCACCACGCCTGACTGCTAAATACATTTTAGTATGCCCACTAGATGAACTATTATGCAGCCAATAAAAATATATAATAATGCATTGTAGTAGTATGTAAAATAGTTATGACATAATGTTAAGTAAAAAAGTACAAAATTATACAGGCAGTGAATGATACCAATTATGTAAAAATATAATCAGATGTATATAAAATATTGAAAAAATATTCATATGATCTGAGTGGTAGAAATATAGGAGACAAAATCTCCTTCATTAGATTTTTCTGTATTTTCCAAATTTTCTACATGGAACAGCAAGTGGTATATGTGTAATAAACATGATTGGAAAGAAAGAGAGAGGACCACTGCTACCTTCTGGCTCCAGGAGCCTGGGGATGTGCAGGGCATCCTGTGCAATGCGGAAAGCCTTCTCGAGATTTTCTCGTGTGGAATTTTCCAGGGCCTGTTTCATGTCCACCAGGCTGGGGTCAATGGCCTTGATCACTGCCAGGAAAGCCAGTCCACTCCTCCAGCTGCCCGCAAAGTCCTGCACTGCCACGCCATACCTGAAGGAAAAACAGCAGCAGTGGCCAGGATGCAGGTGAGTAAACAAACTCAAAGGTGCAAGGTCAGCATACAGCAGCCGCGTCGGTTTCTGAGTGGGGCAGAGCTGCCAGCCTCACCAGGTAAAGATGCCTTGGTCCCTGAGCGTGGGAGAGCTGCCCTGAACCACGCACATTTCCATTTCCGGCCAAATGGAATAGGAGGGTATACATTGCACCATGAGGCAAAATAGGACCCTGCGTTCCCCGATTTCCAGACACATAAAGGGCCAACTGTATAGACCATTCCTTGTATCAGTGACGTTGAAAACATAACAAGAATGTGTGGTGCCATATAAATGGAGCCAGAAAGACCCAAGTTTGTACTTCAGCTGTCCCCTCTATGCTTCTAGTGCCGTGGCCTTGGGCAAGTCGCCCACCTCTCTGAGCCTCAAACTCCACACAGTGAGCTTGCTGGGGCTTTTGTGGGGAAAGCCGAACCTGGCCCCAGAAGGGCCATGTCATAGGGTCAATCTAACATGCGACGTTGGGAGCCCACGAAAGCCACTCACGAAATGACAGCTGCTATTACCAGTAATAGAAATACAAGCATCATTGTTAAGCGAGGGGCAGATGAGCTTTCAATCTATTTTGTTGAATGGAGGCTACCTAAATTTTTAAAAGTAAAAGTGAAGAACAAAAGAGAAGAGAATCCTGCCAGACGCTGATTTCCTTTAGAACCCATCCTGAGACTCCACCAATCTCTCAACTGTGGTCAATGAACTCTCTTAAAAAAACAAAAAACAAACGGCCCAAACATCTTTTTATTTAGAAATCCTTTAAGACCCAAGAGAAGTTGCAAACACAGTACAGAGTTCCTGTTCTTTCCCCTGCTTCCTCCAGTGACGGCATCGTACGTTACCAGGGTGTGTCATCCAAACCAGAACACCAACACTGGTCCAATACAATTATTAAGTAAGCTAAGGACTGCATTTGAATTTCATGTTTTCATGGGTGCCAGTTTTCATGGGGGTGGTGCACAGATTCATGTAACCACCACAGTAGAGAAACAGAACTGTCCCATCACCCCAAGACACTTCTCTCCCTTAGGGTCACACCCTCCTTCTACCCTAACTCCTGGCAATGATCTGTTTTTTGGTTGATTTGTATGTAAACGACATTTAATGGTTATTCGCATTTGTCAATTTCAATCTACCATGCTTGATCTCTCAATCAAAACTCCAAAGATCCACTCTTTTCCCCCTTTTATTTCCACACAGGGGAGGAAGGAATCAATGTCTGTGAAGTGCTTAATATGGGTTGGTACTGTGAAAGGTGCTTTCATGGGTTTTATTCCATTTCACCTAACTGTCCTGGAAGGCAGTGAGTCATAGGTTACCATTTGCAGTTGGAGCATGGAAAGGTAAATGATTCACCAGGTTCTCAACCAGTCTGTATGCTGAGAAGCTGGGGCAGCCCCATGTTGGTTTGGTTTCCACCACACTGGCCTGGCATGTGGACCCATGGTCCAGGGGCTGTGGGCCTGCTTCTGGTAAAAAGGCCTGAAACAAATTGGCTAAAATCACTCAGCTGCTGGTGTAAGGTGAAACAGGGCCAGAACTTTGCTCCAGTTCACCTGTCTCGATTTTGGAAGGTCAGGCCTTACAGCCTTTATTGTTACTTTTTTGTTGTTTGGCCCAGGCTGGAGTGCAATGGCGCAATCTCAGCTCACTGCAACCTCCACCTCCCGGGTTTAAGCGATTCGCCTGCCTTAGCCTCCTGAGTAGCTGGGATTACAGGGATGTGCCATTACTCCTGGCTAATTTTTGTATTTTCAGTAGAGACGAGATTTCTCCACATTGTCAGGCTGGTCTCGAACTCCCAACCTCAGGTGACCCGTCCACCTCAGCCTCCAAAAGTGCTGGGATTACAGGTGTGAGCCACTGCACCAAACCTATTATTACTATTTTAAAAGTAGGTACAGACACTGGAAGATGTCCTGAAGCTTAAATGTGTACAAGTCATTAGAATCCAAGAGACAGGCCCATTTTGGGAAACAGCATGATGAAAGCCCCTCTGATCTGTGTTCAAATCTTCTCATTAGCCTTGTGCAAACCAAACATTCTGCAAACTGCATTTTGTGTGTGCTGCAAAACCAGAAAAAAATGCAGTGTTTCCTGTTCTGATATTCTATAAGAAGCAACGGGCACATACATAACTGGCACCTTAATAAATACTAATTCTCTTCTCCTCTGCCTGAAAGCAGCTAATTAAATGAAGCGGAGCAGGGAGAAGGGGCTGTGGCTTACTTTCTCGTTTTTCTCTGCACCCATGCCAACAGGGCCTTGATGGCCTTCCTCTGGTCTTTCACCGATATGGCCACGCTCCTCTCTCTCTCTGTGGTGGGTGTGGGTGGGAAGGATGAGTCTGAGTCTGTGCCCCCTGAGCCGGGTGAGAGGCTGGAAGATGGAGAGTTTCTGCTGAGGTTGCCTGTGAGCTCCTTAATCTGGAAGGAAAATGGCATTTCAGACCCCAGCAACAGACCCACCCTCCCAGCAAGCCCCTTGTCAGGCTAGTGGACACATGACCATGGCTGGAGGGACCAGCTCATGCAGAATTGGTTCCCTGAATGCAGAGAAGCCCTTTTGGATGGCTGTGGCAGGGGACAGGCAGTACTTGCGATGGCATGACCGTTTCATGTGGCTTGTGGTACACGTAATTACACTCTACAGGGAGGACCATCTTTTCCTGAAGTCTCTCCAGCTCCAGCCACCACTTCACACAAGATCTTCCCGACCTGACTCCACCACCCCTTTCCTCTCACCACCCATCATTCCCAGACTTCACTGCGCTCTTTCAAGCCCCACTGCCTCTGCTCATCCTGCCCTTGCTGCCTCCATGTCCCTTCCCTCCATCAGTGAACTCCTCTCTTGAAGACTTCCGTAAGACACGCAGAACCCTAGGTTCTACCCCAGAGCTACTGGAATCAGAATCTGCTTCAATACCACCCGCAGGCAATTCACACACACAGTAGGTTAAGTAACTTAGTTTGAAGGATGAGTAGGGGTCTAGTGCATTCCTATCCTACTTATCCTTCAAAACCCAGCTCTGGCGTCACTTCTTCCAGGAAGATTTCCTCACTCCACTCCCCATTCTTTTAACACATCTTTAGGATGTTTCCAGAATCTCTGAGGAAGTCTAATAACAGGCAGCAGTAATTGAAGCATATATATAACACATGGCGGCAACTTCTTTTTTTTGAGACAGGATCTCATTCTGTCCACCAGACTGGAGTATGGTTTCAAGATCGTGTCTCAATATAGCCTTGAACTCTCAGGCTCAAGCAATCCTCCAACCTCAGCCTTCCAAGTAGCTGGGACTAGAGGCACACACCAATATGCCCAGCTAATTTTGTTTATTTTTTTATTGAGATGGGGTCTTGCTGTTTCCAGGGCTGATGTCAAACTCCTGGGCTCAAGTGACCCTGCTGCCATGGCCTCTCAAAGCTCTGGGATCATAGGCGTGAGCCACTGTGCCCAGCCCACATAGCTTCTTTTGATGCTCACTGCACATTATGACCACTGCTCCCATTTCACAGACATGGAAACTGAAACAGAGAGATAGTCTTTTTTTTTTTTTTTTTTTTTTTTAAAGTTCAGGGTTCACCCAGAACAGGAACTATTGTCTCCAGACCTTGTTTGTGCTCATGTTTCTCTGAAATGCAGGCATTGAGCCAAAATCCCAAGTAAATCATGCCTGTGTGGATCACTTTCACTCTTGGGAGGGTGATCAAACAGTGAACCATGAGTTTCTATTGCTAAAGAGAGTGGGCTTTAGAAAATGAGATACCAGCTCTCTCCTCCTGACAGGGAAATGAACTTGAGTACAATTTAAAATGACATCTTCCTACTCCAACCACAGATCCAGTTCTTCCTCTATGAAATGTGCATTTCCAGTTAGAGGCTGAGGTTGCAAAGAATGGAACAATAAGATCTCGCCTGCTAGCCTTCTTCCTCAGGCATCTTTCGTGCAAGCTCTTTCATCGTCTCTAAGGAGCACTGAGTGATTATAGGAAAGTAACTCTACCAAGTTCCATTTTTGGTCAGGAGTATTTCTCCGGTTCTTGTGACACTTTAGAACAAAGCTATGTTTTGAAGTAAATATCTAACTCTTCCAGTCCCAAGAGGATGGATATTCTCTTCTAGAGAACTCACACCACTTTTAAAATCACAGGGACTCAAACACTTCAGCAACCAGATTCTTCTAGTGCTTTTTCAGTGAGTAGAAAAGATAAAAATCTGCCATAAGCTAAACCTCACTGCCTCCCCTGATCTAGCCCCACTCTCTTCTGCCACTGCTCAGCAGACACAAGATCATGACTGTGTGTTTTGGAAAGAAAATGATCTTACCTGGAAGAAGAGGATTATGTTCCATATCAGCCCAAGAACCAAAGAAGGGTTGCCATCTGCTATTTCTGCTGCATCGATGCTAACCAGTTTAACCTGGAGGGAAGGAAGTTATGAACTTAAAGGGGGGTGTCCAGGGAAGATAACACATGTTATTTTCCAGTTCTGTGTGTGTGTGTGTGTGTGTGTGTGTGTGTGTGTGTGTGTGTGTGTTTTCATGAGTCTGTTTTTCTTACTTAAGCTGCCATTCTCAGGGACACTCAGCATGCAAAAGCGTATTTAATTAACACATACATAGCACTTGCACTTACCATGTGCAGTCACTATTCTGAACTCCTTACAAATATTTACTCAGTTTATACTCACAATAACCCTATCATGTAGGTGTATTAGTCCGTTCTCATGTTGCTGAAAAGATACTACCTGAGACTGGGTAATTTACAAAGGAAAGGGGTTTAATGGACTCACAGTTCCATATGGCTGAGGAGGTCTCACAATCATGGCAGAGGGTGAAGGGAAGCAAGGCACATGTTACATGGCGGCAGGCAAGAGAACCTGTGCAGGGGAACTCCCCTTTATAAAACCATCAGATCCTGGGAGACTTATTCCCTATCATGAGAACAACACGGGAAAGACCTGCTCCCATGATTCAAACTACCTCCCAGCAGGTCCCTCCCACAACACATGGCAATTATAGGACCTACAGTTCAAAATGAGATTTGGGTGGGGACACAGCCAAACCATATCAGTGGGTACTTCTATTGTCCCTCCAGTTCAGGTGAGGAAATTTCAGAGAGGTTAAATATAACATGCCCAGTGCCATGCAGCTGGTAAGGTTTCAGTCATTCTTTTTCCGAGAAAGAGAGATTGGAAAATGCCCAGTAGGTCTGTCTGCTACACACACACCACCACGCCTGGATTTAGCATGTCCTTGAAATAAGCACAGAACACTGACATCAGCAATCATGGACTGTGGGTGGATGAGTTCATTGCTAAGTAGAAATCATGTGCTGGGAAAAGGTTTATACCCAGGGTTTCTGCACCATTAGAAAACATCCCACTGATTAGTTAAAATGAGCCTCTTGTAGAAACCTTTAGGGTCTTACCTATGTATTTAACTATGTTGTGACCACAGAATGACACTCTTGGTAAATCCCTAAGGCCAACCTGGCATCTGGACCAGCAGCATCTGCATCATGTGGGCCCCCCATGTTAGAAATGTACATTCTCCCCTATACCTACAGAATCAGACACTGTGGGTGAGTCCAGCAATCTGCATTTTAACAATTGTGCCAGTTGGTTCTGGTGCATGCTCGGGTTTGAGGATCACTGCCCTAAGTCATCAGTTCATTCCACAAACAAAATCTCAGTACTGGACACAGATCGGGGCTCTGCAGACCTCTCTGAAAAGGGCCAGAGAGGAAGTATTTAAGGCTTTGCAGGCCACAATGGTGTCTGTCACATTTTTTTTCATCTTTCTTAATAACGCTTAATAAAGCAAAAGTCATTCTTCAGTAGGAGGAGAGGAGAAACCAAGTCAGGATACACCATCAGATCCACACTGTAAAATTCTGCCTGGTAGACTCAGGAAAGAGAACTTGAAGAGAGCACCTCATACGAAATCTTTTCCTTTCTCCTCTATTTCTTTCCTCTCTCACTTCCGCTCATGGCTTTTTAAACTGTCTGACATGGGTCTCTGATCCTATCAGTTCATCATGGGTTTCTGACACCACCAATCAGTTAGGCCTGGGCTTGCCTAATCGAGGGAGACTTCTGGGTTCCCTGGCTGCAGTCAGTTTTGAGGGCAGATGCCAGGAATATAATTCAGACAACACAGGCTCATCACTGCCAGGTTGGAGGCCAGGAAGGAAGTTGTCGATCCTATGAATAACACAGTCAATCAAATTGAGGTTCAGTACTGCGTCTGCATTCACCACGAGCGCATGTCCTGCAGGATGGATCACGCGTGAGAACTCGCCTGCTTGTCTCCTAAGCCACTGCTCTGACAGCACCTTCTGTTTCTGTGGCTTACTGAGCACATTCCAGTCCAGGGGAATCAAAGATGCTAGTCAACTTGACCACCACGGCCTTCCCTCTCACCTGGAGGAAGCCCAAATGGCAAGTGACAGCTGTGGCCCTCTAAAATGAGGTTTCAAAGTGAGGAGACAGAGCTGCCTTGTAGGGGTGCCATAAGCACCACAGTGCACCATCCTAAGAGGTGCAGGGCTGAGCAGGGAGCTGCTGGCTCTTGGGAGGGCCATGTAAAGAAAGCACCCTCCTGACCATGAGGTTCAGAGAACTGGGCTGAGGGAAGATGGTGATTGCAGGTGGTCCAAGGCCCCAAGGAGCAGGTATTTCCAAAGACCGTGGCTTGGGTACCCAGCCACCATTTTGTTTTTGGTGGTGAATAAAAAAGTTAACAGCTAGACTTCAGTCAAGAGCTTCAGGGACAATGTCTTCCTCCTCTTCTTCCTCCTAACTCAGCTGGTTTTTCCAGACTGAAAACAAGTGGACCACCTGGTTTATGGAAAGATCCCCTCTCCCTCTACAGGTGGGAGAAGGTGGGATCACACTTAGTTATCACATCTCGGGTGACAACTCAGGGGCCTAGTGAGTGACAATGGCCATCCTGAGAATGGAGAGTGCTTTTCACAGGTGAGCTTCTTTAGTGTTACAATATACTCATTTTAGAGATGAGGAAGTTCAGGCTCAGAAAAGCTGAGTAACTTGTATGTCATAGAGCTGGTCCTGTGGGGCAGCCCATCTCTGACGTGGGCATAAATACTGTGCTCTGTGGTATGTGGTTGCAGGGGAGGGAGTGGGGGACACGGGCCAGGCACAGCACCTAACGTCATCTGAATCCTGGAGCAGAGAAGACCTGGCTGCTGCCTGGCATCCACCACCCAGTTCTGGCACTGCTTTGACTCAGCAGAGCCGTTTTAGCCTGTTGAGGACAGTGGGCTGAGACAATGGGACAAGAAGCGACCACGAGGGCCCACTGAGTACTTTGTGGATTCTGGGAATAGGATAGACACTGCATCTGAAATGCTCCTTTCCACCTGGCTCACTCCCTCGGGCTTGCCTTCCCACTGGGCTGTTCACTTGTCCTACCCGCCTGGCCAATGGGGCCCAACAGGGCACCAAGCTGACATAGGATGCCCACATTTTGAATATTTACCATTGCTTGAAAAAGTAGGGTGGATGGAGGCTTTAATGTTCATTGACTTCCAGGCAGCTACTGCGAGCAGTTTGGAAAATACGACAGATGGATGTCAGGAGGCCAGGCCTCCCCAGGCCTCTGCACTGCTCTTCCTCATTGCCACACCTGTTCGTAGGCTAGTCCCTCCCACTCAGCTGTTTGTTTTCACCTCTGCAGGATCGTCCCTCTTCTTCATGGCCCTGGTGCGACATGCAGCTTCCTGTCCATGTGAGGTCTCTTCCAGCTGACCCTAAGCATCTTGAAGGCACAGATGAGTCTCTAACATAGCTGTCTGTCCCCAGCGCTGAGCAGTCCCAGGCCCACAAATGACCCTTAGTAAATGTGACCCAAACTGTTGCTGAAAGCAAACCTGTGATGCTGAAATGACCACGAGGCAGAGAGAGCTCCTACTGCAGGCAGTGGTGGGGCTGCCCTGAGGCTGCAGGGGCAGGGCAGTGGGGGCATGTCCCACCGTCCCTTCAGGGGGCTCTGCGGTGGTCCTGGTGCCTGGCAAGGGTTCTGTCCCTGATTCCTTGGTCTTTCAAGTCATTCTGTGGCTACTCAGTATCTTTTTAGCAAATTCCTTTTCTGCTTAAATCAACTGAGTTTAGCTTCTGTTACTATGAAGAACCCCAAATGAATCCCACTTTATGATAAAATCTCAGTGTGTGTGCCAATGTGTTGGGCAAGCTGGGTTTTGTTTTAACACGGACTGATTGGTGAAACCTAATGAAAGAGGGGCGATGAAACTCCATCCCTGATGAGTCAACCCTTCCCATGTGTGAAGAACATGGGGCAGAGTTCCAGGCACAGGAAAAGCTCATCAGAGTCTAGAAAGTTACATCAAAAAAGGGAGAATTTTATAATTTTTTCCCTGACTCATTTAGTCTTCCTCTTCCCCTTTTTCTCCCATATTCTAAGTTGCAAGAGAAAGCTTTACACTTGGACATGCTCGCCATACTCTTATTAAGGGAAATGAAGAAGAAAGCATGAACTAAATTCCAAATATCTGAGAGCCGGTCAGCTGCTCTGCCCTTCCGCAACTGAACATCCATCAGAGTTCTAATCCTGATGGACGCAAAGTGGGTGGGCATGGAGTCAGGGACTATGTTCCCAACAGAGGGGTCACCTAAGTGATTTCTGTGAAATTTAAGCTTAGTTGAATTTGACCATTTTAGCTCAGGCTTCATGGTTCTCTTGCGACCAGCACTGAACTTCAGATGACATTCTGTTCCTAATAGGACAAGCTTGTGTTAGCAGGATGCGCTTCAAACACTTACATTGCTATCTTCCAAAAACTTGAGTGCTTTCGCTATGTTATTCAACCGAAAAATACGATGTGATGAACATTTGTATTCGTGCAGCTATAAAACAGAACAGAACAAACAAGCACATTCAACCCACGCAGGCACTTCACAATGCCCAGCGCTGCCGCTGGGTGTGCTTTACTTTTTTCACATGAGTTTCAAGACAAAGTTAGGCGCTCACAGCTAATACCCACCTGGAATGCATCCAAACCCAGGTACCTCTCAGGACGAACAAATGTGACATCGGAGAGCTTTCGAAGCTTGGCCTTATTTACAGTACTTGGGATTTAACTCACTGAAGCTGGTGAGTGGGGGGAACTGAAGTGAGCTGACAAGGGACAAATTTGTCAAATTTTTTCTCTGGGACCCAGCTCCTGGCTTGTTAGATTCCTCCCTTCTCCTGAGACCCTCAGTCACATGTTCCCTTCGCTGAACTGCTGCTTTTGTTAGGGCAGGGAGCATGAGCTGTCAGCATCACCGCTCAGCTGCTAAATCATCCAGCCCAGGTCCTCCCCAGTGGCGGCAGATGTTTCTGTTTTCTAGCCAAGAGATTTGTGGACAGTTATCCCAGGTCAAAGGAGAGAAAGAGAGAAGGATGTCTGCAGAAGCTAAAACTCTGACAGTGTTAGCTCTACATACCAGGACTGCCATCACAGTCAACTTAACCCGAATCAAAGCACATCGAGGCTCCTCCAGGTTGGGGGAAGATGGCATTTCATGGCAAACCAGTGGGTCAGTTCTACCAGCTGTGAAGTGCCAGGCCACGCTCATGGGGAAGTAGAGGCCTATTCTTGGCTGGGCTCCAGAATCAAAGACTCCCCACGGAGGCCCACCAGGGACACAGCAGCTGGTGACCCGGGCTCTGGCAATAGAGTGGGGAGCCTGTGTTGCTGGGAGCACAAACAAGGGACCAGAAGGCACTTTTTCACGGAGTCTTTTGGAGATCATGCTCATGGCACGTCCCTCCAAGGAACCACATACTGTTGGGAATTCATCACATAACATTGCATAGCCCTCTGTGAGTGCCGCTAATAAATTTTATCTCCTGTTTTGCCACAAGAAAGCAAAGTGGGGGAGGGTTAAGAAGCCTGATAAGGTATTAGCTACATTACATCTGAGAAGAGAAGCAGGGACTCTTGACTCTAGACCTACAGTTAAGGACAGGCCCAGGACACTCTGTGCTGGCTGAGCTACGGTTTGGTAGAGGAGTGACCCCACGGCTGCACCTCTGTGTTAGGCACGATGGGTTGCCAAGGCCAAATCAAACACTGGACTCCAGAGCAGGTCTTCGCAACCTTCACACTCCTACATTCTGGACTGGGTCAGGTTGCCCCCTCATGGAACATTTCATCATGTGTGGGCGATGGCTGGCTGTCACACCCGGGGGTGATGTTGGCATTTAGCAGTTAGATACTAGATGTCCTGCAATGCACAGGACATCTTCCCACAATAAGAAACCATCTGACCCAAATGTCAACCGTGCCAAGGCTGAAAAATCCCACTGTCTGTGAAGAGGAGAAAAAGGGCCAATCTGCACACAGCAGATGCATGCAACATGGAGAAGTCTGGCTCATGTCCAAGGTGAAATGAATGTCAAGACCAGCTGGCTCCACTTCAGTCATACTTAAAAGAATGTTCTAGAAGCCAGCAGTTCTAGTTTTAGCCCTAGGGTGGTTAACAAAAGGACTTTCCCTTCCAATTTTTCCAGTTTTTAGTGATAATTCTAGTTTACATAATGGCTGGCTGGCTAAACTTTAACTGTTTAGTTCTAATCTTAAGCCTTAACAGCCTCACAGAAAACACTGGGCATTTATTTACTAAAATACATTTACTTTTTTTTTTTTTTTAAGGGTACTAGTTTGTCCCATCTGATTATATGGCTCATAGGCACCAATAAAAAAGAAAAGTCACTGCTTCAGAGTTTCTTGTCCAGGTGTGTGTGTGTGCACGCAGGTATATGTGTTGAAAAAAAAAAACCTCAGCAGTGTTTTCCTTTGCATATTCCTTCTTTCTGACCCTTATGTGACATACGTACCAGATTCCGCCCAGACAGGACTTCTAACAAGGCCATTAGGATTTTGCCATCTTGTATATCAATGAATAAGTCTTTAACTTCTAGAGGTGGGTTGCACTTTGAAAGAGAAGAGAAGAAAGTAGCCAATTAGCAACCTGTGTGGTCCACAAAGCTATTTCAGAGATGCAGGTATCTGCTCAAGAGGAAACTTCCAAACATCCGGTTCTGTTTACAGGCAGAAAAGGCCATCCAAGGAGGTAGCAGGCCCCTCCTCCTTGAGGTGATGCCTGCCTGGGTAGCCGTGCACAGCCACTTGGCAGGTAGGCTGCAGAGAAGATTCACCACCAGGGGGCTGATCAAACTAGTGACCCTTGGGGGCCCTTGTAACCTAAGAGCTCAGACCCCAAGTTCAGATCACATCCACATGCTTAAGGGCAGAAAGAAATGGCATGTCTTGACTGTATCCTTCTGTAGAATAAAATAATTCCATTAGGATTTATGTGAAATTACCTAGTGCAGGCCCTTCCTTTTATTTATTTATTTATTTTTTGAGGCAAAGTCATGCTCTGTCACCCAGGCTGAAGTGCAATAGCACTATCTTGACTCACTGCAACCTCCACCTCCTGGGTTTAAGCGATTCTCTTGCCACAGCATCCCGAGTAGTTGGGATTACAGGCGCCTGCTACCATACCCTGTTAATTTTTGTACTTTTAGTAAAGACGGGGTTTCACCATGTTGGACAGGCTGGTCTTGAACTCCTGACCTCAGGTGATCCACCCACCCTGGCCTCCCAAAGTGCTGGGATGATAGGCGTGAGCCACCCCACCCAGCCGCCCTTCACTTTAGATTTGGGGAAACTGAGGCTCAAAGAGGGCGAGTGATAGTTGCAGCATTTGGTCATTTGGTCAAGCTAGCTGTTCAGTATTGTCCTGTTTCCTGTATCAGGCCACAAGGGCCGAACACAAGCACACTCAAGATCCACATGGCAATGACAAGACCCTGGGCCGGTTACTCTCCAGGCTTCAGTCTGGGTATCAGTAGGGGTCCCCCATCTCCTAGACTGCTTCAGTCTTCAAAAGTGCGCCCTCCTGAGGTGCCTGTCATTGTTTTACCAATATTTAGACCAAGTCTGGAGGTAGAGGAACCCTTAGCAGAGGAAGCCAGAAAGGGCGCTGGCGTGTGAGACTTGGCTGGGAGGGGGTACAGCTGGCTGCTGCATGGCTCAACGGTTGGGTGAAGGGAAGGATCCTTTCTTACCCCACATCCGTAGGCTTACTAGGAACTCAAAGGTTCAGAAGTCGATTTACATGGCCATGAATATGTTTAAGTGTATTTACATGTTTAGGTACAAAAGCAATACAAGCTCATTATTACAAATCAAACTCATTAAAGTTATACCAAAAAAATTAAAAAGCTACAGGTTACCCGCTCTATTCCTCCACAAAATGCAGCTTCCTGAGATAAACCAACATTGCACCTCTCACATCAGCCAGTGAGAAGCAAGGGCATTAGACACACCTGAGTTCAAAGCCAAGCTCTACGTCAACAGTGACTTGGCCTTGGACACGTTCTTTAACCTCCCTGGGCCTAACCTGACCTTGCACACTTGCAGAGACAGCGTACTTGTCTGCCAGGGCAGGTGAGGAGTCTGACCCTCCTCAGAGGGCTGAGCTGGAATGAAATGAGATCATGCAGGTGGGGAGGCTGGCACAGCGCCCGCCTGCCCAGCCCAGTCCCACCTGCTGACTGCTAAGTGGCTTCCTGCCTGCAGAGCCTTGGGATGCTCTCCTTAGGAAGACATGTCATTCAGAGGGCGTATGCCTTGTGGCCATCAGTGGAAGGGACATGTCCTCAGCTGACTGCCCCTTCCTGGTGAATGGCTCTTGAAACATCTTCTTTCTGCTCTACTCACTCACTGTTAGAAACAGAAGCTCAGGGCTGCAAAGAACAATTAGCACTGAGACAAAGAATTTTTTTAGCAATGCAGTTTTTACTTCCTGAACTGCAGGAAGGGTACCCTCGCTAGCCATCCTGCCACAAGAGTATAATGAACAAAGGACCACAGACACATTTATTCCTTATGTATTTGGGGCCGTTCTTACTGCTGTCTCTGATCTACGTTGGCTGGAGCCTGACCTCACAATCTAAACTAAAACCCGACTGGCTAACAACTTAAAACTTTTCTAAACAGGGAAAAGCAATGGAGAGCTGGGACATGCCTGTGAGCGTGTTCAGCACAGAGATACTGGTTAAAGTACAAGGACACAGACTGTACTATGTGCCGGTAAGCATGGCATGTCTAACAGCTGCAGAGGATAGGGCTTGACAAAGAGTTATCAGCACACGTATTCTTTAACAAGAAAGGAAACTTTAAAGAGGAATTTTTCTTCCCACACTCGCTTTCTGGGTTCCCTGGGTCAGTAAATGGAAGCCCTAGTCAGTTCACGTAGACTACTTCCATCTCCCTGAGGAAAAAGGCAATTCCCTAAACAGGATCTGGAGTGTGGAGGGGGGCCTGGGAGAGAATAGCTAGAAGCCCCCCTGGGCTTTCCTCTCTGAGCCTAGATCCGGAAGGGGTCTGCTGTCCAGGCGAACTGACACTGTGTGGTTCAACACGGTATCCACTAGGAGCTTGGCTGTACATGGCCGCAAGTCTGAGGAACTGGCTGGAACTTGTGAGTTAGATGCTCCAGGGCAGGGATTTGCAAACTGTGTTCCCCAGAACCTTAGGCTTCAGCAGAGCAGCTTTAGGACACCCTATGAGAGAGAGTGGGGTGGAGGAGGAAGCTGATCCTAATGGCCCCCTTTAATCAGAGGTACAGCTTTTATTGGCCTGTACAGACATCCCTCAGTATCTATATGGGATCAGTTCCAGGACTCTCCTCAGATACTAACATCTGCAGATGCTCAAGTCCCTGATATATAATGGCACAGTATTTGTATATAATCTATGCACATCCTGCCATATACTTAAAATCATCTCTAGATTACTGATAATACCTAATTCAGCGTAAATGCGATGTAGATAGTTGTTATACAGTACTGTATTGTGTAGGGAGTAGTGACAAGAACCAAATCTGTACATGTTCAGTGCAGATGCGGTTATTTTTCTGAATTTTTTTTATCTGCTGTTGGTTGAACCCACAGATGTGGAACCTACAGAGAAGGTGGGGTGACTACATTTACAGTTCTAGGCAATGCTTTGCTTGAAGAAAGGTTTC
Source organism: Sapajus apella (assembly GCF_009761245.1). Classification (NCBI taxonomy): domain Eukaryota; kingdom Metazoa; phylum Chordata; class Mammalia; order Primates; family Cebidae; genus Sapajus; species Sapajus apella. The sequence continues at coordinate 8,226,222 of NW_022436960.1, read as the reverse complement.
TACTGTCTAAACAAGCTTGATAATAACTCCTCTTAATCACAACAGAATCTCTGGGAGCAGGGTCCAGAAACTTGCATTTTTCTTCTTCTTCTTCTACTTCTTTTTTTTTTTTTTTTTGAGAGGAGATCTTGCTCTGTGGCCCAGGCTGGAGTGCAGTGGCATGATCATGGCTTACTGCAGTCTCAAATCCCCAGCTCAAGTGATCCTCCCATCCCAGTCTCTTACATAGTTGGAACTACAGGCACGTGCCATTGTGTCCGGTTAATTTATAAAATTTTTTTTAGAGATTAAGTCTCTCTACATTGCCCAGGCTGGTCTCAAAGTCCTGGGCTCATGCAATATCCTCCTACCTTGGCTTCCCAAAGGGCTAGGATTACAGGCATGAGCCACCATGCCTGGCCGAAAACCGATTCTTAATAAGCTCCCACCCCAGCATGAACTTCCTGTTTACGTTTTTAGATGGGGGACTTTGGCAAGGTTAGAGCAGCTGGTCTGGGTGCTCTCTCTGCTCCTGCATACAGGGGAAGGTTGGGCATTCACATGGGAGCCAGGATTAATGGGGCATGGTGCTCCTGAGGCCAACGGGAAGGTGGCAGCCATAACCAGCCAGAGACCCAGGGGCAGGAAACAGTGGAACTGAGGCCCAGCCACCCTTTCCCTGTGGGAAAGCCTCCTTCCCGTGGCAGCTGTGGAGGGCCTGTGTTTTATTTTTTATGGAGGAAGGTGGCATTTCCTTACCCTTCATATGAGTCCCTTTACTCCCAGTTAGTCAAAATACAGGGCAATTCCACCCGCAGGTGCACAGAAAAGGGCTTCGCTTCAAGGGCAACAGCATCTTTGAACCAAAAGGCAAATTATTTTCTTTGCAAACTGCCCCAGCTCCTTGGGCACATTCCACCCCAAGCATGACGGCATCAGGTTACTGAGGCTCTTACGGAAATGTTATTCCTGTTAATGCGAGACAGAAAACGCGAGACCCGAACGAAATACCCCCTGATAAATGGACTAACAAAATTTCCAGTTACCAGCCCTGGCCGTGGCCAAGCCTGACTTCTGAGTTAAACCTGAAGAATAATTTCCATTGACAGTTCCTGTAAGAGCCTCAGCAGCAGCAGCAAACGGGGCCTTGGCCAGAGTCCATCCTGCGAGCTGGCAGGGGGAGAAATTGAACCTGCGCCAGGGAAAACACTCCTTGGGCCCCAAACGCTCCGTGGGCTTCATGAGATTGGTATGGCCGAATAAACAGCACCCCCAGGGCTTTCTTCATGATCTAACTCCTTCGGTAAATTAAGGAATTTTTCCAGAAGCCAGAGACTCAGTAAATATTTCTGACAGCCTTCAAATTGCAGTTAAGCCCAATTCACCAAGGAGTTCCCAGGTTTCCTTTACATGAAAGGTTGTTCTTGAAAGTCTCAAGGTTGGAAACATGGCTGTTAATTTTGCCCTGTTTATTAGACATCAGTTTCAGGTGCTATCTGATTTATCTTCAGAGTGGGTACTACCCACCTGCGCTGAGAAGGGGGCAGGAATCTGGCCAAGGAGAAAAATCCTTGATATGATAAATGTGAACAGAGGTTCATTTGGGGCGGTGGGTGAGATTGGGGGTATTTGCCACATGACCCTCTGTACTTTTCTGTATTAATTTATTTTAATTTTTTAAAAAAGAAAGAAAGAAATACTCCATGGCTCTAGTGTGTCCTCCCGCAGGAATTTCCGGCTACCCTGACACACATCAGGCATTAATTTCAGAGCTCAGGGATCTCAGGTTTGGGGACCAGTTTTCTTTTCTTTTTCCCCCAAAAATAACACTTCACTTTAGAAGCAATGCCGAAAACGTACCAATAGTCAAAACAACTGGCAGATGATTTATAAAGCTCCATTGGTGATACAATCTTTCACTTGTAGAGTTCAGGAGGCTCCTGGGTGACGTGGTGGCACCACGTCACGTGTTCTACATGTGGGGAGTGGAGATGTGGGTGGCTGAGTGCCTGTTTGTACAATACCCTAGACCTAAAGGTAAACTACTTGAATTAGAATTGCGGTCAAGAGCCCCACTTCCTAAAAGCCACATTTATTTTCTCTGCTTTCTAATCATTTCAATGATTTCCTAAGAACCTTTCTTATTTGTTAACCATAAGAGCAGTCAATAGTACTCTTGAACCATTTAGTTTGTTGAGACAGGGTTTCACTCTGTCACCCAGGCTGGAGCGCAGTGGTGCGATCTCAGCTCACTGCAACCTCTGCTTCCTGGATTCAAGCAGTTCTCCAGTCTCAGCCTCCCCGGTAGCTGGGACTACAGTCACATGCTACCATGTCTGGCTCATTTTTGTATTTTTAGGAGAGACAGGTTTTGCCATGCTGGCCAGGCTGATCTCAAACTCCTGACCACAAGTGATCCACCTGCCTCGGCCTCCCAAAGTGCTGGGGACAGGCATGGGCCACTGCGCCCAGCCTCTCTTGAACCTTTCAAGAGGAGAAGAGAGAAAAAAATAGACATACCTACAGACATGAAAGTGGGGTGCTACCAGCTTCAAACAGAATTGAGACTACTAGCTGAGTATAGATGGAAAACCAGGTAGTGGTGCTCAAGGAGAAAGAGGTGAAGTGAGGAGATAAAAATCAACTTTCTAAAAAAAGAGAAAAATTGTCTCTCCTCTCCCAGCCCCAGCTCCACAGCCTTGAGGTCCACCTCATGTGCCAGGAGGGCTGGGATTTCTGCCTGCTCCCATTCCCCTTCTCACCCAGAGCTCTTCATCCCTTCCCAGCAGTGCCTCTCCTCCGTGGCCCTTCCTTTAGTCTCTTTCTTGGGGGAGCTGATCCTGCTGCTTCTGTTTTACGGTGTGTGCATGAGATGCTTGCACACAAAATGCAACTCAAAACAGCCAGACCACAGAATGCAAGGAAAAAAAGAAACAGTGGAAGAGAAGGGCCACTAAGTTGAATACAGAAAAGAAGCCACAGAAAGTTCAGGAAAGCCATATAATGTCTCCATGCCTGTTTCCTCCTTCTGATAGGAGACGGTAACCCGAGTCATCTTGAGGATGATTGGAGACGTGGCATGTGTGTGGCACTAAGCAGGATGCCTGCTGCAGAGTGAAGTACATCAAAAGGGGCAGGTAATATTATTATTATTATCATTATTATTTTTTTTGAGATGGATTCTTGCCCTGTTGCCCAGGCTGGAGTGCAATGGCACAATCTCGGCTCACTGCAACTTCCACCTCCCAGGTTCAAGCGATTCTCCTGCTTCAGCCTCCTGAGTAGCTGGGATTACAGGGGTGTGCCACCAAGCCTGGCTAATTTTTTTGTATCTTTAGTAGAGACAGTGTTTCACTATGTTGACCAGGCTGGTCTCAAACTTCTGACCTTGTGATCCACCTGCCTCAGCCTCCCAAAGTGCTGGGATTACAGCCACTGTGCCTGGCCCCATTACTATTATTAAACAGTAACACGGTGTGACTTTAGAAGGACATCTAGTTTTGTCCAAAGATGATCAGAGTTCTTGCATGAATCAACCCAAATACCCACAAATGGCTCTTGGCTCTTCACAGAGCCCAGTTCTGGCAATCAAGATGCCCGCCTGAGTTTCAGGCCCAAAGACACCTGCTTCCTGTCTATGGAGGTGCTGGTGTGTTCAACAAGGAGCACCTTCCAACATCTGCTCAGATTCCTACTTAAGGACAGACCCTCTCCTCCTTCCCCTGACGAGACTCAGTCATCTCCTCCCAGTCCTGAGCTTGGTAACCGGCAGGGGAGGCACTCACAGATGTTTAAGTGAATGAACAACAAAAGGAGCACAGGTCACCAGGTCCCCCTCCACACTCTGCAACTGTCGATTCAGCAGCAGATGAATCTATCACTTAGCGAACACCCAAGTGCCTCATTACCTTTTCTAGATGTAGATTTATCCATCGAGTAAAGGTCCTCTTCTGCACATTTTCCCTCTCAACTGAAAACAAAGAAATGCCATTAGATGAGAGAAAAACAAATACGTGCAAAATCACACCTTCCGCTGCCTGAGGGGAGATTCTAGGTGGAGGGCAGACAGAGCCCCAGGATGACCCATGTAAAAACAGAGTCCTTTCTGGAAGGGGTTGGCAAGGCCTTAGCTGGCACCAGAACCCATGCTCCCCAGCCCAACCCCCGAGCATTTATGTAAACCCACAGATTCAGACACACAGAACAGAACATTCTCTACAACCCAATTCAAGCATTTAGACATCTGACAGTCCACGTTAAGAAGCACTGCTGAAAAAAATACAAATCAACCCCACAAGGCTGTAATGGCACTGCATAGCCACCTAGTGGCAGTGGCGGGTGTGAGGAGATGGGAGAGGACAGTCATGGTGGGGTGGAGTGGAGTCCATGATTAGGAATTGGGATGGGGCTCCGGAAAGTGCCGCAGTGTGGTGAAAGGAACTGATAGACCAAGATCAGGCCCTGAGCCCTGCCATCTCCCAGCTTTGTGTGCCCGGGCTGGTCCTCTCCCCGCCCGCCCCGCCATGTCTCATCTGCACATGAGGATGAAGAACTCACTCCCCAGGCTGCTCCAAGGACACTCAGGCCCCTGCAGAGCCAGCTCCACACAGTCCCTGGCACAGGGGCTGCCAGTGATTTTTCTTCGTAGCTATTATTTCTAGAGCTAAGGCAGACTTTGTGCCCTTCAGGAAAAGAGAGTCCTGCAGGCACCTGCTGCTGAGCCAACTTGAGCCAGAAGGACCTAAACCAGGAATGGACCCCTTCTACCCGGGGAGAGCATTACCCAAAGAGGCTTCTTAGCAAAGATCTCTCACTGCCAAGGGCAACTGTCATCTGCCAAGCACTTACTGTGTCCTGGACACTTTGTTTCCATTCATGCTTTTTTTTTTTTTAGATGGAGTCTTGCTCTTTCACCCAGGCTGGAGTGCAGTGGTGTGATCTCGGCTCACTGCAACCTCTGCCTCCCGGTGTCAAGCGATTCTCCTGCCTCAGCCTCCTGAGTAGCTGAGATTACAGGCATGTGCCATCACACCCAGCTAATTTTTGTATTTTTAGTAGAGATGGGGTTTCACCATCTTGGCCAAGCTGGTCTTGAACTCCTGACCTTGTGATCCACCTTCTTCAGCCTTCTCAAGCACTAGGATTACAGGCATGAGCCACCGCACCCAGCCTCATCTTTAAACCTTACAACAGGGGTCCCCGACCCCGGGGCTATGAAGCAGTACTGGTCTGCGCCTGTTAGGAACTGGGCTGCACAGCAGGTGGTAAGCAGTGGGGGGAGCAACCACCTGAGCTCCGCCTCCCTGTCACATCAGCGGCGGCATTAGATTAGATTCTCGCAGGAGCATGACAACATTCCCCTCACCACCCTGTCTATGGAAATATTTTCTCCACAAAACTAGTCCCTGGTGCCAAAAGGGCTGGAGACCACTGCCTTACAACTCCCCTTGCAAAGTAGAAATGATTATTTTACAGCTGAACAGAATGGGGCTCAGACAAGTTCCAGTGACTTGCTCAGCTGAAGACAGGCAGAGCTGGGAATCCCCAGCGAGGTCTGTCCGCCCCACACTGGCCAGAACCCTGGAAGTGGAAGGCTTGAGTTTGAATTCCAGTCATTCCAATCGTGCCAAAGGTGTCTGCAATAGTCACAACAGTGTTTTTTTTTTTTTAAAGTACCGAAAGCTTGCTTTGTGGTAGGCACGGAACCAGGTAATTTACATGCATTAACTAATTTAATCCTACCATCCTCTGAGGCAGGTGCTATTACAACCTTCAGATGGGACAGTGGTGCTCAGGGAGATGGTGTAACTTGTCCAAGGTCACACAATTAATAGTAACGTTATCATTTCTGTCTTACAGATGAAGAAACGGAGGGCCAAATAGTTAATAAACAGCCCGAATCTGGTGGAACTCCGGATTCTGTGCTTTTTCCGCTCTCTCCTAAGTTCTGTGGCCTTAGCTGTCCTGGGGCCCTCGAGGACCCAGAGGATGTTTCGGAGGTGGGTCCCAGCGCTAGAGTCTGGGTGAGGACGTCTGGTGGCCTGAGGCTGCAGCCTCCTTGGTGCCAGCTGCCATGCCTCCAGGGAACTTCCTTCAATATCTGAGCCAGACGACTCCTAAACTACTCAGTTCTGGATTTCAACATATTGAAAGACCATATAATATATGCCTAAAACCATTTCACATTTCTTTAGCAATAAGAAAATGAGAGCCAATTTATCTCCTGTAGGAGAGCAAAGGCTATGGTTTTCTATGACAACGGAACTTTCTTCTTCTTGGCCTCATTATTTGGTAGAACGTGTCACCCATAAAACACATTTCAATATTATGCCTTTCAATCTTTTTAATTGAAGAACCAGCAGACAGTAATTACGCACATAACTGCTTTTCTCTCATTTTCCTCCTTTTCTGTAAGGAAGGGTCGCTGGCTAGTAGGCATAGGAATTAAAGAGCGAATTACAGTAAACTGTGTTTCATGGGTGAGAAGGAAGGGAGAGGGAAAAGAATTGAACAGAAATGAGGCTGGGAGGGACATATGCGAGACCAGTGAGTACCAGAGTCTTGGAAGCTCCCAGAAGCTGGGAGAGTGTCTGTCCCAAGCTCTATTGGAGATCCTTCCCCTTTGAAATATGGATCCATCTTATTCTCTCTGATGGCTACAGCATTTTCCACAGTCTGGGTGTCCCCCGTGTTGAAGAACATCAAGGCTACTGCCTATTTTTCACCGTTTTGAGCAATGCAGATACAAGCACTGTATGATATCCTGGTGCACGGTTCTTTGTGCACAAACATATGAACGTATTTCTTACCCGTGACAACTAAAAGTGGAACTGCTAGGTCTCAGTGGTAGGCACATTTAAAATTTTAATAGCTACTTCCAAATTGCCCTCCCACGAGGCTGTCCCGGTTTATACTTTTACCCCCACCTGTCTTGAAACAAGTTTATGGGGACCGTAAAGTATTTACGCACACATTCAAACACTCCGGCTGGTTTCTCCACATGGCTTCAGTGAGAGCAAAGTATATCCCTTGAAACAGAAGTGCATTTAGTAAAAGCCTCAGAGAACCTGGGTTAGGCTGCTAGTTTAACTGCAATCCAGGATGTAAATGAGGAGGTGGGTATCTGAGAGTCTACACAAAACTCATCTACCATCCATCCATTCATCTACCCATCTATTTATCCAACTATCCATCCACCTACCCATCCCTCCATCCATCCCTCCATCCATCTATCCACCACCCATTTATCCACCCATTCATCCATCTGTCCATCCATCCATCAAGCCAGCCATTCATCCAACTACCCATCCTCCCACCTGATATTTATTCAGTAATCACCATATTCTGGAAATTATGACAGGCTCTCTGGACGAAACCAGAGATGAAGAATTAAGCATTCATGGAATCTGCACTCCAACAATTCACAGTCACGTAAGTAAAAGAGAGAAAACATGGATGTCACAAGGTGCACATGCAAGGAGACATCGATCAGAACGCCGAAGGCTGACAGGAACTGGAAAAGATGACTTCAGACCCCGTGAGGCACTCCTGCAGGGCCCCAAGAGGATCTGCTGGCAGAACTGGAAAAAGGCAGGGGGTGGCCAAAGGCAAAGACTCTGTTCTAACCCTGTCCTGATTCAGAGCCAACCCCTCTGGGTGGCTTCACTTCCATTCCAGCCAAGGCCAGCAGGCCGACCTGAGCACAGATCAGCTTCAACAGCAAAGCTGACCCGCGGAGGGGGATGGGGCTGATAGAAGGACCCCAGGGGACCCCAAGACAACCACAAATAGCAGACAAGTCCCAAACTGAAGCAGAGTGTGGACACCACGTTACCCGGACCTGAAACTGGGACGCGTCGCTCAATACACGGGAGAGGCTGTGAGAACTCAAGCCCGCCCCAGAACATCCACTCGGGCGCCACACCCCTGGCTGGGCGACCTTGGGCACATCTGAATTTTAAAACACCTCTGCCTTGGTCTCCCCTCCACAGAATGAGGTTGGCCATGCCTCCCTCACAGGAACGCTATGGAGATTAAATGATATCACCCCAGAAAGCACCCCCACAGCTGCTCCCGCCAGCAAGGCCAGTTTCCTCGGCCCCCAGGGTCCCCCAGCGTTGCTCTGGTCACTGGCATTTTGACTGGTGTCTCGACATGCAGGTCTGCGGCTCTTTCATGGCCATCTCGCTTTGAGATGCCCACCCCCATCCTGCAGGCCCTCTCCACTTCTGGCCTGCCAAGACTCCATAAACTTTATATAGTTTCCATAAAGCCAACGGCCCCTTTTTTCCTATCACGTTGTAAAGGTGTAGGAAACCATTTCTCTGGAAGGGCCTGGCCTTCGCACAGAGCGTCTGTGGGGCCCGGTGTGGGTTTACTGGGCAAGAATAGAGCCATAAAAGTGCTGTAAAATCGCCATCCCTGGCTCTGCCTGGCTGGCCAGGGTGCCCGAGTGCCAGGCCGGGTGGAGGAGAGGGGCTGGCCAGGCCTGGACTCCAGGGGCCCAGACAGAAGGGAGGAAGGCCGGGCCTGGCTCAGCCGCACCAGCCCAAATTCCTAGCTGTGTGCTTTGCTAAGGATAGATCATTTGAAAATGGGAGGTGGGACATCCCTCTCCTCTCCAGGCTGTCCATGGCTGGCTCAGGAGTTTGCAGCCACAGAGAAAGGGAGGCTAGCACCAGGAGCGAAAATGTTCATTTACAGTTGTAGCTTTTTGTCTCTATATCCACATTCTCCCCAGATCGACTTTCTACGTGTTGATAATATTTCTGCTCTTTGCTGCCCAGGAGAAAAGCTTGCTGGCTTTGTCTGCTTATAAAAAATTATATGCTGATTATATAAAACTAAAACACAGAAAAGCGTAGAGAAAAATGTCTAAAATTGCTTGACATTTCATTATGCCCACACACACACACACACACACACACACACACACAGAGCAAGCACATGTACTCAGGGATACAATTTAAAGGTGATCAGTAAATGACTCAATTTCTCAACATGTGGCTCACATGGGTCACTCACGTCATGAGCCTCTGGGATGACAGTTAACATGCTAATTCCTGGACCTGAGACCTACCGCCTCACACTAGGGCCAGGGCCTGGGAATCTGCATTTAACCAGCTCTGCCATTGATGAGGATTTTGAACATTTAAGTCTTAGCCAGAGGAGATGATTGGCATCATTCTTCGGTCATCTTTGGGTGGGGGGCCTGTGTGACCGCGTCGCACTGCTCCTCTCCCGACCTTTCTCCCACAGAAGTCAGAAAAGACTTTCAGCAACAAGAGGGCTCTGCCGACAGGCCCCTCTGAGTGACCTTGGACAGCCTCAGTTCTGTACTTGGGGCCTCAGTTTCCCCATCTGTACAACAGGAATCATGGTATCCACTTCACGGGATTCTGAGGACCAAATTCATTAGCACTGTCCTTGCCACACCATGTGGTGGCTTTGGGAATGGGGTGGGGAGGGGCTGCTGTGGTTATTCGCCAAGCACTAGGAGGCAGGGGAGAGCATGCAGGCAGGTGACAGCAAGAAGGAGGGACAGCTATGATAAGGCCTCTATGGTATAAGGCATCCAAGACCTTGGCATGGGCCGGGCACATCCTAAGTGCTTAATAGATGCAGCTGTGGCTGTGATTGCTCATTTTGGATAAGTTACTGGACTCCCCTATAAAATAGAGATATTAACTCCCTCCTGGGGCCGTTGAAGAGACAATAAAACCTGTGCATGCTGGGTGCAAAACTGTTGTTTAGTAAACAGACTAATCTGTTCTTCCAGTTCATAGCACTTCACGGCCCTGCACAGAGGCCCTGCAGACCGGCGGAGTGCCTTTCACAATCCTCACAGAGCCAAGCGCCTTCGGATAACTAGACCCGGAACCTGCAGAGGCTGGGAGGAACCAGCTGTAGTCAGAGCTTGGGGTAGCAGAGAAGGTGGATCTCACCTGGACCCCAGGGATCATGTGTGTGTGTGTGCCAGGGGGTCACACACTCAGGACTGGCACAGCATGGTTACCTGGCAGAGAGGGCCTGGCTACCCTGGGTTCTCTCTGTCACCACTGGGAGGATCATTTGAGGGCAAAGGTCCCCATCCACTGTCCAGGAGGCCAGGAGAGGGAGGGTGGCAGGAAGCCTTGCACTTTTCAACTTTACTCCAGTTTTGTGCAGGGGCAAGAAGACCTTGGCACCCATCTGCTCCCATGCCCCAGGCATCGTTTCCCAAGAAGCACAGCACAGCACAGCCATCTCAGCGCCCGAGGACAGCTGCAGTCCCCATGGGTGGCAGGCTCTGGGGGCTCCTCTGATGCTCCCTGGTATAGAAATCTCTTGCCCAACCTTTTATATAAGTGACCTCCCGTGATGCTTTACATGCACTTGCTCATTCGTGGTCTGAGCTGACCTCTGCTCTCCGGAAAACCCCTTCTCCTCCTTGCCCAAGGATTCCTTTTCTCCATGGCTCAGATTCTCTCTCGCTGTAAGGGTCCTTCTTGGCTCACATCAGCCACGCAATCTCACTCCCTCCGCTGGAGCGGGCCCCTGCGGATCTTCACACCAGATGAAGACACATCTTTTCTCTCTTGAGCCAAGTGAGGCGGCCCAGCCAACTGGCCTGCCCTCCGACCACACAGTGGCGAGCCCTGCCCTGCTGACGGTGTGGAGAAGCCAGCCCTCGGGCAGCCCCTGCCTGCTCCTCTGTCCCCTGGTGCTGCTGACTCCCAGGGCCCACGGCCGCCCCCTACTCCTGGAGTGGCCAGGCCCTGCTCGGTGGTTTCGCTCTTTCCCCATCTTTCAACACCTCCCAGAAACACAACCTCATTACGTGGCCTCATGCTGGTTCACTTGAGAAATAAAACTCAGAAACAAATTAAATGGCAATTTCTTTTTAAACAGGAGAGGGGCCAGGCTTCAGGAATACCAGGCCAACGTCCTTCGGTTCCGACTCCTGGGGCCCCTTCCTCCCGGCTCTGGCGGTATTAAAGTCAAGGCCTCCATGTGGTTTTCCACCAGCGGTGATTTTGTATTTAATTTCCTTTGTTTTTCCTCTCTCCACGTTTGCTCTGACCCAAGTCCCTTTTATCGAGACTTTGGTAATAAAATGCAAAACCCTCTTTGGGACCATGCGCTGAGCACCATGCAATCGCTACAGGTAAGCGGCAAGCCACGTCTTGTAGAGGCCTCCCACCCCCATTCCTGGGCCCCTCCACCACCCTTTGCCACTGTGCTGGCCAGGGAGGCACAGATGGGCATCAGGGCAGAGAGTGGGCAAACTGCTCAAGCCAGCACAAACCGGTGGTCTCCCCAATACATGCCCGCAGAGACTCAAATAAAACTGCCAAGCTCACTCTAACTGGGGACTTAAATCCAATTCTCCCACAGGTCCCAGAGGCCACCAATTAACATACCACGTCCTGCCCCACCATGCCCTGCTTCTCAGCTACTCCAAAACACATAACCCAGGGCTCCAAAGAGCTAGTCCCAATTACACACCAAATTAAGTTTAAGCTGCATATATATATATATGTATATGGCTGATGCCTGTAACTAAAATAGAAAAATAAAACCACCCCAGTTTTGCTGTGAGTGATTCTGTCTAACCTCAGTGCTAAACCTTAGCCCACCTTGATTTATGACAGGTGACGCCAGCCAGCCATAAAAACACAAGCTTAGAAAGGGATTTTAACATTCACCCAGATGAGCAGGCCAGGGTGACAGGACCAATCCAGGCAGACTGTCCTGAAGCGCCCAGCTAAAATCGAGACAAGGATTTGAGCAGTACTGAGCACGTCACTCACACACCCAGTTAGCAGACACTGATGACTACACTCAGGCGTAAATACTAAGACATACACCTCATGGGCTTCCTTTGCCAGGCTTGAGAAGAAGGAATGAATGCAGGGAGGGAAGGAGACAGATAAGAAAGGAAAGGAAGAAGGAAGGAAAGATGGAATGGAGACAGAAAAGTATTTCCTCTTCACATTCTATAAGGACTTAGCTTCTGGGCCCTAATACCATGATCACTGGGGACTAACCTCTCTGTTGAGAACCACAGATTTTTTTGGTGGTTTCTTTTAACGCCAATGTTTTTGTGAAGGCATTCTGGTTTCTGAATACTAACTCAACAAATATCTAAAGTGGTGTTTTCTAAGCCATATCCTGCGGAGTATTAGTTCTAAAATGCCCCTCCAAAAAAGAAGAACTTGCTAAGTTTAGAACATATTATGTAGTCTGCCCCTTTGCATAGATGTTCATGATCAGTAAATGAAAGGCTCTGATAAGCCCTGCAATAAAGAAATTGGTTTAACTTTATTTAAACTAAGTGCATCTGAACACAGATCCCTTTTCTGTGTAAAATGAATCACAGCTGTCTTGTAGAATCTTGCTTTGGAAACAGTCACGTGCCATATAACTGCATTTCAATCATGGACCGTGCATATAATGGTGTTCCCACAGGATTCTGATGGGGCTGGCCTGTACAGGTATACCATTCATTATCTTTCATAGCTCATTTTCACTTTGCCTCCTCTATGTTTAGACACTGCTTAGATGCACGAACACTGTTGTGTGACGATTATCTGCAGTATTTGGTATAGTAACAAGTGAGACAGAGTCGAGGAGCAATAGGCTACACCACAGACCTGAGATGTGAACAGGCTGGACCGTCTCGTTTTGTGTAGGCGCACTCAACAATGTTTGCACAGCAAAATTCCTGTTGTGTATTCCTGTTGTGACGTGATGCAGGACTGCACAGAGAAATGTTGATTAATCAGGGGAAGATGACCCCACTGGTGCTCACGGCCAGCCATGAGCTTGTCAAACCCTACGTCCTTCTCCTCTGTGGCACCCCGCCATGCTGCATCTCCCAGCTCTGGTACAGGCAGTGGTGGGGCATGACCCAGTTCCAGCTAGCAGAACATGGATGAGCTGCAGGTATACCACTTCCAGACATGGCCTCATGCAAAATCCCATGCAACCCTCCATGCCTTGTGACCACTGCGTGGAAGGACTCCACGGACCTTAAGCGGGGACAGAACCATAAGACAAAAGGAGTGTGGGGTCCCATATCTCCCTGTGGACAAGGATCAGCCGATAAAGCCACCAAAGGAGGAATACCCTTGCTGGACTGTTGCCTGAGAAATATTCACCGAGTTAAGCCACAGTCACGCAGGGTGGTAACTGCAGCAGCTGCCTGCCCTGGCTAAAGCTCGCCTTGAGTAAGAACTAGGCCCTGTATAAAGAAGGAAAAGCAGGAGAGAGGAAGTCAACCTTTATAAAGCCTCTTAATCCTCCAACCACTTCAGCAGGTGAGTGACCATGTTTCTTATGTGGAAGAGGAAACTGAGTCTCAGGAAGGGGAAGTGATTGGCCTCAGTAGCTGGTGGTCCAGCCAGGAGGAGTCTATTCTAGTCACTGTGAGCCAAGCCTCTCCACGGCACCCTGCCAGGCTGCCTGAGCCCCTTCAAAGCAAACATCTTGGAGAAGGCCCTTTGGGAAGCATCTGTTTCACGCCTGGGTAGGCTCAGGTGCAGAAGAAAGGCTGATCTGGTGTGCTGTCCCTTAGGAACACAGCTTGACAGGCCTAGCAAGAATTAGCTTGACCTTTTGCGTTCAGCTATTAAAAAAAAAAAAAAGATGAAAAACACACAACCTCATACAAATGACCCCAATTTGCATTATTAGCCCATCTCTCTTTAATGAAACCCCACACGCACCCCGTAAACATCCATGTTTGTAAGTGCGTGAAATGGCCAATCCGCTGGGAGACGGTCTAGTATTACGGTGACCAACCATCCAGGTTTGCCTGGGACTGAAGGGGCTCCTGGGGCATGGGACATTTGGAGCTAAAACTGGAAAAGTCCTAGATAAACCGGGACAAGTTGGTCACTCTGGTTAGTAGTCAGCTGCTAGGTCCAGGAGAGCATGCCCCGGGGGAAAGCAGCGGGACAGGCAGAACTGTGTCCACATGAAAGACACAGAAAAAGGCAACGTAGTTAATATCTGCTTTAAGCAGCAAGGGAAAAAACAAACCCTGAAATTCCCATCTGCATCTTCTACCTACCAATAAAAAGTGACACCAGCATGAAGTGAAGTTTCTACCCTGAGCAGGAGAGGTAAAGACTGGAAACTACGATGGGGAAAGGCGAGAGGTGTCACATTCTCCTGGAGCTGGCGGTGTCACCAACCCTTCACGTTAATTAGCACAAGAGAGGCCAGAGGCTGCATAGGCTGGAGCTGGGAGACTGAGCCATGACAATGTGACAATAGCAATGCTGCAGACACCACCAGGTCCTTCTGAAGTGCATTCATTTGAAATAAACAAAAGTTATCTCTATATACAAACCATGTAAGTGTACACACTCATGCATGCCGGTGTGTGTGCACATATGTCACACACACACAAACTCACCGTAATGTCAACCACCTTCAACCTTTTCGAGGAAGTTTGGTCACCCAGGTACCTGAAGGGATTTTTATCATTACAAGGTCTCCCTTATACCACAGACCCAATAACTCAAACCTCAAGAACCGGACCGTGACATTGAGGTCAACGGATCGTTGCTCCTGGGTAAAAACTCTGTAGATACAAACACCAGTTCTGCAATCATAAAAAACCCACTTGGACTACACCCGTGATTCTCAATCCTGACTGCACATGATGGTCATTTGGGGAAACTTAAAAAAAAATACAGGTGCCTGGGTCCCATTCCAGACTGTGAGTTTGAATCCTAGGGGTAGGGACCCAGGTAACTCTTTTTTGTTTTTTGTTTTAAGACGGAGTCTGGCTCTGTTGCCCAGGCTCGAGTGCAGTGGCACAGTCTCAGCTCACTGCAATCTCCACCTTCTAGGTTCAAGCGATTCTCCTGCCTCAGCCTCCTGAGTAGCTGGGATTACAGGCACGCATCACCACGCCCGTCTAATTTTTTGTATATTTAGTAGAGATGAATTTTCACCATGTTGGCCAGGCTGGTCCTGACCTCCTGACCTCATGATCCACCTACTTGGCCTCCCAAAGTGCTGGGATTACAGGCGTGAGCCACCACGCCCAGGCTGACATCTCTATTTCTAATGTACACCAGGTGATTCTGACACTGAGTCAGGGCTGAGAACCACTGCCCTAGGCTAGAGGTTGGCAAGTTTTTCCATTAAGGGCCACATAGTAAATGTTGCAGACTTCGAAGGCCATGTGGTCTTTGTCACATCGAGTCAAGTCATCATCATGGTGTGAAAGCCACCAAACACTACATAAATGGGCACAGCTGTATTCTAATAAAACTTTATTTGTATGATCAAGCGGTGGGCCTACTTTGCGAAACCCAGCTGTAGACCCCATGAGATCTACTACCTGATTTAAGCAGGCATTTTAGATTCTTCTGCTGTCCTTACTGCTCATGGCCCAACTTTTAAGATCCAGTTTTGGGCTTCAGAAGGACAGATTTGTTGGCATTCTCTTTACTGCTATAAGAAAATCAAATAGTGGTGGTGGGATGGATGGGGCGGTAGTTGCGTGTGCTGGGGGTAGGTCTGTGGGAACTAGAAAAGGCAGGAGTGTTAATCACTCGCAAGTCAGGGAACCCCACTTGAATTTTCTCCCGCCATCACCAGAACCAGGACTGAACATCACACTGGGGCAACCATACTTTTAAATAATTATTGCCTTTGTTTCCCTTCTTCAACAACTGATCTTTTAAAATCCAGTCCTATCACTCACTCCTCTCCCACCTAACCCCTACTAAAATAGAAATAGGTAAAAAAAAAAAAAAATCCAACACACAAGTAAAATCCAAATTTTACCTACAAGTAAAATTCAAATTTTACTTGTAGGCAAAATTTCTCAGTAGTTCAAATTGTGTTCAAGGGGAGTAATCTTCTCCCTTTTCTTAGCACCAAAGAATACAGATCATTCTGCTTATTGGAGCACTCAGCAATCCAGTTTTCTGACTGAAGAGGCCCCTCAATAAGGGTAGCTTCTGATATGGTTTGGATTTGTGTCCCCACCCAAATCTCAAATCAAACTGTAATCCCTAATGTTGGAGGTGGGGCCTGGTGAGAGGTAACTGGATCACGGGAGTGATTTCTCACAAATAGTTCAGCACCATCCCTTTGGTGCTGTTTTCTCGATAGAGTTCTCAGGAGATCTGGTTGTTTAAAGGCATGTAACACCTTCCCTTCTCTCTCTCCCTTCTGCTCCAGACATGTAAGAGGTGCCCGCTTCTCCCTCGCTTTCCACCATGAGTGTGAGTTTCCTGTGGCCTCCCAGCCATCCTTCCTGTACAGCCTGCAGAACCATGAGCCAATTAAATATCTTTTCTTTATAATTACCCAGTCTCAGGTATTTCTTTACAGCAGTGTGAGAACAGACTCATACAGCTTCTCATCCAACACTGTCATCAAGGCAGGCAGCCAGAGTCTGTTTGAGTACCTCCCAGGATGAGGAGCTCAGTACCTCTTTGGGTAGCCTGCTCCACTGCTGGGCAGCTCTAGTAGCGTAGCTTTCAGATATTGAACTGAAACCTGTCACCCTCACACTCCTAAGTATTGGTCCTAGTTGAGCCCATTGGGCTTTGTCCTTATCCACAAGACAAGCTTTGAGGTGCTGGAAGCCTGACTGTGGGTGACTCTGGTCAAACATTTCTAGTTCCTCCAAATCTTAACATCTCAGAGAAAAATTAAGAACACACAGAAACACTCTACATCAGATGATTCTGACAGGGGAAGCTTGAGAAATGTTTTTCAAGCTGCTAGAAAATCCAGTAAGATGGAAGGTTTTGTTACTTCTGTTGAAAGACGACTATAATTCTTCCTTCTACAAATGCTATGAAAACTATTCTTTGTCACAGGTTAGGTGTCAATTTCTAACTAGAAATGAACCTGCACCATTTATGCCGGAAATACAAACATACTAGTGCACTCAAAGAAGGCACAGCTGCTTGAACAGATTCCCTTACAAAGGGGCATCGGTTGCTGCAAATATTCAGGATACCCCTTTGGGGCAACAGGAATCTCATAACCAATTACAGTTCCTTTTCCACTTTGCCATCAGGAAATTCATCCTTGAACGTGAAGTCCACCTTTAGCAAATGGGGAGACTGTGGCCTACATATTTAGATATTAACCTTTCTTGAACCTAAATTTTCATGAAAATATTCCTTGATATAGATCATTTTTGTGTGTGGGCATATATATGTATATATATATATGTATGTATATATAGTTTTGTTTTGTTTTATTTTATGGGTCAAGTAAGCTACCTCAAATTTTACTTGTAGGCAAAATTTCCAAGAATGTAGAGTATAATAATGAACAAGTGAAAACATCAATGAGTGAACACATAAGTCAGCAGAATGTCTTATACATCTTTGTATCTCACCCTCTCCCAGTGCCTGGTGTGTATACAGATGTATGACGGCTGGCTGGCTGGCCGGCTGGCTGGCTAGATGGACGGATGGATGGATAGGTAGATGGATGAATGAATAGGTGGATGGGTGGATGACGGATGAATGGATGGGTGGATGGGTAGATGGGTGGATGGACGGTTGAATGAATAGGTGGATGGGCAGGTAGGTGGATGGATGGATGGATGAATGGATAGGTAGATGGGTGGATGGATAGATGGATGAGTAGATGGGTGGGCAAGTAAATGGATGGTTGAATTAATAGGTGGATAGGTAGGTAGGTGGATGGATGGATGGATGAATGGATAGGTAAATGGCTGGATGGATAGATGGATGGGTAGGTGGGTGGGCGGATGGATGGATGAATGAATGGATAGGTAGGTGGGTGGATGGATAGATGGATGAATGAATAGATGAGTGGGTGGGTGAGTGGATGGATGGATGGATAGATAGATGAATGAATGGATGGGTGGGTGGGTGGATGAATGAATGGACAGGTGGGTGGATGGGTGGATGAATAGATGGATGGGTGGATGGATGGATGGATGAATGAATGGATAGGTGAGTGGGTAGATGGATGGATAGATAGATGGATGAACAGATGGGTGGGTGGGTGAGTGGATGGATGGATGGATGATTGGATAGATGGATGAATGGATAGGTGGGTGGGTGGGTGGATGGATGGATGGATGGATGGAAAGCCCATTCACTTGTCTACTCTTTGCATTTGGCCTCCAAAACCACCATGCCCATGATGATATTCCCTTGGATTAATCATGACTTTATTTTCTGCATATTCTGATGTTGTGACATCTGGGACTCGGCTGATCCTAAAGAGGCTGCTGCTCCCAGGGCTGGTTGATTCCTAGCAATAGCATACAACTCACAAGGAACATGCTTTTCATATGCAAACCAAGCAATCCAGAGCCCACACCTTCCCCTTCCTCTATCAGGTTCTTACACTCTGAGACAATGCTTCATGCCCTAATCATCTCAGGGCCAGGCCAGGAAATGAGGGACAGCCCCTATGCTCAAAGCCTGCTGAAATTACTCAAACTACCAATCCTAAATCTGCTGAACCTGCCTTTCCCATTCCTTCCTGTTAAAATCACAAGAAAGGTTCCTGCCCATGTTTCTTCTCTTTCCTTTTGCCTCTTGACGGGTCCTGGGGCTTCCCATGGGGCCCTGCATGGTATGTCACCCCCTTCCTTTTGGGAACTGTAACAAGCCATTTTTTTAATGGCAGTTGTCTCCTGATCTATGAGCCTCACCATACCTGAATTATAATAAAACCCACATTTTAAAATATCGCTGCCTCCAAACTCTGATAGAGCTTGAATCACTCATTCCCAGGTACAACCTTAACTGCTACTCTGTGAATCTAACCTCATCAATTCTAGGAACAAAATCTAGGTGTTCTCCCTCTTTGCATCTGCCCCCTGGACTCCCAGAATTGCTGTTCACAGTACAGATTAGGCTATTAATGTGAGTGACATCACCAGACACAATTGACAGGACAGAACCATGACAGCCTGGGTGAAGATACTCAGGAATCAGTGTGGGACCCAGCTCTGCATTGTGCTGGCCGCCCAAGCGGCCTTCTGAACATCCACCCCTGATTGGATGGGTCACTATGGCTATATTGGTGGAATTCTGACCTGGAATGAAGTCCCTACATGGTGCTTTTCAGGCACTAGGTCCCTGTGAAGGGATTTCACCCAGGCCAGCATTTTCTATGCCTAGGTTCCAGGGGACTTCCCTGGCTACATAATGAGCAGTGGATGCACATGCACTTGGCCAAGGCTCAGCCATCTTGGCACTTACATGAATGGTCAATTAAGGTGTTGCATCTGATTGGCTCCTGGGAAGAAAGGAGGTGCTGTGCTGCATGGTGCCATCAGGCATGAAGGAGCCTCCCTGAGTCCAAAGGTTGTTGGTTGCCTGCTCTCTGTTGCACAGCTGCATGTATTTTGGGATTCCTCTTTGCTTTGCATTGTGCACCCCGCATCCTTTACTCTGACCCAGCCACCCCAGAAGACGGGCACTATCATTATGGTGTGCACATCAGAGGGGTCTGCAGAACACCTTTTTCTATGGGGATGCTTCCTTCCCTGCCACAGATCCATGTGGTAAGGGCTGTGGGACCCTGGAGGCCAACAACGTGGTCAGTGGATCGGGGTTGCACCTGAATCCATTCCCTGAAAATTCAGAATGGGACTATGATTCTGGCCTCCAACTGACTGGTCCTTTGAATCAAAGGGATGGTGTGGAGGCCATGAGCTACTATGTGGACTGGAGAGCAAAGACTAGTGATGACGTAAGAAAGAGAGAGACACAGAGATGAGAGATGAGGAGAGAGACAGAAAGCATGTAAAAGAGAGACCTGGTCTGGAAAGTTCGTGAGGTCCCAATATATCCTAGCCCTTGGGTTTATGCAACTCAGCTACTTTTAAAGTAAATCCAGCTTTTTAGTGGTGTTCTCATGGGTTTCTGCCGGTTACAGTTAAAAGCATCCCAACTAATTTCTTCAACAAGCAAACTACAAGTGAAGAAAAGAAAAAAAAAGGAAAGGGGGAAGAAACTTGTCAAGAGAGGCCCTTAAGAGACACACCAGCCCACTGCAATGTATGGGCTTTGATTCGGACCATTTTTAAAAATATTTTAAAAAAATCATTGTATTCTGAAAGTTTGAAAACATAACTAAAATTCTTAAGAAAATATATAATGCCAAAATGAGAGCAGGAAGAATTGGGGAATTTTAAATAAACCAATGATTGTTAAAAACAGCAACAAAGAGTTCTTGACTCAAATGTTTCTGATCCCCATCTTGCAGCTGTGCTAACCAAGGCAGAGAGGAGCTGGGTTACCCACTGAACAAGTGACAGAGCCAGGTTTGAAACCCAGGCCTCATCCCAAAGCTCACATCCCTAACCATTACACAGTACTGTCCGCTGACCTCATTCCTGGCTAGGACACCAGATGTCACTCATAGCACGTCCCAGTAAACTAGGAGGAAATCATTAGCAGAACCACTCCAAGTCCTTCCAAATTAGGTCACCGCCCCCCGCAATGCTGCCTGCCACCTTGGAGGGTCCGTCTGCAGATGGATGCGTGCTTTTCATGGTTATTTGCAATTTCAAATATTGTAGTCAGTTCTTCCCTTCTGCAAGGGCAGAGTCCTGTCTTCAAAGTCTAAATGCCATAAAAGGGCTTCCCTGAATAAACAAGGCTGCAGTGGGGGGAACTAGAATAAGAAACAACTTTTTTTAATTCTAAGCCTGCTGTATATTTTTTTCTACCATGGGCATATATTTGATAAAAATGTTTTATTTACAAAAAATGACTATATGCCCTGTACATAGTGCCGCATTTCTGATCTTCTGTCTTCAATAACAATCAGGGGAAATATTTACAATTGTTATATTTGACAAAGAAATTTTCTTTGTATAAAATGAATGGGTGTCTATGGTAGATCAAAACTGAAAATTACAACAGAAAAAAGGCCACATGCATGAAATTATTCTACAACAAATGATTTCCTTTCCTTCTTCCGTCTATGTTTGCTGAATTTTGGCTGGCTTATTTTAACACTATTTTGACCACACTGTATGCGCACCAATACGTTCACTGCACAGGGAACACGGCTGGCTGCCTGCCAATATCTTTTCTCGCCTTTCCTGAGAGGTAGCTGCTGTCACTGCTATTTCTCTTGCTTCCTCTTCATCACTGCATGTTGGGCAGATAACTTGTCTCTTAGTTTATTAGCACAAGGAAGCAGACACATTCAAACCTGGCGGGAAACTGGCTCAGTCCTTCCTGGTCCTGGACTTTGCACCCTAGCTGCAATAACACAATGAAACTGTAGCCCTCTCCCTTGGGAAGAAGGTGAGCCCTGTCTGTGTATTGGAAAAGGGTATATACAAATATCTCAGGACTAATGGCGTGGGCCAAGACAGATGCTGCTGGTTACCTCCCCAATAGCCATTTTCCCCTTCTTCCTAACTAACAGAGCTGCATTTTCAAGTTAGCAATCTTCCTAGTTTAAAAACAAGCATTTCTCAGGCTTCTTGCAGTCAGACCTAGCCATGTAACAAAGTTTGGCCAAGAAAGTAGGAGTGGAACTCAGGGAGCGGGGGTTTCAGGAATGCTTTTTTTTTTTTTTTTGGCTGGAGTGCAGCGGCATGATCTCAGCTCACTGCAACCTCCACCTGCCAGGTTCAAGCAATTCTCCTGTCTCAGTCTCCTGAGTAGCTGGGACTATAGGCACATACCACCATGCCTGGCTAATTTTTGTAGTTTTAGTAGAGATGAGATTTCACGATATTGGTCAGGTTGGTCTCGACCTCCTGACCTCAAGTGATCCACCCGCTTCGGCCTCCCAAAGTGCTAAGATTACAGGCATGAGCCACCAGGTCCGAACAAGAATGCCTTTTAAAAGGGGGCAGATAATGCTGCTGTGTGCCCCTGCTCCCATTCCTTCAATCTTCTGCCTTCCCAAAACAAAGGTGCGAAGCTGACCGATACAACCATCATTGCTAAGAATGACTGAGCAGTGAATAGAAACAGCTGGTTCCTGAAAGGCCCTACTGGGCCCCAGAACTGGGCCAGGCTGTCTATCCCTGGGCTTATTTGTATCTGATCAATAAATCCTCTTTGATGAAGCCATTGTAAGTCAAGTTTCTGTTACTTGCAGCTGAACAGAACCCTAACAGCTAAAATCGACATCCTCATGTTATTACAAACCCGTCACATGTGATGGTAAACAGAATGCTTACTCAGCCATATCCCAGTTGTTGGATACTTCAGCTCATTCCGATATTTTCCTGCTGCTATACATGCTGTTATAAGTAATAAGCATTTTATGCATACATGTCTGTGGGTACTTGCAATTCTATAGCACTTTACAATCTGCAAAACTCTTCCAACTCTATTCTCTCATGCAGCCAGGGAAGATAATTCGACATAAGATGGCTCTGCAGACAAATCACAGGCAACAGGCTCTCTGGGATGTGCTCTTCCCTTTTTTATGTTGCCCCACACCTAAGTTCTGCATAAAAAAGCCACACAATGTCAATAAATGCTGGCTGCTGAACCAAACGCAAGAAATGCAAAACAATTACACATCCTGAAGAGCTACAGAGTGTGTCATCCAAGTTCTAAAATCCTGCAGATTAACTCTATTAGAGGTCACCCAGTAAAGTCAGAAAGCCTGTCTCCTACTTCATTCTCTTACAAAGAATGAAGGGATGCAGGTGACTACAGCATGGACCAGGGCTCATGAATACTGCCTATTTCTTGGGGCCTCTGAAAAGCACAGGGGGCCTGGCTCAAAGCCTCGAGATGATGAGACTGTATGTTTGCATGTGGGAGCTGGGAGGGGAGGAGAATGGAAAGGACGAGGCACTAGAAAAGGTGGCAAGGATGAGGAGATCTTGCAAAGGTATTAGGAGAGGACTGGTGCTTAACGACAGTACAGGAAATCTGCTCCAGGGACCACCTGGAGCCAAACCTCACCTCCTCTAACCTCTGGATTTCCTGAGTGCACTTTTTATTTCCCATGTGGTATGGAATATGCATTTGGCGTCTGCACTCAATGATCTTACGTGTGTGTGTGTAATAAACAGGGGGTGGGTGTCACAGGGCCAAAGGCAATGTCCATCTTCTTGGTTCTCAGACGATGATGATAAAACCACCACCCACCATCCTGCATTCTGAGAAAGCTTTGTGCCTCTGCATGTGATACTCGTTTTGTGGATGGGATACAATCATTCTGGCTGTGAATCGAATCCCATATTCTCACCGGCCAACCCCATAAAATCAGAGGTGTAGTAAAAGGGACTCGTCTCCTAGTCAAGTGGTATTTACACTCTTTAAAACACATTTGTTCCCTACTTGTCCGATTCTGAATGTCTTCAATTGTATAAATGCAATTCTTTTGTTATAGACCAAGGAGGACCTAGCATCCGAATCAAAAAGGTCATTGTATATACCCTTGAGTGTGAAAGCTAGAAACCTGTATTAAATTAGTTCTGTGCATGGCTCTGGGCACTTGAGAGATAGGTGTTACTATCGCTATTTTGTAGAGGAGAAAACTGAGGCTCAGAAAGGAAAAGGAATTTTATGCTTAGGGACACACACACACGATGGTGTTCTAAGTGTCTTAGGAAGATTGGCTCTAATTCTGGGAGCATGCAGTGTCACAGGGAGAGCTGTGGGGCCTCTGCTGGTGAACAGCAGCTCTTCCCACTGTTCAACCGCCTCTTTTGCGGGAGTACGGGAGCTCCTCACAGCCTAATGGTTTTCTGAGACACATTCCTTTCCTTTTGTTTATTCTCATAGCTGCAGGTAGAGGTTCTAAATTTGGGTCCAAGGACCCGAGCCAAGCCTGGGGTCTCTTTATGCAGAGAAGAGTTTTCTGCCCTCAGCCCCCACGGAGTAGAAGGATTAGTGAGGCAAAGCTCAACTTGATTGAAAAATAACTTCCCTGCAGATCGCTTTATGGCTCTGCGCCTCTGCCTTCCAGTCCTGCTGGGTCTGGACCCAAAACTGTGGACTCGGGGTGGTCTTTCCTTCTCCAAGGGGCCGGAAATTACCAAAAGAGCACCAGGGGGTGCTGAGTGCGCCAGCTGAAGTTGGGCGGCAACTAATTAATGTTTTAACAGTTTAAGAACCAAAGCTGCCAACTGTCAGGGGTCAAGTGCAGGCCCTCAGAGCCGGCTGCCTGGCCTCGACCACTCACCAGCTCTGAGAGGGTGGGCAAGCTGCTCCCCCTCACTGTCCCCATATGGAAAGTGGGGATGATGACAGCCCACAGCATTGCAGGCTTTCCTTGAAGATAAAATGAGAGCTGGTGTTTACAAAGTACTTAGAATCTGATGCACGGCAGAGAACGGAGATTGGACAGTGCCAGCCTGCAGGTGGATGACCACCTTGAACATGCACCGCTCAGTCCAAGCAGGATTCATTGTTTGCAAACAGTTGAGACACGTCTGGTCTGTGTCCTTGGCTTCTGGGGGTTAATTTATGTCATATCTGAGAAGAGTTTTAAGTACGAAGGACTTCCATGTGGGAGGTCCCAACAGGCTTAGGTTGAGGACTGGCCGTCAATCCAGAGAGACCTGCCCCAGGACTTAGGGTGGAGGTTTTAGGTCACACAGTCTCAGAGAGACCTGGAGAATGAGTTCAACCACCCAAGCAATGAATCAGTCATCAGCCGTGCCTCTGCAATGAAGCCCCAGTGGAAACCCAAGTGAGCTTCCCCAGCTGGCAATATTTAGTGAGTGCTGTCACGTGTGATGCCGGAAGGGTAATGCATCCCACCCCCATGGAGAGGACACAAGGGGACAGGGTTCCGCTCCATGGCCTAAGCACCATGCACAGTCCACACGACCTCCCAGGGGCGAGGCCAGCTTGGTGGTAAGACAGGCCCCCCTCAGGAAGGATGGCTCATTCACATGGGAAATGGCATTTTATACATCTTTAGCATCACAACTGCAAGTATGGGTCAAGTCTCACATGCAGGGATATGGAGGACAACGTCACCTAACATGGCCCAGTCATGTCGTAAGAACGACCTGAGATGCTCATTAACGCAGCTTTTTTGGCCCAGACCCTGACTGACAAAATCCAAATGCCAACTGGAGAGGCCTGGGAATCTGTATGTTTCACAGCACACTGTGGGCCAGTTCTCCCACGGGCAGATCCGAGAACCCCTGTGAAGATGGAAACGGCTGGGGTCCCCTCCGAGCAGCCCCATGTGTGAGTCTCAGAGTCTCAGATCTGGACCTTTGTCCCCATCTATGTGGTGGGGGCAATGATCCCAGCCATCCTTTGTCACCTGTCGTGCCGTTGTGAGGATGATGTGCTTGGGACAGGCCCAGCCCCATGACCCAGGAGCCACAGCCATCCCCAAGACCAGCAGCGTACAGCACTCGCTAGGCAGCAGGTGCAGCCAGTTCTACCAGGACACTTGTTAGAAAATGCAAATGGTTCCAAAGCAATTGAAATAGTAGGGAAAAATTTAAGCATGGCATAAACTTGGTATTTGCTGACATACAATTTCATCCTTGAGAAACACTAGATGGGCACAGAATTCATAAAGCTCTGCACCTAGCTGACGAGCAGAGTGGAGCTGTGTACGAATAGACCCCGCTGCCAATGCACCACGCTTTGTACACACACACCCTGGACGTCCACCAGCCCCCTTGGTTCCCTGCATGCATTATGAGCACCCCATCCACATCAAATGCTGTGACATGTTATGGGCTGAACGGTGTCCTCCCTCTTCCCCCACCTCCACAACACAGATGTTCAAGTCCTAACCGAAGAAGCCAGAATGTGACAGTATTCGAGACAGGATCTTTTTAACAACTTTTTGACACAGGGTCTTGCTCTGTTGCCCAGGCTGGAGTGCAGTGGTACGGTCACAACTCACTGCAATCTCAACTTCCCAGGGCTCAGGTGATCCTCTTGACTCAGCCTCCCCAGTAGCCAGGTGTGGGCCACTATGCCTAATTTAAAATTGTTTCTTTTGTAGAGACAGGGCTCGCTATGTTGACTAGGCTGGTTTTGAACTCCTGGGCTCAAGTGGTCCTCCTTCCTTGGCCTCCCAAAGTGCTGGGATTGGGCCAACCCACTTGGCCTGGAGGTAGGATCTTTAAAGAGGTGATTAAGTTAAAACAAGGCCTTTTGAAAGTGCTGTAATCCAACCTGGGGGTGTTCTTATAAGAGGACAATCGAACAGGCAGGGAAATGCCAGGGGTGCGCACAGAGAGGGATGGCCATGAGAGGAGGAGCAGGGGATGGCCGTCTGCAAGCCTAGGAGAGCGCTTCAGAGGAAGCCCCTGCTGGCACCTTGATCTTGGACTTCCAGCCTCCGGCACTATGGGAAAATGCATTTCTGTTGTTGAAGCCGCCCAACCTGGGGTACAGTAGTTCCCCCCACGTGCAGTTTCCATTTCCATGATTTCAGTGGCTAACCATCAGCGGAGGTCTGAAAATAGGTGAGTATGGTACAAGAAGATGTTCTGAGAGAGAGGGTGAGCACAGCCACCTGACTTTTATTATAGTGTCTTGTTATAGTGGTTTGATTTCATTAGTCATTGTTGTTCATCTCTCACTGTGTCTAATTTATAAATTCAACTTTATCATGGATAGGTATGTGTAGGAAAAAGCATCGTATATATAGGGATCAGCATTACCGCAGTTTCAGGCATCCCTGGGGCTCCTGGAACGCATCCCTGCAGAGAAGGGGCAGTATGACACTTTGTTGAAGCAGCCTTAGCAAATAAATACACAGCGTTCCGTCTGATTTCCGTCGGGTTCTACCCCTTCACAATTCACAAGCCACACCCCTCCACGCCCACTTTGGGAGCAAGCTCTGGGCCTTCCTCAAGTCAGTGCCCTATTTAGTGTAGCACTGATGTATTTCTTAACCACTCATCAGTTCGATTGTTTTTACTAGGTTCCCACAAATATATATTTTTTGAGACGGACTCTTGCTCTGTCACCCAGGCTGTAGTGCAGTGGTGCAATATCGGCTCATTGCAACCTCCGCCTCCTGGGTTCAAGCGATTCTCCTGCCTCAGCCTTCTGATTAGCTGAGACCACAGGTATATGCCACCGTGCCCGGCTAATTTTTTGTGTTTTTAGTAGAGACGGGGTTTCACAGTGTTAGCCAGGATGGTCTCAATCTCCTGACCTTGTGATCCACCCGCCTCGGCCTCCCAAAGGGCTGGGATTACAGGCGTGAGCCACCATCTTTTTGTAATGCATCGCTGGTGACGTTTTTGAGTGCTGCACTCCAGCGCTATTTTCCCTTATTTTTGTGTATGAGAGTGACGATGTTTAGGAGCACATGTGCCCTGTTACAGCAGAACTGACAGTACTAGTATAAGCTCTTTGCCTAAATTAATTCCTTTAATCCAAATTCTTTTAACCCTATGAGGCAGCTACTATTCTTATCCCCATTTTACAAATGAGGAAACTGAGGCACAGAAAGGTTAATAAGGAACTTGCCTGCAGTCACACAGCTAGAAGTGGGATGAACGGTAATTCGAGCCCAGGTTTGAACCACTGTGCTACAGGGTAGTTATATGGGTGGGCATATGGGAAACGATGCCCACCCACTTTCCTCGCCACGGGCACCCCAAACCGAGGCCCACCACACACTCCTCGGCACCCAGTTAGGAAGGACTTCACAGCACTCCCTGCGTCATTTTAAAACCCAGTTCTATTCACAAAAGAGCACAGACTGATCAGGCTTCATGAATGTTTAATGGGATGGAAGCCTCCTTGTTTTGTCAGCAACAGTGAATCTTGGCTGAGGAAATTGCTACCAGGGGCTCTGTGACTCAACAGATAATTGGAGTGCTTGACACCGAGCAGCACTCTAACACCTTCTTTGTGAACACATTTTGACACAGTGTGCTCCCTGTGAAGGAGCTGGCCTCCTGGAGTTCCTCCCACCTGCTGCTGGGCCCACGCCAGGGGAACTGCCACCTGCTTGCTGAGTGTGGCTCTGCACAACCATCTTGTCAATATCCCCCGCCGTGTGGAACTGTACAAGACATTCAGATGACCAGAAAGGCCAGGCAACTCCTGGCTAGAGTTCTACATTTATTCATTTTACAAAAAAACTGAACATGGCATGTGTCTAGGCTGGGATGGGAGTGAAATTGCCAAATGTAGGGCCCAGGTCCTCATCGTGCTGGGAAAACAGACACGGGGAAACTGAGGATGGCAGGAGAAGGGGTGTCAGTGGACGGGGCTACTAAGTCTCCAGGGTCGGGGTGGAATTGGAGCAGGAGCTTGAGGGCCTTGTGTGGTGTTAACAGATAGGGGAGAGAGGACATTCTCCATGTTAGGAACAGCAAGGGCAAAGGCTGAGGGGCATCTAACAATGAATGATATGTTCTGAGACTGGTTAAGCCCAGGCTCCTTGACAGAGACAAGGGGACACAGAGGAGGGAGGGACGCTTTGATGAGAGAGCCTTAAATGCCACCCAAGAAGTTCCTTCAGACCAAATATATTTGATACAATGAGGACATTATTCATAAAGCTCCGTTAAATTAGAATGCATGATCTTTCATCCTGGGCTGACGTATGCACGAGTTAGAGTCTGAGAAGGAAAAGCAAGGACAAAATAGATCATTTACGCTTTGCTCATCCCACAAAACAACCGTCCAGTGCCTGCTGTCAACGGCCCGCTGCATCTAGATGAGGACCTGTTTGTTACTGTTTTTATTCGTTCTCCCTCTTAATTCATCCTCTGCAATTGACAGATTTATGTCATTCTCTTGGAGGTGAAGGATACCAACTGTAAATGAAGGTGTCTATTCATTGACATAGACCCTGCAGGAGCTATTTGTTTTGTTCACAGAATAATTATCTACTTAACTGTTAACAATATTTTAATTACACCTCATTAATTCAAATTAATCTCTTTCAATTAACTTGTATTAAGGCGTGGGGGTGGGAGGGCAAGGAGGCTTGCATTTCTGGAGCCAGGCAGTTGGCTGAAGGTGCTCAAGCACACACCTTGTTTAATTCTTTCTAAGTAAAATTTTGACGCAAAAGAAATAGCACTCGAAGATAAATCCTCTCAGCAAGGCAATTTACTTCTAGGGTGCAACTCACAGAGGGAGCAATGGTGCTTGCACCCTTGGACAAGGGGGGAAGAGGTACTTATACCTGGCGGGGGTCATCCCTACTGCTGTGTTGTTCCCCTATTGGCTAGGGTTAGACTGCACAAGCTGGACTAATCCTGATTGGCTATTTTAAAGAGAGCAGGGGTCCACGCTGGAGTGGCAGGGTGGGTGGTTTGGCAGGAAGGACGGTTATGGGTGGGTCAGAGCAGGTAACCAGGGGTGACCTAGGTCAAAGAAGGTGACTGGAGCAGGTGACTGGGATGAGTCAGGATGGAGCCAGGGGCTGAAGGAACAGATGTGAACTAATGATTGGAACCGGTGGAGAAGGTTGTTTACTGGAGTTACAAGGAAGTTAAGTTTAAAAACATAAAGAGTAAGAGAGCTGAACACACTGACATACTGATTCTTTGAAGAGAAACTTGGGGTTCGCTAGCACATTTGAATGATAGCATGTTCAAACTCCCTTTTTTGCAGCCTGCTTTCTTGCTGCCATGCCCCAGCCATGTGGCTACCTGGGGTGCGGAGCTAACATGTTCTAGTAAGACTTCCACGTCCAGGGCCTGGCCTCTGCCGCATCTCGGCACCCTTGCCCTCCCAGTCCCAGTCGGACTGACGTAGAGGGTGTAAGACCCACGGTGAGACAATGAGCTTCTTCCCTGAGAGATCTAGACTCAGGAATCTCTCCCATGACTGAAGCCATGAGACCAGAACTTGGCGGTTAAAGGAGGCCACATTTCCCACTTGGTAAAGAAAGTCGGTCCAGAGAATAAGAGAGAATTGGACAGACTGTAGAGAGGGGCAGAGACAAGAGTACAAGAGTCAGCAGTGCCCAGGGCCCTGGTTGTTTTTCTGTTTACCACCGGGGCAGCTGCATCCCTGCCCAGGCAGCAGCTTGTTCCATATCTCTTCCTTGAAGTCCATAAGCAGCTTAGTCCCCTCTGTGCTAAGGTTAGTTCTATTTAGGTTTCTATCACTTGCCACCAAGAATTCCAATAGACAGTCATTATTTTTCCCATCTCACCATAAAAAAGAGGTTTGGGGCTGAGGACCACGCTGCTAAGAAGTTTCAGAACTAGAACCTGACCCCCAGATTTCTTTCTGTTTTTTAGCAGAAAGCACAGTCTCCCTGGCACTGCTGGCCCTCCTGATGGGAACGCGGAGCATTCTCGGAGCTGAGCATAAACGGAATCTGCAGGGAGGGAGGCTCCGCTCTATTCCAACCTTTCCCGTTAGTGCTTCCCCCAACCACCCCCACAGGAGCAAAGGGCCGTGGAGACAAGCCCTTCCAGGAAGGCTGCAGATGGAGGCTGCCCTGGCCCTGTGCACTCTTTGGAGTCCTGCAGAAGTTGGCTCTTCTCTCAGCTCCACCATCCAGCTGCGCAGTCAAGGGTAAATCCCTTGACCTCTCTGTTATGAACTGAACTATGCCCCCTACCCCCTGCCAAAATTCATATGTTGAAGCCCTAACCCACAGTACCTCAGAATGTGAGGAGACAGGGTCATATGGAGGCGATCAAGTTAAAATGGGGTCATCAGGGTGGGTCCTACCCAATAGGACTGGTGTCCTTGTAAGAAGAGATTAGGACACAGACACACACCAAGGAGACACCAAGTGCAGACACAGGAGAAAGTAGCCAGCCACACACCAAGGAGAGAGGCCTGGGACAGGGTTTTCCCTCGAGGCCTCAAAAGGAAGCAACCCTGCCGACACCTTGGTTTTGGACTTTCAGCCTCAAGAACTGGGAGGAAGTCAGCATCTGTTATGAAATCCCCCCAGTCTAAGGTGTTCAGCCACAGCAGCTCGAGTGCATGAAGAGGTGCCCAGCACTCCCTCTTCTCACCCGTAGAATGCAGCGATGCCCGTGGCCCGAGGCGCTGTGGTGAGAAGGGGACCACAGTGCCATCATCATGTGTGTGTGTGTGTGTGTGTGTGTGTATGTGTGGTGTGTATATGGAGCATGTGTATATGTGGTCTGTGGTATGTGGTGTGTGTGTAGAGGACAAGTATATGTGGTGTGTGCTATATGGTATGTTTGTGTGTTGGGATGTGTGTATGTGTATGTGTGGTACATGTGTGGTCTGTGTGGCATGTGGTGTGTGTGAAGGATGTGTGTGTGTGTGTGTGTGTGGAGGGTATGTATGAGTGTGGTGTGTGTGTGTTTATGTGTGGTGTGTGAAGGGGTGTGTGCACTCGGAGGTTGGTGCTGCAGGGCAGGCTGGAGCAGTGGGCTGGGCCAGCAGGGCTGGGAAAGCAGTGGGCCAGCCTCCTAGCATCACTGGCACAGATGACCACTGCCTTCCCCGAGGTCAGCAGGAATGGAGGGCTGAACACATATGTTTGATTGTGACATGTGACCAAACTGACAGTAGGCTGGACTCTGGTGGTCCACTGGCTCCTCTCTCACCAGGCCTGACCTTGGGTGCCAGGGCAGAGGAGGAAATGTGTGTGGACAAACCTCCCGGGTGCCAGAATGTGTACTTTATGAGGAAACGAAGGACACCCCCGCCCACCCCTTCCCAGGCCCCTCCTGGGGTTTCAAGAAACATCTGGGAGGAAACTAGACAGGCTGCAGTTCCCACAGAGCTGCTGGGAGCCGGCCAGGAAAACGAGATCTTCATCTGTTTGGGAATCCTGTTTTTGTGCCTGGCTGGGGGCGGGGAGAGGAGATCACTTGCACAGGGCCCACTCCCACCCCTAAGTGGGGCCAGCACGGGGCAGATACCTGTTCTCAACTACGTGCATCTGCTGTTGAGTTCACTGAGCACAAAAGTATGACATGACTCAAAACCACGGCATGCATAAGCCCCTCAAAGGTTCTTCTTCACTGGGGACTCTTCAGAACGAAAACGCATGGCCAGCTGCACCTGCGTTTCCTCTCCCCACACCTACGTGGCCCGCTAGCCCCTTGCGCTCGGTGGCTCCCAAATATGCCTGCTTGCCTGGGCCTCCAGGCCTTTGCACGCGCTGTTCCTGCTGCCTGGCATGCTCTCCCTGCACCCCTCAACCTGCTCATCCAATTGCCCTGGCTGCCCTCCCTAAGATAGGGGAGGTGCCTCCTTTCCGCTCGCTGCTATTGTAGCACCCATGACTCTGCATCCTCCCATAGGCTTCTGGCACATGGCAGGTGTTCAGTAAGCACATCATTCATTTATTCATTCATTCATTCATTCCTGCATACTGGTTCACTAAAGGAATGAATCAAACAAACAAATCACATTAATGAATGAAATGTTTGTTGAAAGAATCAAGCACTCACGATATTGCCTGCTATGAGTGGAGACATTATCTTAGACACATCCTCTGTCTCCAGGGAGCTTGTGGTATTATCACACAGTAACAGAAGCCTATGGGAAGTGTGACCAACAGCTTGCAGTCCATGTCATATTTAAAATCAATGGTAAACACAATACATGTTGTGGGGTAGGGCGGGGTGTGAGAATGGGGGGCTTTCTGGTGGAAGTGTCTTTGAATCAAGTCTTGAGTGACTACACAGCCCAGTTTATCTCCATTGTCCAAACAAAATAGAGTTGATTCTTATCATTCACAGTATGATATTCTATGAAGTTGTGGTCAACACTGAATTAGCAAATACTGAAGCACTGCTTTTTGGGGAAATTTAAGATTAGGTAGGTTCCTGAAAACCTTTGTTCACACATTTTTGACAATCAACCAATACATACCCTTGACCCTTGTTGTAAGTGTGTTTCTTTCTAGGGACACGTGATTGAATATGGATGGATGACTCGTTAACACTGAACTCACGGCCAGAGGCGCTGCAACTCACCCCAAGCGAAGCTTACTGAACACATGTATTTTCTTTGCGAGGAACATCACAGCCTTTCTGCACTTCAGGACTCTGCTTGGGGGTTGTTTTAAACAGCAAAATCACCAAAAGAACAAATGCAAAAAACCATGGCACTAAGTAGGCTGCGGAAAGGACACTTATTTATAGTTTGAGAGCTGAGGCAGAAGGTCAACGCCCCTTGCCTCGTTTCACCTCCGCTGGGAACATGTGCGTCCGTCCGACTGCTCAGACTTGATGCCGCTTTGCACACCTCCATGGAAGACCTCAAATGCACCACGAGCACTGATTCTGGAGATACAAGTACAGTTCAGAGAGTGGGTGAATTCCCGGATTCTGTATTTGTGAACTCAATGACTCTCTAAAATGGATTTGTGGCTGCAAATGTAATGTTAGTGCCATGTTTTTTGCATTGTTGAACTTTCTCCTTGTCATCTTGCTATTTAAAATGGCCCTCAGGTGGCCGGGCACCATGGCTCACACCTGTAATCCCAGCACTTTGGGAGGCCAAGGTGGGTGGATCAGAAGGTCAGGAGATAGAGACCATCCTGGCCAACATGGTGAAAACCCATCTCTACTAAAATACAAAAAATCAGTTGGGCATGGTGGCAGGCACCTGTAGTCCCAGCTATTCTGGAGGCTGAGGCAGGAGAATCACTTGATTCTGGGAGGCAGAGGTTGCAGTGAGCAGAGATTGCGCCACTGCACTCTAGCCTAGCAACAAAGCAAGACTCTGTCTCATTGAAAAAAAAGAAAAAGGCCCTCAGGTACAGTGCCAAAGCACAGAAAGGCTGCGATATTCCCTGCAGAGCAAATACACTTGCCAGGGAATGGAATGGAATGAACAGTCACCCTCAACAGTGTGACAGTCACCTGTCTAGGGAGACCTGTGCCTCTGCAGTGCAACCCAGAGAGCATAACAACTGCTGTCAGGCAGGGTGGCTCTTCCAACCCTGCCCTTCTCAAGCTGCCTGCAGGTCCACCTGCTTCTCCCATCTGCCCACTGGGCAGCTGCACCCCAGATGACAACGGGGATCCCCACAGCCCATGGCCCCCTGCAGCAAGAACCTGGAAATCATCACCGGCTTCTGTGTCCCTGGCTTCTGTGAGTAACCATCAGCCTCACTCAGAAGGAATAAGTCCTGACAACCTGTGAGCAGCTTTCTCCTCCAGATACCTGTCCTGGGAATTTCTCCTCGGAGCGGCAGCTTGGCTCTGGGCTCAGGAGGGCCCGCATCAAAGGCCTGGCTGTGCCTGGCTGACAGGCGCTGGGGCTGGGCCAGCATCTGCGCCTGTGTTCCCAAATGCTCCCAAATGCCCCAGCAAATCAATCTGAATTCTCTACATGTCTCCCCACATCGTTTGGAGAGCCAGCAACCCAATGTCATCGCCTGCTCAAAAGCATTAAAGCTATTCTCAGAGCTGGCTCCAGGAGACTGCCTTTGAGCCGCTGTTTTGTCTGAGCCCTGTACCTGCGCTGGGGTTCACCGAGTTTTTGACCTGGCTACTGAAAACCGTTCTGCCAGCTGTTCTGTTCAACAGAAGAACAACCAAATAAATACATTCCCAGTGACCAGAGGACAACTCAGCAAGGAGCGACCTGAAAAATAAACTAGAACAAGTTGAGAGTCAGCCAAAAGATATCCATGTGGCATTTATGAAGTGCCTAATAAAAATAGCTACCATTTCGGGAGTGCTTAGGGCTTCAGAGACAGTATTTTATCCAAACTTGGTAAGTTCGAGGTAAGGCCTACTCTTTCCCCCATTTGATTGATTGATTGATTGAGACAGGATCTTACTCTATTGCCCAGGCTGGAGTGCAGTGGTATGGTCACGACTCATTGCAGCCTTGACCTCTCCAGGCTCAACTAATCCTTCCACCTCAGCCTTCTGAATAGATGGGACTACAAGTGTGTGGCACCATGCCCGGCCAACATTCATATTTTTTTTTAGAAACAGGGTCTCCCTATGTTGTCCAGGCTGGTCTCAAACTCCTGGATTCAAGCAATCCTCCTGCCGTGACCTCCCAAAGTACTGGGATTACAGGCATGAGCTACCGTGCCCAGCATCCCCATTTTCTGGATGAGAAAGTTGGCCTTAGTAAGTCGTTGTGTGCCCAGGATCACACAGCTTGTTCTTCTGGGAGGTGGGAGCAAAACTAGGCCACGGTCTCTGAGCACAGCTGTTAACCACAGTGCAGTGACTGCAGCTCCCAGGCTCAGCCTGTGCCACCCAAACCAAGTGCCCAGTGTGTGTGTGGCTCCCTCTATTAGTCTGTTCTCATGCTGCTAATAAAGACATACCCAAGACTGGGTAATTTATAAAGGAAATCATTTTAATTGACTCACAGTTCAGCATGGCTGGGGAGGGCTCAGGAAGCTACAATCATGGTGGAAAGTGAAGAAGAAGCAAACATGTCCTTCTTCACATGGTGGCAGCAAGGAGAAGTGCCAAACAAACGGGAAAAGGCCCCTTATAAAACCATCAGATCTCACAATAACTCACTCACTATCGTGAGAACAGCATGGGGATAAATGCCCCCATGATTCAATTACCTCCCGCCAGGTTTGTCCATGACACATGGGGATTATGGGGACTACAATTCAAGATGAGATTTGGGTGGGGACACAGCCAAACCATATCTCTCAGTGTGGCCTGGCACCGACAAGCCTGAAAGATCCAGACGCTGATGAGAGAACAGAAGTAGCCACATCCACCTAGCAAAAGGGTTGTGGTGTGACCCAGGAAAAAGAAAGGGAGGTATCTGCCCACTTCACCTCAATGCAGAAGCTCAGTGACGGAGCCCTAAACTTTACTTGAAATATGAATTCACATGTAGCATAACTGGATACTCAAGCTGGAAGCATATGAGACAGGCTTTGCAGAGCCTAGAAATGAGGTAGGGGTGGCTGGGAGAAGAAAGGAAACCTTGGGCACATCCTGTAAGTTGTGCCTCAATTTTCAGAAAAATGGGGAGAATGGCAGTACCCACCTTGGGGGGTTGTTGTGAGGATTAAATGAGTTAGTGCCTGTGAAGGACTCAGATAAGTGACTGGCACAGCAAATGCCCAGTAAGTGTTGGTTATTGTCGTCGTCACCTCCATCGTCATGACCTTAGACCCTCTGAGTCTGGATTAAATACCACCATTCCCAACTTGATATTCAACACACCTGCACCTTATTTATTTATCTATTTGAGACAAGGTCTCACCCTGTTACCCAGGCTGGACTGCAGTGGCTCAATCTTCGCTCACTACAGCCTTGATCTCCTTGCTCCAGAAATCCTCCCACCTCAGCCTCCCGAGTAGCTGGGACTACAGGCATGCACCTGGTTAATTTTTGTATTTTTTGTCGAGCTGGGGTTTCACTATGTTGCCCAGACTGGTCTGGAACTCCTGGGCCCAAGCGATCTGCCTGCCTTGGCCTCCCAAAGCACTGAGATGACAGGCACGAGCCACCTTGCTGGGCCCCTGCATCTTATTTTAACAAATCCCCCGCCAGCCTTGTGACCTCAGAGTGCTAGAACTTGATTCGAGGCCCCACTTAGCAGCTGTACAACCCTGGGTAGGACCCATTAAACATCCTGTCTTTAAGCTCAGGGAGAATCACAAATCCACCATGCTCAGTACAGACAGAGGCCTCAATAAATGGCTAGTGTGTTTACAAGGCCACAGAGGCATGCAGAAGCCAAGGTTACACTGCTAGAAAAAGGAGGAGGAAGGGTTCACGTCCAGGTCTCCCAGGGTCATGGGCCTTCACAGCAAAGCCCCCACCTCTGTGAGCATGTTTAGAATAATAAACACAGTGTGATGGTTACTTTTATGTGTTGATTTGACCAGGCCATGGCACCCAGAGACTTGGTCAAACATTATCCTAAATGTTTCTGTGAAATCATTTTTAGATGAACTTAACTCATTTTCTAAAGACTGTGAATGGGCACAGTGGCTCATGCCTATAATCCCCAATCTTTGGGAGGGCAAGGCAGGAGGATCATTTGAATCCAGGAGTTTGAGACCAGGCTGAGCAACATAGTGAAACCCCATCTCTACCAAAAAAAAAAGAAAGAAAGAAAGAGAGAAAGAAAGAAAGAAAGAGAGAAAGAAAGAAAAGAAAAAATTAGCTGAGTATGGTGACTCATGCCTATAATCCTAGCACTCTGGGAGGCCAAGGCAGGAGGACCGCTTGAGCCCATGAGTTTGAGACCACCACATGGCAAAATCCCGTCTCTACAAAAAAATACAAAACTTAGGCATGGTGCTGCATGCCTGTAGTCCCAGCTGCTCTGGGAGGCTGAGGCCAAGTGGGTCTCAATCTGGGAGGCAGAGGTTGCAGTGAGCCGAGATTGTGCCACTGCATTCCAGCTTGGGTGAAAGAGTGAGGCTCTGTCAAGAAAAAAAAAAGAAAAGAAAAGAAAAACCCAGCTGACTTTGAGTAAAGCAAATTGCCCTCAATCAAATGTGAATGGGCCCCATCTAATCAGTTAAAGCCTTAACAAGAACAGAGCCTAACCTCCTCTGAGCAAGAAGGAATTCTACCAGCAGGTGGCCTTCAGACTTAAACTATGACTTCCCTGGGTCTCCAACCTGCTGACCTACCCTACAAGCGTTGATCTCACCAAACTCCACAACCGCATAAACCAATTTCCTAAAATAAGTGTCTTTCTCTGTATGTCGACTCATCCGATTGGCTGTTTCTCCGGAGACCCCTGACTAATATGCATAGGCATGACTCGTGGCACAGTGAGTGCCACAAAGAGGAGGCATTACCTGTGAATCAGACCTGTCTGGAGTATTTGCAATTGCCCCAACCATATCAATTTCTTACTTTCGCTTCCTGATGAGTCATATTCCAAGCAGCTGTCCTGGATCAGAAGGAACAAAGCATTCTTTTCATGCTCAGACAGAGTCCTGTTAAACGTTTACCTTCCTGAAGAAGGCAGAAAGAGGAAGGGCCTCCTAGTGACATTCTCCAGCCTTGAGGAAAAAGAAAATTCTGATTTAATGAGCTTGAGTTTGAATGTAATCAGATTTTCTCTATAGCAACAGCTCCACAACACAATCCTCTTGGCAGCTGCGAGCAACAACCAGCCATCTCCTGGTGAAACCGGACATCTCACGTGCAGGCCACTGGAGAAGCCACTGTGGAGGCACAAGATGCCAGAAGATGGGACCACCCCACCTGGTCATCAGCTTCAGATTTGAGTGGGAGTAAGCAGGTAGTGCTATAGTCCTTTGATTTGGGAATTTACCAATGCTTATCTAAAAGTATGCTTCCCCTGAATTGAAAATCTTTCCTCTATGATCTGGAAGGAGACAAGGATGCCCACCGCCATTACTTTTACTCAATATAGTACTAGAAGTCCTAGCCAGAGCAATTAGGCAAGAGAAAGAAATGAAGGGCATCCAAATGGAAAAGGAAGTCAAATTATCCTTGTCCTTAAATATAAAACAACATAATCTTGCATTTAGAAAGACCTAAAGACTCTACAAAAAAACCTGTTAGAACAGATAAACTCAGTAAAGTTGTAGAATACAAAACCAACGTACAAAAATCAGCAGCATTTATATGACAAAATCAAACAATCTGAAAAGGAAATCAAGAAAGCATTT
Organism: Sapajus apella; assembly: GCF_009761245.1. Classification (NCBI taxonomy): domain Eukaryota; kingdom Metazoa; phylum Chordata; class Mammalia; order Primates; family Cebidae; genus Sapajus; species Sapajus apella. The sequence continues at coordinate 8,187,792 of NW_022436960.1, read as the reverse complement.
CCATTTACAATAGCTATAAAAAGTATAAAATACCTAGGTATAAATTTTACCACATGAAAGATGGCTACAAGGAAAACTACAAAACACCGATGAAAGAAACTGAAGAAGACAAAAAAAATGGAAAGATAGTCCATGTTCATGGACTGGAAGAATTAATATATTAAAATGTTAATACTACCCAAAGTGATTTACAGATTCAATACAATCCATATCAAAATACTAATGACTTTCTTCATGGAAATAGAAAAAAAAGTGTAAAATTTGTATGGCACCGCAAAAGACCCTGAATAGCCAAAGCAATCTTAAGCAAAAAGAACACAATTGGAGGCATCACACTATCTGACTTCAAAATACAGTAGAAAACCAAGTAACCAAAACAGTGCGGTGCTGGCTTAAAAAAAAAAAAAGACACAAAGACCAATGAAAAGGAACAGAGAATCCAGAAATAAATGATGAATTTATAGTCAACTCATTTTTCACAAAAGAGACAAAAACATACAGTGGGGAAAGGACAGTCTCTTTAATAAGTGGTGCTGGAAAAATTGCATAACCATATGCAGAAAAATAAAGCTAGACTCCTATCTCTGAGCATACAAAAATCAAATCAAAATGAACTAAAGACTTTAAGACCTAAAGCTATGAACCTACTAAAAGAAAACATTGAAGAAATGCTCTAGGACATTGGCTTGGGCAAAGATTTTTTGAGTAAGACCTTAAAAGCACAGGGAACAAAAGCCAAAATAGGCAAATGGGAGCACATCAAGCTAAAAAGCTTCACAGCAAAGGAAACAGTCAACAAAGTGAAGAGATAACATACAGAATGGGAGAAAACATTTGCAAACCATCTGACAAGGGATTAATAACCAGAATATGCAAGGAACTCAAACACCTTAATAGAAAAAGAAACCTTCTAGTAATCCAATTATAAAATGGGCAAAGGACACGAATAGACATTTCTTAAGAGGATACATACAAATGGACAACAAGTGTATGAATAACATGCTCAATATCACTAATCATCAGGGAAATGCAAATCAAAATCACAATGAGATATCATCTCACCCCAGTTAAAATGGCACTTAACTAAAGACTGAAAATAATGAATGCTGGTGAGAATGTGGGGAAAGGGGAGCCTGCATACACTGTTGGTAGAATGTAAATTAACGCAGTCACTATAAAGAACAGTACGGAGATTCCTCAAAAAACTGAAAACAGAGCTACCTTATGATCCAGCAATCCCATAACTGGGTAAACATCCAAAACAAAGGAAGACAATATATCAACTAAATATCTACACTCTCATATTTATTTCAGCACGATTCACAGTAGCCAAAATATGGAATCAACCGAAGTGCCCATCCACAGATAAGTGAATAAAGAAAATGTGCTCTATATATACACAATGGAATATTATTCAGCCGTAAAAAAAGAAATCCTGTTGCTTGTGCCAATATGGATACAACTGGAGGTCATAACGTTAAGTTAAACAACAAGGCATAGAAAGACAAATATCACTCATTCTCACTCATGTGGGGGAGCTAAAAAAGGATCTCATGAATATAGAAAATGAATTTGTGGTTATCAAAGGCCAGGAAGGAGAGAGGGGAGAGGGGATGAAGAGAAGTTGATTAATGGGTATAAAAATTCAGTTAGATAAAAGGAATAAGACCTAGTGTTCAATCATTCAGTACAGTGATGATGTTTAATAATAATCTCTTACATATTTCATATTTCAAAGTAGCTACAAGAGAAATCTGAAGCATGAAGAGGAGATAAATGTTGGAGGAAATGGATACCCCAACTGCCCTGGTTTCATCATTATACATTATATTAATATATCAAAATATTGCACATAGCCTGAAAATATGTGTATCGATTATGTAACAATTGTATAAAAATAATAAATGAACTATCTGTATGTGCAATACCTTGGATGTATCTAAAGGGAACTATGCTAAGACAGAAAGAAAAGCCAGTCTCAAATGATTACACCACGATCATTCTGACTGACACAACATTCTTGAAATGACAGAATTCTAGAGGTGGAAAGTGGATTCGGAGTTGCTGGGGATAGCGACCGGGAGGGAAGGGCGGGGCATGGCTATGAAAGGGAACCACAACGAATCCTTTTGATGGAAATTTCTTCATCCTGACTGCCACGGCTGTCACACAAATCTACATAGGTGCTAAGATTTCCTAGAACTCAATACACAAGCACTCACACGAGTGCATACGTAACTGGTGACATCTGAACGAGCTTCAGGGATTGTGTCCAATTCTTTCTCCTGGCTGTGGAACTGCACCGTAGCTATGAAAGAGGTTACCACTGCGGAAACTGGTGAAGGGCATTCTGGACCTCCTTCTATTATGTCTTAACAGAAAATTATTGTAAATAATTTTCTATTGCAAATTAACAATACTCTCAAAATGAAAGGTTAAAAATAATAAAAATTATTCATCCACCAAGATGTTAATCAAATTTATGCTTGTGCTTATAGTTTTAATTATTATCAGACATAACATCCTTTTTGTATTCTTAATAATGCTTTATGAACATTATAATAAAAATCTTATGATTTCTACTGCATTATATATGAATGTATTAAACACATTACATGGAACATGCTTCATGTATTTTCATATTTCTATCTTTACCTCTTTTTTTATATGATATTCAATATGAGTATAACATCATTTTTCTTCAAATGAGAAAAAAAATATGCTTTACCTCTGACTGGTAGATCTACTGAAAGATGGTCAGATGGCTACACCCAAGTCATAGCTGAAAGGGCTTTGCCCCACTCCTGAGCTGTGAGAAGGTCATGTGCTTTGTGTTCATGTTTGACCTTCTGAGTCTCCATGGACTCCTGCTCGACGGTAATTGACCCCTTGGTTGTGGCCCATAGGCTCTGCCAACCTGAGCCCCGCCAGGCTCCTTCCTGGATCCCCAAGCCCCAGCATCAGTCTGGCTGACCCAGCTGCCTGGCACCAAAGCCTCCCACTGCCCCCCATAGTATGGAGACATTGCTGAGAGCTAACTGTATCTTCAGGGTCCTGCCTCTAGGTCGGTGACAGATGAAGTCTGGACATTGGAATGGGAGGTAAGGGGTGTGTGACCTCTCTGGTCTGGCCCCTACACCTCACATGAGCTCCTCCCCTCTCCCTCCTTCACCCCAGTCCACAGGTTGGAGGCTGGTGCCCGTCCCTGCATGCCTCTGCAGTGGACTTCATGAGTGAGAAATTAACTTCTACTATGTTAAACCACTGTGATTTGGAGACTCCGTTAGCGCTCCCTTAACAACACATTTCCATTTTCGGAATAAGACAACAGAACCTAAGAAGGCGGAATGGCTTGGCCAGTGCCAGCCAGCCAGGGAGGGGAAGAGCCAAGGCCAGGACTCGGGCACTCAGTGGGGAATCTCCTCCCGTGATGTGCCACGTCGGCCTGCCAAGCTGTGGTCCAGTTCATGCTGCCTTTGTTGACCATCTCCCCATCACCTAATTCAATGTTTTAAAGGCAATTCAACTAAAAATAACATTTCTTAAGCCAAGTGCCTCACTCATTTTTTTCAAGATATAATTCACATGCAATATAATATACCTATTTAAAGTCCATAGAACAGTGGTTTCTAGTCTACACACAGAGTTGTATGACCATACTGCAATATAATTTTAGAACACTTTCACCAAAAATACATTTGATTAACCCATTAGCAGTCACTCTCCATTCTCCGCCTTCCCTTCTGCAGCTTCAGGCAAACACTAATATACCTTCTATCTCCATAGATCTGGAACATTTCAGATAAATGAAATCATATAATACAGACTGGGTTAATTTACTTAGTATAATGTTTTCAAGGTTCATCCATGTTATAGCAAGCATCAGAACTTCATTTCTTTTTATCGCAGAATAATATTGTCTGATTTTGTTTTACATGGATGTCTGTTTTTATTTCTCTTAGGTATATACCTAGGAGTACAATTTCTAAGATTCTATGCTAACAGTATGTTTGGCATTTTGAGAAACGAACAGACTGTTTTCTAAAAGAAACTGTTTTAGATTCCCTCTAGCAGTGCACTGGGGTTCTAATTTTTCCACATCCTTGACAACACTTGTAATGGTCTTTTTTATTTTAGCCAATCTTGTGGGTGTGAAGTGGCATATCATTGTTAAGCAGTATTTCATTTCCAGGATGACTAATGACGTTTGATGTTTTTCATATGCTTATTGATTATTTGTGTATCTTCTATGTGGAAATATCTACTCAAATCCTTTACCCATTTTTAAATTGGGTTGTTTATCTATTATTGAGATGCAAGAGTTCTTTATATATTCTGGAAACAGTCCCTTATCAAATACATAATTTGCAAATATTTTCTCCCAGTCTGTGGATTATCATTTTACTTTCGTGATGGTATCCCTTGAAGCACAAGAGTTTTTAATTTTGATGAAACCAGATACAACTATTCCAGATAAGCCAAATCATTCTGAACAATTCAGTCCCAGAACAGCAGCCGTGTTCTTCCAACCTGTCTAGAGAGGCAACATTCCTGAGGGTCACAAAGACAACAAAGGTCCTGGGATTCCCCTCTCCTTTCACTTCATTTCAGAAGGGTTTTCTACTAGGGAACAAAGTGGTCTGAGGATACAAATGACCATGGAACGAATGAAATACTATGCAACCACTAAAATTATCATGCAGATCTGCCAACTGGCAGCAGGTTTAAATAAAGTAAAAGGACGAGGGAACACAGTAGCATGTAGCGTATGAGCCTGTCTTTTTAATTTCCCTGAACTGAGGCATAATTCAGTGCCACAAAATGTGTAAAAGTTAAGTGTATGGCTCAATGAATTTTAGCCTGTATATCTATCTGCGTAACTACCACTCAGATCAAGAATACAGAACACTTGTATCACCCCAGAATGTTCTCTTTGCCTCTTTCCCGTCTGTGTCCACCCCATGCCTACAAAAGGTATGCACTATTTTGACTTCTATCATCACAGAATAAATGAACCTATTCTTGTACTTCATATATACAGAATCACACAGTTTGCGTCTGTTTTGTTCCATTAACAGTTTTGGGATTCACTGTGTTACCGTGGGTATTAACAAGCTGGTCCTTTTATTGCTATGAATTATTCCACTGTGTGATTATTACCCAGTTAATCTATTCCTTCTTCTGTTGATGGGCATGCATCCTGTCCCAGAGAAAAAATATAAACATTTGAATGGAGAAAAGTGTGGAGAGAAAAATGCTAAAGTGTACAAGAGGTTTTGTCCATGGGTAGGGCGAGGTCCTCAGCCTGCTGGTAGCAAAACAGAGAAAGGATAAGTGGAAGGCTGGAGCAGGCTCTGCAGAACAGCAGACACTGAGCTGCAGGAGGAGCCTGTCAGGAGGGTGTGGGCTGGGGAGCTGGAAGGGGAGAGGGGAGGAGGGCACTCCAGGAAGACGAAGAGGAGGGTATTAGAGTGATCCTGGCTGCTGTAACAGATAAGCCCCAAACCTCAGTGGGTCCCAGAAACAGAACGGAGTAGGAGAGAAGTTCCAGAACACCCAGAGATGAAGTCAGCCATTCATCCACACGCTCAACAGATCTCTCCTGTACACCTACTACACACCAGGTCCTAAGCCAGGGGCCAGGAAACTTGGGCATTCAGGCAATGAACTCACTGGAGAATTGTGACGTCTGGGGTAACGTTCCAGGTTTGCATATAGATTCGCACTTAGTACAACAATACACCAGCTGTATGTTGTGAGTTCTTCCTTCTTCCTTAATTTGCCCAACAGTTGAGTCTGGCTGTGTGCCAGGCTCTGCACTAGATGCTGAGAAACAAGGTGGACCTGGGTCCTGCCTGCACGGAGTTCATGGTGCAGTGGGACAGAGGAAAGATCAAACTCAAGCTGATTAATAAAATAATTGTAAGTTGTTCCTATGGGTTCCCAGGGGAAAATGCTGGGGCCAAGATACTGAAAACCTCCCTTGTGCATTGATTTTAATATTATTTTTGAATAGACAAACACTTGCATGGTTCAAAATTCCAAAAGTGTAATAAAAAGGAATGCAGTGATGTTTCCCCACCATCCCTCTCTGCAGCCGGCCACTTTCCCTTCCCCAAGGCAAACCATGCAGTAGTGGTCGTGTGTGTCCTTACTGAAATATTTTAGACTTCTACGAACAAAATGCATATGCAGGCATGCCTACACTCTCCCCAACACACCATTTAGCATGCTCTGAAGTGCCAATCCCTGGACAATGAGGATGAATCAGCCCTGCAAAATGTGATGAAAAGAATATTCCAGAGAGACCAGCAGGTGAAAAGCCCCAGAGCATGTTCACAAGGCTCAGAGGTGACAGTGTGGAGAGTTGGACTGTCTGGCCCAGGACCGCTCTGGGGAAATTCCTGCCCCACAGAGGCCAGGCCTGGAGTGAGTCAATGGATCCACTACCCGCGCCTCTCCAGGGACCACACAGGAAGGGCTCCTCCCTATTCACCCCTACCCTGGAAGATTCCTCACAGGGAGGAGGAGGGGGAGGTTCTGAGGCGATAGTTCACTTATGACGAGGAGCTGTAGGCGGCCAACTTCCGTCATCTGATAGGGCCTAACACTCCAGTCTGAGGCTGGCTCACCCCTAAATAAACACTACTCCCAATGCAAGGAGCTACGTTCAGGAAAGGCCCTGGAAGGCTCATCAGTGCTTGTGATGGCGCAGTAAAAATCACAGACTTATTCTGCACCCCGCCCCTGCAGCCATGTCCAGGGAATTTCATAACCTTGAGTATCTTACCCCACAATTAGGGGAGGTGAAGAAGAAGGTGGGTGAATGCGAGTGTGTATTTGACCTATAGTTCTGCAAATCCTGCCCTCTGCCCTTCCGTGCCTGGGCATGTCCACTTTGATGACACACTTTAGGTCAACAATAAAAGCTACACTCTGTTAAGGCCTCCTTGCTGGCCAGAGCCAATCCTATAGACCAACTGATTGCACATGATCCTCATGAACCTCATTCAGACCTTACCACACCCTCCTCCCAGCCAGTCCAGGCTGCACGTGGAAACTCACAACACTGGGTCACGCTCAACTCAGCTGTCTGATTCTGAACCTGGCATCCCCTTCAGTTGTTAAACAGAAAACAGGTCCTTTACCCATGTCGTTCTCAGTGTCATTACTTGGGTTCTGGCTTACCAACAGTTTCCTGCCTGCTTTGTGGTGATTTTCATACTTCTCAGCTATTGTCACTCTCCTGTCCCTCGTTTGTCGTGCAGACCTTCCGGTGTTACTTTCTTTGCTCCCACTTGGTTTCTCCTGAAGATGCTTAGCCCTGAGCTCTCTGCACACCCAGACTCCTCTCTCTCTCCAGCTTTTGTTTCCATTGCTCTGCTTGGAAATGCCTGTCTTTTCTTTTCCTCCATCAGACCCTATGCTCTAACCACACTTTGTGAACATCCCAGGACTACGTGGCACCCAGCATATGAAGTCAGGTGGTATTCTTATTACCACCCCAGCCCGGGCACAGCAGTCACAGGCTGTGTCCCGTGTCAGCTGTCGTTATGTTAATTGCGGTCAGGTAGCAAACAGCCCTGGAGAGCTGCCGGCCCCTCACCCCAGCACAGCTGCAGGTATGACACTCCCCATCAGGAACCTGGCACCTGGCTCTGGCCAGATAGAGGGGAAGTGTCCTCAAAGCTCACACCCAGTCTGCTGGCTTGTAAGAACATCTCTAAACCATGTGTGGCTCCTTGAAGGGGAGACCCTGACTGCCTTCTCATTCCTGTGTGTGTCTTGCAGTCTTATTATAAGATAGTCACTCATTCCTTCAACAAATATTTACTGACCCTTACTGTGGGCCAGACAGTGGTCTAGCCCTGGGGATACATACATCCAAGACAGGCATCTCACAGATGAGGCGGACAAAAATCCCAGACTCAGGGCACTTGCAGTCTGGTATGAAGATAGATGTCGGAGGCATTCAAACCAGAGCAACTCCATCTTGAATAGGTGCTGGGTAAATTAGGCTGAGGCCTACTGGGCTGCATTCCCATGAGGTTACGCATTCTGAGTCACAGGATAAGATAGGAGGTCCATGCAAGATACGGACCACAAAGACGCCACTGATAAAACAGGATGTTGTAAAGAAGCTGACCAAAACCTGTCCAAACTAAAATGGGAACGAAAGTGACCTCTGGTTGTCCTTACTGCTCATTATATGCTAATTATAATGCATTAGCATGCTAAAAGACACTCCCACCAGCGCCATGACAGTTTACAAATGCCATGACAACATCTGGAAGTTACCCTATTTGGTCTAAAAAGGGGAGGAACCCTCAGTTCCGGAAACTGCCCACCCTATCCTGAAAACTCATCAATAATCCACCCCTTGTTTTGCATATAATCAAGAAATAACCATAAAAATAGCCAACCCGCAGTCCTCGGGACTGTACAGCCTATGAAGTGGCCATTCATTTCTTCCTTTACTTTCTTTTTGAAACCATTTCACTCTCATCACCTAGGCTGGAGTGCAATGGTGTGATCTCGGCTCACTGCAACCTCCGCCTCCCAGGCTCTAGTGATTCTCCTACTTCAGCCTCCTGAGTAGCTGGGATTATAGGCACTGTGCCACCACACCCGGCTAATTTTTGTATTTTCTGTAGAAATGGGGATTTGCCACATTGCCCAGGCTGGTCTTGAACTCCTGAGCTCAAGTGATCTGCCTGCCTCGGCCTCCCAAAGAGCTGGGATTATAGGCGTGAGCCACCATGCCAGGCCTTTCCCTTTACTTTTTTAATAAACTTGCTTCACTTTGCTTTATGAACCCACTCTGCATTCTTTCTTACATGAGATCCAAGAATGCTCTCTTGGGGTCTGAACTGGGACTGCTTTCTGGTAACATCTTCCTGGCAAACCATGAAGGGATAATATTGAGGAGACCCCTGATCCAAAGGAAATTGACTTCAGTACCAACTGGCCGATTTTGGGTAAGTGGTTGGGGTATTTTACAGGAAATAATGGGAAAAAAAAGGAATGGGATTAGAGGTTTAAAAATGGAAAAAAAATGGAAGTGAGTTAGAGTTATTTTATCCTGGGGAAAGGATGGAATTGGGTCGGGACTCCTAAGACATAGGGGATTTAAGGTCCCCTTGGTAAAGTCCCTCGGTAAGGACAAATGATTTAGCACCACAGAATGTTAGCCGCTATTCTCTCTGGCGTCACCTGCCTTGCACTCTTTGCTGTCCTCTGTGGGTGACAGGATTAGGCAGACACAGGATTATGGGACACGGGGAACTTTTTTCTCCCCAGAGGGCAACACCTGAAAGCTGATGGGACTGTTGGAAAAGATCCCTCTATGACTGATGAGTGACTGCCTGAACTTCTGAGTCAGTGTTGCTATGATGGGTGGGTCTTTCTCTGGCCACCCTGATTTCCTTGTCTTCCTCACCCCACTGCAGGCAATACTTTTCTCTCTCTCTTTCTCTCCTTGCCCTTTCCAATCTTTTCTGTCACTCAGGACAACTGTCCATTTTTCCATCTTTCCCAGAGACCACATGTTCAGACTCCTGGGGTGATATGGGAACGGTCAGATCGGAGTGATATCAGGAGAGAAAGGAACTGCCAATTTGTTCAGATGGTCCATGAGGCAATGCAGGCTGAGCTGGTTCCGGCCCAAATGAGAACTGAGTGACCAGAAAGGGGCAGCTGAATATAGTACTCGGAGGCCAAATAAGCACTGAAGTGGCCCCTGGGGCCCTCACCTCTGCAGAGGGCAGGCAAAATCCACAGGGACAAAGAGTCAAGGACAGATCTCCAAGGCATTTCCCACTGCAGCCCAGGAGGCCTTTATATTACCCCTGGCCAAGGAGCAGCCAGCCACAGAGAAGGTCAAACAGGGAAAGCAGCATCGAGTTCTAACAGCCTCCCTGCTCCTGCTGACTTAGAGCCTCAAGTCAGCACAACTAGCACTTTCTCTGCAGGAGCAGAAGGGGAGCCTGTCAGATGCAGGAGCAGGAAAAAGGATCACAATCGTGAAGCCCACACCCTTTTCATACACAGGAGGACACAGAGGACTGGGGAGGGGAAGGGACTCACCTAAGGTCACACGGCAGTGGGGCTGGAGCAGATCTCAGGGCTTCAGCTCCAGCCCTGATGCTGTTGAGGATACTTGGCTGTGTTCCCACCCAAATCTCAACTTGAATTGTATCTCCCAGAATTCCCACATGTTGTAGGAGGGACCCAGTGGAAAGTAATTGAATCATGGGGACAGTATTTCTCATGCTATTCTTGCAATAATGAGTAAGTCTCATGAGATCTGATGGGTTTATCAGGGGTTTCTGCTTTTCTTTCTCATTTTCTCTTGCTGCCACCATATAAGAAGTGCCTTTCATCTCCCGCCATGATTCTGAGGCCTCCTCAGCCATGTGGAACTTTAAGTCCAATTAAACTTCTTTTTCTTCCCAGTCTTGGGTATGCCTTTATGAGTCGCGTGAAAAACAGACTAATACATGTGGCTTTCCATACTTGATTTTGAACAGGAAGAAAAATTAAACCTGAGGACCACCCATTCCCAAATAGCACCTGGAAATATACCCATTAGAATTAATTTTTTAGGTCATCTAATTCTCTGCAGGAAAGGAGAGCATGAAATTTAAATGTGTGTGGGAGAGAGAATCTGGACCCAGGAAGGTAGGGCCTGCATCCTAACACTGTCTGGGCCTCTGGAGAAGCAGCCCTGTGTCCTTTGAGCCGTTGACATACGAGCTGGGGAAACACTGGATAAATTGTAAAACATGCCCTTCCTCCCCCAGACACACATGACAGACCCCACAGAGTCCCATAAAGCAAAACACTAATCATGACTGGAAGATCTGAGAAAATCTTTTAGAAGAGTGGACATTTGCACTGGGTATATCAGAGGCGAGATCACTGGAATATGTGCCTAAGGTATACGCTCCCAGATGAGGTGGATATTTGAGCTGGGTATATAACAGGCGAGATCACTGGGATATGTGCCTAAAGGTATATCCTCCAGGATGAGGTAGACATTTGAGCTGGGTATGTAACAGGTGAGATCACTGCAATAGGTGGATAAGGTATAAGCTCCTTGGTGTGGCCACATCCTCCACCCATGTCCACAGCAGGCATTGCTAATCAACCATGGCACTCTTTCCCACCCATTCCAGGCTTCCCCGCAAAAGCCTTCTGCACTCAGTACTTCAGGCAGCCATCAACCATTGATTCACATGGGACCACATGATAGTGTATGCAAGATCTCTGATCTATGGGAAGTGGAGGAGGAGGAAGAGGAAGAGTAGAAGAGTAGAGAGATGAATCAAGCTTGGGCATCAAATATCAGGCTGAAAAACTTCTTCCTCTGGCTATTTGATGATATTAAGGATATTATTATTTTAGGTGTGACCATAGTAGTGTAGTTACGCTTTTTAAAAAGTTCTTATCTTTTAAAGAAACATACTAAAATATTTATGGATGAAATAAAACAACATATGAAATTTACTTCAATAGTTAGTCCTAGACAACTATTGTTGAGGTGGGAAGATGGAGAGGCAAGGTGCAATATCCATACAATATAATATTACTTAGCCATAAAGAGGAATGAAGCATTGATGCATGCTACAATATGGATGAACCTTGAAAAAATTATGCTAAGTGAAAGAAGCCAGATACAGAAGGTCATATATTATCTGCTTCCGTTTAAATGAAATATCTAGAATAAGTAAATCCATAGAGACAGAAAGCAGATTAGTGGTTTCCAGGATATAGAGGGATGGTAAATGCGGAGTGACTCCTTAATGTGTTGGGTCTTCTTTGGGGGTGGTGAAACTTTTGGAACAAGACAGTGGTAATGGCTGTATATTGTGAATGTACTAAATATTGCTGAATTACACATTTTAAAATGGTTAATTTTATGTTGTGTGATTTTCAGCTCAGTTAAAATATATTTTCACCCACAATAAAAATGTTGTTTTACAAAAAAAAAAAATTATAAAAGTAATGGGAGTTGAAGACACAAAGGCCAAGAGTCCGGAGGGAGTGGAGTCCCCTTCCACGAGGCACAGAGAATAGCAAGTTCAAGGGCCCTGAAGAGAGAACACGTGTCTCATGGCAGATCATTCAGGGATCATCAGGGTCTCACTCAACACCTGCGTGCCCAGCCTCTGCTCACCACATGACCCCACAGAAAGTTTGCATGCAATTTTGCAGACAGACAGACAGACCCTGCCTGTGAAAGGTGGCATCTATGATTTGGAAAGGAAAACCAACAACTAACTTAAAAGGCCAGCTGCCACACGTAAGCCACCTCCCAAGTCATGTCATCCCCCCAGGGCTGCCGCATTTTGCTTCCGTCAGGTTCGCTAGAATCCCAGCCTTACCTGGAGGGCCCCTCCTTGTGCCTTGCCTCCTATCTTCTCTCCTGTCGATTTGCAGAGAAGAGGGGCAACTCTAATGGTCTAACTTTGCAAACCAGGGAAATCCTATTATTTGAACATCAAAGTCTATATCTATACAAATAAACAAAAATCTCCCCACTCCTGCCAGCCCTCTCTGTGCACAAATCGTCTGTCTGATGGGAACTGTCCCTGTCACATTCTAGCCCAGTTCTGTGGCCAGGCTCCATGGAAGCCACACGCAACACCCAAACTAGAAAGCCAAGTATGTCAGGCCTGCCTCAACATGCCTGCCCTTCTCAGCATGGCACGATGTTCAGGCATCTCTGGGGTGCTGGATGCTGTAGCAGGCAGCAGCTGGATCCCTATCTGTCACTTACACGGAGAGGGAGAGAGGAGGGTCTGAGAGCACACCCTTCCTGCAGTGTCATGGTTGTTAAACCTGAGCACCCATCAAAGCACCAGGCAACACACCCAGAGTTTCTGATGCAGTAGGCTGAGGTGGGGCCTGAGAATCTGCAGTTGCAACAAGTTCCTGGGTGCTGCTGCTGCTGCTGGCCGAGAACCTCACTTTGAGAACATCTGCTTCAGTGGTTTAGCATCGTAAGACATCCATAAATCTCAGACAACACTGGCCCGCAGGGAGGAGATGTCCTGGGATTCTGGGTCTTTCTTGGGATCCTGCAACCTCCAGCACCAAGGTCATCAGCCTCTCTCCACACAGCCCTGTTTCTGGAGAGCCGAGAGGCTCCTAGCCAGCTCTCTGCATTTCCTTTCCTATGCTTTCAACCAGCCCACCGTAATTACTGGCTACCAAGATTCTCAGTGCACACTGAGGCATCACCTACCAGTGTACAAAGTGTTTCCTGTTCATTAGTTTGTGGTTCATTAGTCTATGACTTAGGGAGGTTTTATGCCCATTTTGCAGCAGAGAAAACAGAATCAGGACAGTCAAGTAACCCGTCTAAGATCTCACAACCACAGCATAAAGGGGCCTGGAAGAGGATCTGGGCCTTCTACTTCTAAACTCCATACATTTTCTATACTGCCACAGTGGCGTCCCCCATGGAAGCCCTGTGTCCTAAGGCAGGGGCCTTATCACAAAGTCCTGCTCTTAGAGGACTCACACGAACAGCTGCAAACCAGAGTAGCAACAGCTATGATGAGGCTGATCCAGGTGACTAAGGTGCCCTAGGACGGCATCTAATGAGGTTTTGGGATTAGAGTAGGCTTTTGAAAAGAGATAAGCCTAACAGAAGCCTTAAAGAGGAGTGCGCCAGTGGGAAGGCAGGGCTGGGGAAAGAACAGGGTGCTAGGCAGAGGGAATAGCAGGTGCAAAGGCCAAGAGTTAAGACAGATAAGGCAAGTTTGAACCATGGAAAGTGCAGCAGCTGGAGCACAGGGTTCTGCCAGGTGACGAAGGACAAAGCTGAAGAGATTGGCAGATCCCATGCTTAAGCATCTCACAGAACACATTGAGAAGTCTGAGCTCAGGTCAATGCACTGCTGGCTGGCAGGCTGTAATTGGTACCACTTTCAAAACTATTCGGCAGCATCCACAAAAAATAAAACACGCTGGCCGGGTGCAGTGGCTCATGCCTGTAATCCCAGCACTTTGGGAGGCCAAGGCGGGCAGATCAGGTGGTCAAGAGATCGAGACCATCCTGGCCAACACGGTGAAACCCCATCTCTATTAAGAATACAAACATTAGCTGGGTGTGCTGGTGCGCGCCTGTAATCCCAGCTACTCGGGAGACTAAGGCAGGAGAATTGCTTGAACCAGGGAGGCAGAGGTTGCAGTAAGCCGAGATCGCGCCACTGCACTCCAGCCTGGTGACAGAGTGAGACTCTGTCTCAAAATAAATAAATAATCATTTAAGAAAACATGCTGACTCTTTGATTCAACAATTCCACCCCTGTGTATAAGCCAGAAGAAACAAGCGCCTGTGTCCACCAAAAGACATGCCCAAGAGTGTTCTTAACAGCACTATTCATAATAGCCAAAAACTGGGATCGACCCACTTGTCCATCAACAGGAGAACAAACACGGTACAGTTGCACAAAGAAATATTACATGGCAATGAAAAAGAATGAACTCATATCCTGTATGGATCTCTGGATCTTGCAGACAAACTATCAAACAAAAGAAGCCAAGACACAAATGAATCCATAGTGCGGGATCCATTTATGCAAAGTTCCCGAACAAGCACCATTCGGCATGGTGCTGGGAATCACAATAGGCGTTACTGCTGGAGGTGAGTATGGCTGGGAGGGGCACAGAGGGAGCTGCTCGGGTTCCAGACGGGGCCTCTGCCTGCACCTGAGTGGCAGTGCCATGGGTGTGTGTACATATCACATACCCCTAAGGTTAGGGAACTCTGTACACTTTACTGTTATATGACACTTAATAGAAAGCCCACCGGTCAGGCTGGGCATGGTGGCTCGCACCTGTAATCCCAGCACTTTGGGAGGGCGATGCAGGCAGATTGCCTGAGTTCAGGAGTTCAAGACCAGCCTGGGCAAGACGACAAAACCAGTCCCTGGAGTCTGCGTGTTGCCTTTATGTGGCAAAAACAGACTTTGCAGATGTGATTAAGTTAAGGCTCCCAATTGAGGTGGAGAGGCTTTCCTGGATTCTCGGAATGGGCCTTAAATGGAATCACAAGTGTCTTTATAAGAGGAGGGCAGGCTGGGCACGGTGGCTCACACCTGTAATCCCAGCACTTTGGGAGGCCAAGGTGGGTGGATCACCTGAGGTCAGGAGTTCAAGACCAGCCGGAACAACATGGTAAAACTCTGTCTCTACTAAAAATACAAAAATTAGCTGGGCGTGGTGGCAGGTGCCTGTAATCCCAACTACTCAGGAGGCTGTGGCAGGAGAATCACTTAAACCTGGGAGGCGGAGGTTGCAGTGAGCCGAGATTGCACCATTGCACTCCAGCCTGGGCGACAGAGCAAGACTCCGTCTCAAAAAAAAAAAAAAAAAAAAAAAGAGGAAGACATCCCAGAAGACAGGAGAAGAGACAAATGTTGGAAACAGAGTCAGAGGGAGATGAGAAGCCGTTGTCTTTGAAGATGGAGAAACAGGCCACAAGCCAAGGAATACGAGGAGTCTCTGGCAACTAAAGCAGGCAGGGCAACAGGCTCTCTCCCGGACACTCCAGAAGGAACGCAGTCCCACCAGTGCCCTGAATTTAGCCCAGTGAGACTGCATCGAGTTTCTGACCTCCAGATCTGCAAGACAATGGACCTGCGTTGCTTGAAAGCGCTCACTTCTTAGTTTGTCACAGCAGCCCTTGCAAACCCACGGGTCTCCTTATGGTGCTTCCAGCTCCTGAGCGCCAGAACAGCTTCTCAGTATTCCCACCCCCACCTTAGTGCTGTGGCATGCAGTAGATGCTCAATGAATGCTGGTTCTATGAAAGGCAGCAGCCCAGAGACACCGACACAGAGTACCTAAGAACACCAAGGGCATGGAGCTCCTGTGCTTGTAGCAGAGATGATGCAAACACACGCTTGCAAGGAGCGCAGCTGTCCATGCTGCTACCATTGCTAATATCCTCCTAGGCACCTCCTGGGCTTCGACCTGACCACACTCTTCAAATTCTTAATTTCTTCCTCCCTTAAAGAGCAAGAACAATTTAAAAAGAAGCCACCTTGGAAAAAGCTTTAGCTGGCCAGAGTGGAACCAGGGCTGTGACAGCATCCCTGGGTACTGATGACAACATTCGCCCACCGACTGAGCCTGGGTGTGAGGCTTCCTGTCTGCCTGGGGCATGGCTCGCCATCCAGGAAACCACCTGTTGCAGGTGCCTGTGAAACAGAAGCCAGGCAGCCTAGCCATGACGATGGCGTGTAAACAGATTCATCCCGCCCACATGGAGCTGCATCCCTACAGCTCCTGTGACTCTGGGCTGGCTAATACCTGGGACTGCATGCTGCCTGTGCCAAAACCCCCCAGACACTCACATCCCCCTGGAAATATCATTGGCCACAGGAGCTGTTTCTCATCCCCAGAGCTCCAGGCTGCAGGTGGGGCTGGGGATTATCACTTCTGCAAATAAACATCAAGCCCAGGTGAACGCTCCGGGAGGGAAGGGGTCAGACAGTAAGTCTCACTGGGGAGTGGGGAGCCCTATCCTTCTCCTTAGAAGCAGGCTTGAGCGCACATTATCCAGCGCCCCGGAGATAAATTCCCATAGCCTGTGACCCAATATTTCCACATCTAGGTATCTGTCCCCTAAGATCACCAGAAATGGGGACGAGAATAAACGTGCAGGGAGGTTCATCACAGCAGGACGGGAGGTTCATCACAGCAGGACGGGAGGTTCATCACAGCAGGACCGGCCAAAAAGCATGCAAAGCTGGAGAAGCCCCGAGGCCCAACAGCAGTGACTCAGCCACAGAAAGAACGCCTGCAGCCCCCAGAATGCTGGCTGCCCAACATTAAAAACAGGGGAACATTCTGGGGCCACCACACAACGTGAAAAAAATAGGATCCAAAATTCTATACATGGTGGACTGAAATTGCTAATGGCAAGGA
Source organism: Sapajus apella (assembly GCF_009761245.1). Taxonomy (NCBI): domain Eukaryota; kingdom Metazoa; phylum Chordata; class Mammalia; order Primates; family Cebidae; genus Sapajus; species Sapajus apella. Next base: position 8,170,848 of record NW_022436960.1, on the reverse strand, counting down.
CAAGCATTTATTGAGCACTGACTGTGTTCCTGGCACAGTGCCAAGGTTTGAGATGTGTTCCCACGTCCTTGTCGGGCTTCGTTGCAAGCCTGTGAGGAAGGTCTGACTTTCAGGCCTGTGTCACAGATGAGGGGACTGAGGTGCGGGGAGAATTCAGCTGCTCGCTCCACACAATGACATGTCCTTGACACCCTCTACACCTTTTATGCTAAAATGCGACACATTTACAGGGAAAAGGCCTGAAAAGGAAATGCGTCAAAAGGTAAATGGGTGTCATTTCTGGGTGGTATCATTTGGAACATTTTGTATTTTTCCATATTTTATCCAGTGGACATGCACTACTTTTAAAACCAGAAACTATGCTATTTTTAAAAGTCTCCAGAGATTTCATAACCTCCCCTAGAACGGTTTAAAATAACAACACAAACAAACACCAGTAATGAGAGATCTGCCCCCAGGGGCCCCCCACCCCCACTCCCACCCCCTGCGTCTTGGGTCACAGGCTCCTTGGCCCTCCAGGAGTGTAAGTTAAAGTCTTACCGTCTCCTTATTGATTTCTTGCCTTCCTCTAAGACAGCGTCCTCCACTTTAAATAACTTCAGGTCAAAAGCCTGAGCACAGCTCTCCCCTGCACTCACAGAGACAGAGGGTCCCTCTGACTTGACCTGCTCTGCAGACCCCCGGGCTGCTGGTAGGGAAGGGTGGGGACCATTATGCATGTGCCTCCACAAAACACCAGCTTTCCCAGGAGCCAGGGTTTGCTGGGAGCTGGAGAGAAATCAGCATGGCCTGATCACATGAACATGAACCGGCTCAGGGAGGGCGAGGTGAAACTCTAAAAGGGCGGGCCTGTGAGAGCATGGGGTGCCCACTGCGGGTCTGTTCCTCCAGGGACACGCCTCATTCCACCCCAGCCACGAACACGATCATCCAACCAGCCACGAACATGATCATCCTGGGGCAACCAAGGAGCAGAAGAAAGAGGTGGGTAAGTGACACAGAGCAGAATGCCAAAGTCATCTATGCGGGGCCACAAGCAAAGGCCACTGTTCTACCTAAATAGGACTTTGAGAGAGCCACGTCAGGGGCCGGGGTTTCCAACAGAACGCAGTTTTGAACATAGCCGTCCACGGCCATGAGAACCACTATGAATGTATTTGGGAGATGGTTAGAAATGAAAATATTAAATTGGCAATAATTATTCAGGGCAAATGGGAATGAAAATTTCCTCCCTCCCTCCCTCCTTGCCTTCCTTCCTTCCTTCCCTCTCTCCTTTCTTCCTTCCCTCCCTCCTTCCCTCCTTCCTTCCCTCCTTCCTTCCCTCCTTCCTTCCCTCCTTCCTTCCCTCCTTCCCTCC
>NW_022436960.1:8106796-8169481 GCF_009761245.1 Sapajus apella | reverse complement strand
TCCTTCCTTCCCTCCTTCCTTCCCTCCTTCCTTCCCTCCTTCCCTCCTTCCTTCCCTCCCTCCCTCCTTCCCTCTCTCCTTCCTTCCTTCCCTCCCTTAATCCTTCCTTCCCTCCCTCCCTCCTTCCCTCCCTCCCTCCTTCCTTCCTTCCCTCCTTCCCTCCTTCCTTCCCTCCTTCCTTCCCTCCCTCCCTCCTTCCTTCCCTCCCTCCTTCCCTCTCTCCTTCCTTCCTTCCCTCCCTTCTTCCTTCCCTCCCTCCCTCCTTCCTTCCCTCCCTCCCTCCTTCCTTCCCTCCCTCCTTCTTTCCCTCCCCCCTTCCTTCCTTCCCTCCCTCCTTCCTTCCTTTCTTCTTTCCTTGCCTCCCTCCTTCCTTCTTCCCTATTTTCTCCCTATTTTCAAGTTTTCTCTGACTTGTTTTTAAATCAAATCAAATAACCATGCATATCTTGAGGCCTCCCTGGGCAGTCTCCCAGCCTTTGATGTTCACTGTCGTTCTCTCTGGATCCAAGGCCAGGAGAACGGGCTCTGTGCACCTGCCCCTGCCAGGCAGGAACGAGCGGCGCCGACCCCAGCACTGGATGAGAAGGGCAGAGACATGTAGGTGTCCTGCCACCCCGTCCCCACCCCACCCCCCACAGCCCTCGCCGCTTTGTGAAATGGAAAAACAAATCCGAGGCAACAACACGCCCCCCGGCTGAGCTGGCCTGTGAGGTCGGGAATGGAGTCCAGGCTCCTTCTTTTCCCAAGGCTCTCAGGACCATCACACAAACTTGCAGTCTCTAGAACCCAAGCCTGGCTTGTCCGCATGGTATGGAATGAGGCAACATGAAGTAGAAAACAAGGAAAAACTCCCTCCCACTCCCCCCTCAGTCTCCCACTTAGTGTTCTGGCTAAAACTTACCAAATGCCAGCAGGGAAGGTGCCAGCCCCACTGCCTGCCCGGAGGGTGGCGCCGAAGAGGAGGCCAGAAGTCTGGCTGGAGGGCTTCCCCCGCCCCAGGCGAACCTCTTCCTACCCACCTCACCCTAAACAGCCCCAAGAGTGCACGCAGTCAGCCTGCCTGCTGAACAATGGGTGGGAAGTGGGCTGGATTCACTGATATTTCAGGAAGTATTTTGCTAAGCACCTACTATGTGCCAGGCACTGGATAGACCACAATGAGGAGGAACATGCATGGCCCCTGCTTGCATGGGGAAGACAAAATTGAACCAAGAAAGCACAACAGCAGAATTACCATTAAGATCGATGCAATGGTGAAAGCAGAAGCGAGCTAGGTTCCAGGAGACAACTGCTAGGGCACTTCTGGAAGGAGAGGGGCTGGGGGCAGAAGGTGGGCTTGGCTGACATGCCCAGGGCAGGCCCTGTACTCAGTGTGGGCCCAGGATTGCCCCAAGCCACAGGCATCTGTGGGGAAGGATCCTGTCCGGCAGAAAGGCCCTGGAGACACACCTGCATCCACATTCCTGCTCCCCTCCCTCACCTGTCCCTTCCTAGTCACATGATCTTGGGAAGTCATCCCTGGTCTCTAACTAGTAGAAAAGGACACTTATTTTCAAGTGTGATGTTGAAGATTAAGATAAACCCCTGTGCTAGTCTCCTTCTCCTGCTCATCCTCCTTTCTGCTCCAGCCCTGTGTCCTGGGGGGCAGGTCCGCTACAGGTTATGTCACTGAGTGCCCTGGTCTTCTGGCCACTCACTGGGTTTGGCCATCAGGAGGTGCTGGCAGGAAATGTGGGGTGGAGGGTCACATTACTTATTCCGCTGCAGCCTCTGACTCTTGTCCCCTGCTCCCTGGCTACGGTTTTTGTCAGGGCTGCATTCTACTTTTTTTTTTTTTTTTTTTTTTTTGAGACAGAGTCTCAATCTTGTTGCCCAGGCTGGAATGCAATGACACAATCTCAGCTCACTGCAACCTCCACCTCGCGGGTTCAAGCAATTCTCCTGCCTCAGCCTCCCAAGTAGCTGGGATTACAGGCATGTGCCACCTCGCCCAGCTAATTTTGTATTTTTAATAGAGATAGGATTTCTCCATGTTGGTCAGGCTGGTCTCAAACTCCCAACCCCAGGTGATCTTCCCAACTTGGTTTCCAAAGTGCTGGGATTACAGGTGTGATCCGCTGAGCCTGACCAAGGGCTGCATTCTTCCACCTGGGCCCCCAGCTCCAGCCAGAGCACCCCTCACCAAGCGGCAGCTTCATGGGGCTCCCATAACTCAGCGCCCTCTTCCTACCTGTCAGGCCTGGCAGTGGTAACAGCTCCCTGCTGCCAGGAGTCACTGAGTGCTGCACCAGCCCTTGCTGGCCTTTTTCCTGCCCCGCCTCTGCAAACGGCCCCGGCATCAAACCCTCGGGACTCACCCCTCTGAGTTTCCTACTGGGCTCCTGCGTAATGCAGCCCTGCAATAAGCTCGATGCAATTTTAGTCACGATTACAGGGTGGGGGCCATTGCTCCTGGGGCACATGTGTTCAGGCAACACCCACAAGCTGGTTAGTTCAGTCTAATCAAAGAGGGTAGCTACTGGAAAGAATAAGCAGGGGACTTCAGAGCCATTGGTTGTGACATCAGAGCTATCGTTCACTCAACAAACATTTTGCCTCCTGAGTGCCAAGCATTTGCCTCTTGTGTGCCAGGCATTTGCCTCCTGTGTGCCAGGCATTTGCCTCCTGCGTGCCAGGTGGTAAGAACAGAGAGGCGAGTAGGACACCGGCTTTCCCTGGGGTGACAGCCAGCAGAGGCAGTATATGTGCTGTATGAACAAGTGGCTGCTGCACATGGAATACGTATGTAAGATCTGAGAACGGCAAGAAGAAACCCTATTGGTCTGCCCAGGGGTGGTGTCAGGAGAGGACTCTCAGAAGAAGGGATGCTGGACTAGCCCTCTTGGAATGTGCAGTTTTCTGGGCTAAAAGAGCACTTTGAGCAAAAACAAAGGAGTGGGAGAGGCTCGTTGCGACAAAGGTCAGTGTTCTCATGTTGACCAAAGGACCAGGCCATTTAAAGTGACAGCTGGCCAGGGGAATTGCTTGAACCTGGGAGGCGGAGGTTGCAGTGAGCCGAGATCACGCCATTGCACTCTAGCCTGGGCAACAAGAGCAAAACTCCAACTCAAAAAAAAAAAAAAAAAAAAGTGACAGCTGGCCAATGACAGATGAGTGACCCACAAACAAGTCCAGTTCAGTCCTACCTCAGGACCTTTGCATTTGCTGTTTTCTTGGTCCAAAGTACTGTGCACCCAAACCTTTGCATGGCGTCTACTCTTCATCGTTCGTCTCCTCTGAGAGGCTCCCCCTGACCACAAGTAGCTTCCTTGGTTTCCCTTGTTGTTGTAACAAATCACTGCAAATGTGGTGGCTGAAAACAACCCAAACTTATAGTTCTGGAGGTCAGAGCCCGAAAGAGGCTCACTGGGCGAAAATCAAGGCACTATTCTATCTGGAGGTCCCCGGGGGAAAATTCGTTGTCTTAGTCTGCTTTATGCTGTCATAACTGCGTGCCACAGACTAGGTAATTTACACTGGACAGAATTTTGGCTCACAGTTCTAGAGGCTGGGAAGTGCAAGAACACAGCAGTGGAACCTGCTGAGGGCCGTCGTGCTGCCTCATCCCACAGCAGAAGGCAAAAGGGCAAGAGACCACACAGACGGAGAGGAAGGAGCTGAACTCGCTGTTTTATCAGAGACCTCCAGTGATAACTAACCCACTCCCTCAGTAATGACACTAATCCATTCCCAAGGGCAGAGCTTTTACGGTATAATTATAAAGACTGATCAAAAGCCCTGCTGTGAAAACACAGTAAAACTGGAAGTTGTGGTATAGACTGTTGGTTGCCTTCCCTACCCCAAACAGCCATTCTCTCTTTCCTCCACAGAATCAGATCCTCTTGTTCTGAGGTGGGCGCCACAGGCTTTATTTCCCAGTTTCCTGTACGTTTAATTGCAACCCAGTGACTAAGTGCTGACCAGTGAGATGTCAGCAGAAATGCTATGAGACCGTTTCCTGAAACATTCATTAACAGAGAGCTAGCATCTGCCCCTTGATCCTTCTTCATCATCCTTCCTTCCATCATGCTGCCTAAAACATTAATGCAATGGCTGGTGCTTTAGCAGTCATTTTGGGTCATGAGGTTGACAGCTACATGGTAGGATGGCAGTGCAAAGAATTAAAAGGAGCCTGAGTACCTGCAGATACTCTGATGCACAGCTGGTACACCAGCTTGAACAGGAATGCATTTTGGTTTGTTTAAGGCTTTCTGTAATTCACAGCCAAACCTAATTGAGATTGATTCAAAGTCACCCCTATGTCTGTCTGACTTTAGGGCTGTGCACTTGAATCTCATCTTCCCATCAGAAGGGATAAGTGAACACTTTCTGTCGGAGGTGGAGAAAGCAAATGAATGCCAGCTAGTGTGTTCCCAGGAAGGACTCTGGGCTCAGTGCTTGCTGGGGTGGGAGCGAAAGGGTGGCCTTCAGACTCCTATCTGTGGCTTTCCCTGCAGATATCACTTTACTAGGCTTGAAAGAAGTCTGTTAAGTCTCATTTACAAAGCAAGTCTATGCCTGGGGCTCAGTGGAGTTTCTGTGGTTTTTAGGAGGAAGGGATTTCAAAAATCACTTAGAAAGCACTTACACACATCACTGTCACAGAATCAAAATGGCCACTTTTATGCAGTCCTGCTTAAACAGACATACCAATGTCATAAAAAAAACTGTGATAAGGAGATTCCCAGCTCTCTAGTGGTCTCTCTTTAAAGTCAGATTTATTGACGTCTAATTTACATACAGTAAATTTCAGCTTTTCCTGTGTACAGTTCTGTGAGTTCTGGCAAACAAAAAAATCGCCAGGTAACCATCACTGTACGGAAGAGATAAAATATTCCGTCACCCCCCAAATTCCTCTGTGCCCTACTGTATACTCAAACCTCTTCCCCAAATCCCAGCCTGACAACCACAGATCTGTTTTTTGCCCTGATAATTTTCCCTTCTCCAAGCTGTCATACACACAGAATCACGCTGTCTGTAGAGCGTTTAGAATCTGGCTTCTTTCACTTAGCGGAATGGTCTGGAGATCCATCCGTGCTGCGTGCATTAGCAGCTCTTCCCTTCTTTCTCCTGAGCAGTATTCCACTCCACGGATGTGCCACAATCTGCAGATTCCTTCTCCAGGACAGGGACATTTGGATTGTGCCCATTTTTTGGCTATTATGAATATGGCGCGCACGCAGACACACACACACACACACACACACATGTTCACTCACCCACCCATATAGATTTGTGTGTGGATAGGCTTCCATTTCCCTTGGCAAGTACCTTAGAGGAAATCTGAGGCTGTACGGCGGTATATGTCTCACTTGATAAGAAACTGCTAGCCACACCTTCCGGAGCAGCTGTACCACTCTGCATTTCCCCAGCAGTGCCCAAGAGCTCCAGATGCTCCAGGGCCTTGCCAGCACTGGGACGGGCCTGCTGGAAAGTCACAGAATTCTCGACTCTCCCAGCTCCCACGGCGTCACCGCTCAACCCCACCCCACCTGGCCGCCACCAAGGCACCCAATTCTAGCCGGGCTCCTGCCTGCAGTCCTTCCCCTTCCCCCCAGCAGATTTTATATCCCAGTGAATCACAAAACACAAGGAAGAACCCGTGCTCTCCCGCATCGCTACTCAGATCTGCCGGAAGGTGGGTGGTGCGCTCCGCTCGCCTCTCCAGGGAAGCCCACCACCGCATCTTTAGCCACACGCTTCTCTCGTCTCGCCAGCACCCCTGGAGACCAAACTGGTGCAAGGAACCAGAGATACTGTTCAAGGGCCCACACAGCTACTGGTCCAGGCACCCCAAAGAGGGGAGGGTCAGTCATACAAAGAGATAGTAACCTCAGTGACAGGAAGGTGACCCCTCGCTTGCCAGCAACTGCCCCAGCAAACACACAATTTTTATAAGGAAGAAAGAAGCTTTCTACCAGGCTAAATTCATCTTGGGTCTGGATACGGGCCCAAGAATAAACCAGGAGGACCTACAACAGGAGTGTATTCTATTTTTTTTTTTTTTTTTTTTTTTTTTACAAAAAGAGGTACATGTATACCTTCTAAGGAAGACAGCAGAAGAGACAGAGGCAGCACTGAAATGGAGACAGTTACACGTAAATAAGCATATTGAACCTAACGTGCAGGGTACCACCTGTCATTCCTGTTTCACAGAGGAAGAAAGGGGGCTTGGAAACGTGCTGTCACCTGCTCAGGGCACATGCCAGGGTGGCCGATTTGTGACTCCATGTAGGTTCTCCTGACGCCAAGGCATCTTTGGAAGCAATATTTTAAAAGCGTCTATGTTACCACCAGGTCCCAGTTATGCTGGTGCCCCACAGAAAGCCGCCTCCAGTACTCCCAGCACTCACTCACCCATCCATTTCTATGTCCATTCGTCCATTTGTTTATTCATTTACACACTTATTGAGTGCCCTCTATGGGCCAGACATTAAGGAACCCTCCGTGATTGAACTAGTCAAAAAGTCTGCCCTGTTAGCACATGCTCTAATGGGAATGAGAGCCAGCAGGTCCTCCCTGTGCCCCTCACCCCAGGCCCTTTCCCTACCCAAGAAGACTCATCCAAGTCAGGAGGGAGCAGACGCAAAATCCCAGGATCCAGAGGAACATTCTGGGCTCTTCAGTGCCCAGGATCCACTGGATCCATGATGGAAGGGAGACACTCTGAAGGAGCAAGAACACTGCCCAAGAGCCAGGCCCTCCCCAGCCCCATGGGCCATGCACCAGGGCTTCCGGCGTTCATTCACTCATGCCACTGTTTGCTGAGCACCCATGCTGTACCAGGCACTGCCCCAGGTGCTAGAGACACAGGAGGGCAGAAACAGGGCCGCTGCCCACAAAGACTCACAGCTCAGTGGGGAGAGAGTCACCTGTCCACGCCCACTAGGGAATAGAAGGTAAATGATGGGATGTAAAGGGGGCTTCTGAGGTTTGATGAGACCCGGCTATAAAGAGGCGCAGCCAAGACTGGAGTCCAGGCTGTGGGCGCTAAGCTGTGTGGTCTTCACCCTATGCCACCAGCTCCCCCTTGGATTTTTTCTGCTGACCGTCTCCCTCCCCTGCCCAGCCTTTGGTTACTGTCCCTCTTCATGTTCATTCTTGCCTTCCATTAGAACTGGCTCAATAGTTCTTCTGTTTTTCTGTGTTAACTGCCAAGTGACAGGAGTTTGGTTGGGGTAGACACAGAAACCGACGCCCTGAAGGAAACAGAAGGGCCGTCAAGCACACATGTTGGCCAAGGGCAATAAATGGTTTGACCCTGTCACTGTTTTTCTAGGAATCTATCCTGAGGAAATTTCATCCCGACATAGAGATACCTCCACAGAGCAAGGTGCTCAGTCAGGCAGCTCTGATTGGAAAGTGGCCTCCCGTCTCCCACCACGGAGGCAGCCCGGATGCTCAGTGGGGCACGGAGTGGCCACTCCATGGACACCACTGGGCTGGCTCTGGGCTAGGCTCCCAGTGGTGGCTGAGACCACATCCTGTCCCCAAAGGGCTCACACCCAGTGAGGGAGCCACTGCAGTGTGACAATGAAGTGACAAGACCTGAGACGCAATGCCAAGGAGACTGGGGCCTCGTGCAGCCCAGGGAGGGCCCCCCCAACAATATGGAAGAAGGCACTGATAAGACACTATCAGGTAAAGGCAAATAAAGAGTAGGACCCAGATGGGAGAAGATGGGAAATGCAAGTGCCAAAACTGCGTGCTCAGATGGAGACAGATCAGGAGGGATCTGATCTGTCAGATCCACAAGAGCACCAGCAGCAGCTGTGCTGGGGGAGTGGCCCCAAAATTTGGTGATGTGACTTTTATAACCATGTAAAACAGAAACAGCCACCACAGATGACTAACCAAGTAGATAATCCTCCTGCGATCACACCCGTGCCCAGTCAAGGGCTTCACGAGCACAATTAATATGGGCGCGTCAGAGGCACCAGTTTCCAGCAACAGCAGAAGAGGAGATAGGCCTGGGAGGTCAGGGACGCGCCCTCCAGCCCACAGTTGGCTTCCTGTGGGATCTGCTGCCCGTGGGGGATCTGCTGCCCGTGGGGGATCTGCTTTGAGACAGAGCACCCTATAAGGGCAGCAGCCTCCCTTCTTTCTTTTCCCTCTGTTCTGCAGCTGCTCCCACCAGCACCCCCATCACCATTTCAGCTCTTCAACCTCAGAGTTCCTAGATCTGAGCCTACTTGAGGCCCAAAGAGACGGGCCGCAGGGTATCTATGGCCACTAGGAAGCAGATTCTAGGCAAAGACCTCATCTGCCCAGAGGCTTCTGATTTCCCTGAACCAGGTGAACAAGGCAAATCAAGGCCTCCAACCCACTGCCCTCCTCCAACTCCATCCCTGCCTCTAGGGCACAGGACAAAATGGCACTCTCACCCCATCTGACCTGGTGCCAGCAGGATCAATGGAGCGGCTGATGTGACTCTGCAGCATGTCACCACTAAGGGACTTTGCTAAGAGATGAACATCACCAATGGCAGATGCTGGAAACAATTGCCAACTGTCATGAGAGTGCCCCATGTCAGCTACAGAATGCGGAACAGGGGAGTGAGTGTGTATGGAGTTCCTACCAGCTCCATCTGAAAAGTGGAGCTCATTCCCTGTTCACACAGTTGCTGTGAGAACTAAATATGAAATACCCGACGGGGGTCTTGGCATATAGTACAGGCTCTACGCACAACCTGTTACTTTTTTTTTTTTGAGATGGAGTTTCTCTCTTATTGCCCAGGCTGGAGTGCATGTGGTACAATCTCGGCTCACCACAATCTCCGCCTCCCGGGTTCAAGTGATTCTCTCACCTCAGCCTTACAGGCACTCCCCACCACACCCAGCTAATTTTTGTATTTTTAGTAGAGACAGGGTTTCACACCCAGGCTGGTCTTGAACTCCTGACCTCAAGTGATCCACCTGCCTCGGCCTCCCAAATTGCTAGGATTACAGGTGTGAGCCACTGTACCCAGCCCACACCCAGTTAACTTAATAATGTCATGAGGAGGGGGTTATTCACCCCAATTTCATACCTGGTTCACCTGAGACTGAAAGGTAAAATACCTTATCCAGGGTGGCAGGTGAGGTTAGAACAGGTGAGTTTCTTTCCTCCAATGGAGTCACGGAGTCAAGCATCAGCCAAGGGTAGGAGTTCCACTGCGGAGTGTCAGGAATACAATGGGGCAAGTAATTCAGAAAAAGAGTTCAAGCACACTACAAGGTTGAAGAAGAAGAGAACGCTAAGCATGAGAATTTAAAAGCTTTCCTAGAAATTACATGCTGGCTTTGGGGACTTGCGCCTGTAATCCCAGTGACCAGGGAGGCTGATATGAGAGCATTGCCTGAGCCCAGGAGTTGGAGTAGCCCTATTATAGAAAGTCAAAAAAATCAGGAAATTGATTTTAACAATGTATTTCACTTAACCTACTATATCCAAAGTATTATCGTTTCAACATTTAGGTAATATTTTAAAACAGTTATTGAGATGTTTTGCATTCTTGCTTCAAATGAAGTCTTCAAATTTCATGTATGTTTCATACTCACAGCACATCTCAATCCGAATGAACAGCATTCCTCCATAGCCACACGTGACTGGTTCCTACCACTGTGGACAGCAGAGGTCTAATGCCTCCGTTCACACAGAAGAAACTGAGGCTGAAAGGGAGGACTGCAAAGGAGCCACATGCTTGTCATTCACAGAGCCAAACTCCGTTTCGGTGGCGGGCTGGTGTGGCGTAGTAGAAAGAGCACAGGTAGAAGAGTGAGAAAGATCTAAGGCCACATTCTGACCCTGCCACTAAACTAACCAGCTGTGCACCTGTGGACTTTGTATGTGGCCTCTCTGAGCTTCAGTCTCCCATCTGAAAAGTGTAGATACTTCCCTTATTCATATAGTTGTGAGAAATAAATATGAAATACCCAACAGGGGTCCTGGCACATGGTAGATGTTCAATAAATGCTAACATGATGATGACAATGATGATGATGGTATAAGTAGTGAATATGTTGCCATCACCTTTTTTAGCATTTTAATCATCCCCAACCCAGAAAAATGATGCCCTGTCCCAGACCAGGCAGATCTGCCCACCAGATGGCAGTGGGGCAAAGATGGAGACAGGAACAAGAAATGGGAGAGATGGTCATGGAGAGTAGAAGGCACAGCCACGGGGTGCCAGAGCCCCAGTGCACACCCCAAAGCACACAGATGAGTAAAACAAAAGTCACCCAAGCTCCGTGGGCTGGTGTCAGAGCCCACCTGTAGAGCCTCTTTGGAGCTGAGCCTGTTATAAAGGAAGCGAATCACAGACCTTTCGGACTCTCTGATAACACCCCATATTCAGTCCACTGCTTCACTGAATGGAAGAATCCAGAACCTGGCTCCAACAGCAAAGATGTAACCATCTTCACCCAGCAGGGTGCAAGGGCTCTGTGTATTTGGGACTCCAGACCAAAGGAGGCCTCTAATGGAAACTCTTTTAGCTCAGGGCAATCGAGCGTCTCCGTGGGACCTGCTGCAGCCCACCTCGGCTTCTGGGCGAATTGTTCCCTCTGCACAGAACACTCCTCCCCTCCCATATGGCTAACTCCCATTTATTCTTCTCATTTCAACTTAAAACACCACCTTCTATGAACAGGCTTCCAAGGCACGTAATGCAGGATCCCCTTGTTAGATACTCTCCCTGTAGTCCGCCATCACAGCCGCCACTATATCCCAATGAGACCATGGGGACTGACTCTCTGCCATGGAGCAGAGACTAGGTCTGTTTTCCTCACCTCTGTATCCCTGATATACACCTGGGAAAGAGCCTGGAGCCAAGCAGACGCTCAGTAAATATTTGTAGAAAGTGCTGTTGCATGAAGTGAACTCAGGAATCAGAAGGGCTCTGGTTGATTTGATTTAAAAATCGGCAATATTTCAGAAAATAGAAATAAAAGTTGCAGCATCTGCGCCTGATGCATTAAGTAATTTTCCATGAAGTAACTTTCCAAAAGGGTCACGCACCATTGTGTCATTTTGTTGGATTCTTCCCACAACTGGAGAGTATCTGGTTATAATGGACACAATTCACAGGACAGCTATTACATCAACTATTGATTTTCCAAGGGCCCCAAAGCTGAAGCTTCACATCAAAGAGTCTTTTGAGCGAGGGCACACGTAGTTCCCATAACTCTTGTGTGTCCAAGAGTGGGGACAGCTCTTTGCAGAAACACAGCTCCCCTTCATTTGCATATTACCCTACCAGTTCTCAAATGGCCAGCAGCACTCCCAGGTGGAAATGCTGGGGGGAATTTTGACTGCCACATGACTGGCATCTTGTGGGCTCAATCAAGGCTGTTAAAACCTCCTGCTGCATGTGGTACATCCCATTCGCAGGCGACCATCCTGCTCCAAGAGCCAAGAGTAGCCACCCCACACTCACACCTTAAAGGATGCTGGCCTATGCCATGTCCACAGGGTGAAATGGCTGTAGGGGGAAATGAGTCTAAAAGGTCACATCATTATTAATAAGGACCCTACTGCCCCATCCCCCTGGGTCCTCTGTCCAACAGGATGGATCAGTCACCTTCCTCAACATCCAGCACATTCCTGCTCTTGCATGCTGGCTTATACCAATCTCCTCACTCACCTGGACACCATCCCCTCCACACCCCGCCTACTTGAGCCTCCACCCAACACAAGGTCCTTCTATAGGAAACTTTCCTGGATCACTCAACCCCAATAATCTCTCCCATCTCCAGAAAATTCCAGGCCTCAGCCAAGCATGGCAGCTCATGCCTGTAATCCCAGCACTTTGGGAGGCCGAGGTAGGCAGATCACGAGGTCAAGAGATTGAGACCATCCTGGCCAACATGGTGAAACTCTGTATCTACTAAAAATACAAAAATTAGCTGGGCATGGTAGCATGAGTCTATAGTGCCAGCTACTCAGGAGGCTGAGGCAGGAGCATCACTTGAACCCGGGAGGCGGAGGTTGCAGTGAGCCGAGATCACATCACTGCCCTCCAGCCTGGTGACAGAGCAAGACTCTGTCTCAAAAAAAAAAAAAAAAAAAAAAAAAAAAAATCCAGTCCTCTAACCAGGCAATTCACTTAGTGCTTGTCAATTGCTGCTGTGTGGTCTCCATAACATGGTTCCTGAGTACAGACACCAAATCTGATGTGCCCTAGCACAACCCCAACAGACTGACTAAGTGACCGATCCATTCCCCTCATTCAGTTGGGCCACTGTAATAGTGAGCTATGGCCATGCCACTGAACTCCAGCCTGGGCAACAGAGCAAGACCTCATCTCAAAAAAAGAAAGAAAGAAGGTAAGTGGATCACTTGAGGGTAGGAGTTTGAGACCAGCCTGGCCCACACGGTGAAACCATGTTTCTACTAAAAATACCAAAAAAAAAAAAAAAAAAAAAAAAAAAAGCAGGGCATGGTGAGGCTGAGGCAGGAGAATTGCTTGAACCTGGAAGGCAGAGGTTGCAGTGAGCCAGGATTGTAACACTGCATCCTAGCCTGGCGACAGAGTGAGACTTCATCTAAGAAAGAAAGAAGAAAGAAAGAAAGAAAGAAAAAGAAAGGAGAAAGAAAGAAAGAAGGAAAGAAAGAAAGAAAAAGAAAGAAAGAAAGAAAGAAAGAGAAAGAAAGAAAGAAAGAAAGAAAGAAAGAAAGAAAGAAAGAAAGAAAGAAAGAAAGAGAAAGAAAGAAAGAGGAAAGAGGAAGGAAGGAAACAAGGAAGGAGAGAGGGAGCGAGGGAGGAAGGGGTTAACCTAGACCCGGTCCTGATGAGCTGGAAAATAATATGAGCCACATGTATAATGTTACATTTTCCAGGAGCCCTGTTATAGAAAGTCAAAGGAAACAGAGGAAATTGATTTTAACAGTACATATATATTTTAACCTACTATATCCAAAGTGTTATCATTTCAACATTTAGGTAATATTTTAAAACAATTAATGAGATATTAATGAGCTTGACCATGAAAGCAAAAACATTCCTCTTTTACTTTAAATAAAGGGAAAAAAAACAAAAGTTGATTCAGAAAGGCCTTTACTAGTATTGGTCATTTTTAAGACTCATGGCTTCACTGAGTCCGCCAGACAGCCCTGGGAGGGCACGACTTGCTCAGGTCATGCTGTAGACAGGGGAGACCAACACACCCAGGACCCTGCAATTTGGCTAAAGCTCTGCAGCTACAAAGTGAAGCAGCTCAAACTCAAGTCTGGGTTTAGCTCAAACACCTCTTTCACCCCAGGCCAGGCAGGCTGTCCTTTCTCTGGCTTTGTTCTTACTGATCAATTATGTTTACTAGATAGGGCCGCAGGATAAGAAGGTATCATTTTAGCATTGCTGGAGGGTCAGGTAGTGATTTGTTCTTTACTGGAATCTCCAAAGAGTGTCTCCGCAGTGTTCCTAGTTCCGGGTAATCCAAACCACTCAAAAATGTAGAAGATCAAGTCAAGTCAGTATCTGATAGAGGCTCAAGCAGGATAACTTTTAATCTTGCCATGAAGAAAAGCTTAACTTTAAAAACTTGGCACCAGCCAGTTCTCCCCCAGGTAGCCTGTGGTTTTGGGCTTGAGGAGGTTTTATGAAAGCAGGCAGGACTCCAGCACCAAACAATGCACGTTCTAGCAAACAGCCCATTCCCTCAGCAGTGTGACTTTTCTCTCCCAAGGGGCCAAGGCACCCAGGTGCCGCAGTGGCTGCAGCTTTAAAATAGCAGCCATCACAGCAAGTGCACGATAGTGACCAGGGTGTCAAATTCACCCCAGGCCCACCCCTGCCAAGCCAGGCTCAGAAGAGCTTTCAGCCCACCAATGGGCCATTGGAGGCCTAGGAGGACCTTGGCGGGGAGTTTTTTAGAGAGTGTCCCCCGCCTTTGCAGCTGCACCCCATATAGGTCCCTAAACCTCATGCCACAGATGAACCAAAGTGTGCAGCTGAGAAAATGGCCATTAGGTGTGACTGATGCCTCCTCTGCAATCCCCTGATTTCTCCTGGTAACCAGTATTCAGCAGCAGCCTGGAAAATGGTCAAAATGGAATGAACGTAGCCAGCGGGCATCTGCAGACTTGGAATCTTCAGAGCTAGTATGATGGCAGCACCCATTTGCCAGCCTCCCATCTAGCTGTTTGCCAGCCTCCCATCTGGCTGTTCTGAGACACTTGGAAAGAGAGAGAGAGATTTCTCAGAGACGAGGACGGACCCAGCCGGGCTTCTAATTTCAGTCCATCTCCCGACTTTATTTAAGCCTAGAGGAAAGGGATTTTGTTTGACGTATGCATTATGTATTAAGATAATAAACACTCAATGATGGCAAGAACAGAAGAAGGGGGGACAGCAACACATTTCTAGGGGGTAGCAAGAAGGACCAGTGGTCACGAATTTGGCAAACTCAAAGAAATCCACATCTTCGGCCAGACACGGTGGCTCACACTTGTCAGCACGTTGGGAGTCCAAGGTGGGAGGATCACTTGAGCTCAGGAGTTTGAGACCAACCTGGGCAACACAGTGAGACTCTGTCTCTACAAAAAAATAAGCAAAATTAGGCGTGGTGGTGCACACGTGTGGTCCTAGCTACTTGGGAGATTAAGGCAGGAGGTCTGATTGAGCCCAGGAGTCCAAGGCTGCAGTGAGCTGTGATGGTGCCACTGCACTCCAGCCTGGGTGACCAGAGAGAGACCCTGTCTTAAAAGAAAAAAAAATCTGCATCCTCAGTGACAGCAAGGAAAGATGAAAACCAAGCCAATTTACAACCCAGAAGTCCCAAAGGGTCAGGAATTAGTGGTGGCAGCATCTCTGGAAATGGGGTTAAAGTTCAGGGGCGTACTAAGAGGATGAGAGGAAAGAACCAGCGGGATCCATGCGTCCCCTCCCCCACGTCTCCCAGCTGGGTGACTGTGCCTCCTCCATCAGGCACAGGACTGGAAGTTTATTCTCTAAAGAGGTTAAAAAAATACTGAGAAGATCTCGATGCAAATTGTACTGAAAACAAGCAGATTAAGTGATTTTACACATACTACACAGAGAGGGCCAATCCCCCTCAAGCTCACTTCCTTCTTGCAGCTCCCGAACCCCCCACTCCTCACCCCCAGCAGCCTGGTCTTGACCCTCCAGACAGGAGACTGTAAGACCCTTCCGTGGGGAGTCCAAGCAGCCCAGGAGGAAAGCCCTAAAGATACTAGCATGGGGGTCCCCATGAAACAGTCGAGTGGGCACCTATGGGAGAAGCTTCCTGTGCTCAGGACCTACAGAATGCTTATTAGTCCCCACCTCTTAACTATGAGGAAGCAACCAAGGACTACGAGGTAAAGAAAGAAACCTCTAACATGAAAGCTTCAGATCAAGCGAAGCCGAGACATAACTGTGCAGAGAGAAGGAGTGCACACGTCCGTCACATCCAGTGTGCGCCTGGCCTGCTCTAAGTCCTTCACATCTAGTAACTCATGCAATTAGCACAGCCCCCAAAGCAGACATCAGTATTATTCTTCCCACTGCACAGATGAGGCCTTTGAAAAAGAGAGAGGTCAGCAACATAACTTGCCCAAAATCATAAAGCTAGTAAGTGGCAGAGCCAGGATTCCTAACTGCACGCCATTGAGCGCTGTGTGAGCCACCTCTCAAAGCTCCGCCCCAGCCCTGTCCATCATTACCGTCCACAGCGCTAAGAGAAGATACTGTAGTCGTGAACAAGAAGGCTCTCTAAAGAAAGAGTTCTCACAAATTACAAATGTGACCAGTTAAGATACGGAATGTAAAATTGATGGAATTTCCCAGAAAGCAGAACAAAAAGCAAAAGGGATTAAAAAATAGAAAAGATAAGAGAATTGGAGGATCAGCCCATGAGGCCTGATATCCAAATAAGTGGAGTTCTAAAAGGTCAGAAAACCAAGGAGCGGAAATCATAATGCATTGTCCAAGAAAATTTCCCAGAACTGAAGGATAGTTTCCAGATAGAAAGGTCTCACTAAGGGCACAGCATGATGGATGAAAAGAGACCAGCACCAAGGCAGGTTATCTTGATGTCTCAAGATGCTGGGGACAAACCAAGGCTCCTGTGAGCTCCCAGAGAGCATGAAGCAGGCTGCACACAGAGGGTCAGAGATGGCTTCACCCTTCTCAATAGCTACCTAGAAGCAGGCAGACAATGAAGCAAGGAACATTTCAATACACTGAAAGAAAATCATTTCCAGCCTGGAGTTTGATGCCCAGCTAATGTAGCCATCAAGAATTAGAGAGTATGTTCGTTTTCCCATGTGCAGATTCTCAGAAAATCTACCACCCAGGCACTCTGTCTCAGGGAGGATGTGCCACTGTATTCAAGGGATGAAGGTGTCAGAGGAAGGCAGGAAGCAGGAGATCTAACCCAGGAGAGAAGTGAGGAGGACCGCAGGTGACAGTGACAGGCAGTCCAGGTGACAGCTGGGCCCAAGGTGCGGAGGGAAGCACAGGTCAGAGCCCCAGCCCTGCTCAAGAAGAGAGAACTGGCCAGGTGTGGTGGCTCATGCTTGTAATCCCAGCACTTTGGGAAGCCAAGGTGGGCGGATTACTTGAGGTCAGGAGTTCGAGAGCAGCCTGGCCTAATGGTGAAACCCCAGCTCTACTAAAAATACAAAAAAATTAGCTGGGTGTGGTGGTGCACACCTATAATCCCAGCTACTTGGGAAGTGGAGGTGAGGCAGGGAAATCACTTGAACCCAGGAGGCAAAGGTTGCAGTGAGCCAAGATCACACCACTGCACTTCAGCCTGGGTGACAGAGTGAGACTCCATCTTAAAAAAAAAAAAAAAAAAAGAAGAGAGAACTGAGACACTTTACCTGATGCACCCAAACAACTTAAGGAGACATCTAGAACAGTAAGAGAGTTTCAGATGAATTAATAAGTACATCCCCCACCACTACCAGCAACAGCAGGCAATTTTTAATTCCAAAGAAAACAAAAAGCAGACCAGGTAAGGAAAAGTGACCATCATTTACTACACAACTAAGCTCTGAAGAGCACTGACCTACTAGTGACAGTGTAAACCCCAATTACTGATCTTACCAAAATTATGATGAAAACCTATTGGGAAATTGAGAGAGGGGGCAGATTTGAGGTTAAAGGAGGTAAAGAAGAGTCCTACATCTTTACCTTCTACCGGTTTCTAGTAAGAAACTGGAGCCTAGAACCAAAACATCAAGATGAAGAAATACATGCATGTTACTTAGAGACATGGAAGAAAATACTAAAATCATCGGCTTAAAAAAAAATACAAGCCATATCCTCCAGGGAAAACGGGCCTGGATGTCACTGTTTTCCAGACAAACCTTAAAAAAAAGGCAAGGGGATGGGGAAAACAGGCATTGATGAAGGCATGCGACCTCACTGAATGTTCTAACCACCAGGAGAAGTTGAGGCTGTCATCCCTTTCCACCAAAAAGACATGGTCGGGTTCACAGCTACCCACAGCTGGTCAATACTAAAAACAGGCTCAGACCCAGCTCTGCCAAACCCAGCATCCACACTCTCCCTTTGATTCCACATTCATCCATTCAACAGTGTAAACTGAGCACTCTCTAAGCCTGGGTCATAATGGTGGCCAGGGCATACCCCAGCGCCTGACCCAATAGGGTTTCTGGTCTACCCGGGCAACCCACAGTAAACAAGCCATCACTAACAACAAATCCAAGTGTAGCAGTGCCTACCCACACAGCCTCAGCCTATGACTCCAGCACTTCCTGCTGCCCCTCTTACTTTCCTCACCCACTCTGCAGCCCATCACTGACCTCATGGCATTGCGACATCTCTTTCCCCTACAGGTCAGCTGTCACATGCTACTTCATGGCCCCTGCCCATGGTGCTCCTGGCAACTCAATTCAGGCCATTGCCTGGGGCAACCTCCTGCTCTCAGAGCCCAAGGCCCTTGGCTTTGAATTGGGAGGTAACACGTTTGGTTTGTTTTAGATCAGCGTTAAGCTCAAAGGCCCGGCCAGCTTTCCAAGAGAGAGCACCACACTTGTGTACATGAAGGAGAGTAAGTAGCCTTTGTAGACCAGCCCTCCAGGAAGCCGCTGGTGACTCTAGGGGACTGCAGCAAGTCCCTGGAGACACCAGAGTGTGCTGTGAAACCTCACGTCCTCTGCTTACTTGCTGAGAACAGAGCAAAGCCACTGAGCCCCTGTGCCCTTGAAGTCTGCATATGTGAAGTTGGGACCCCAGAGGGTTACATCAGCATTAAATGACATAATGGAGACGGCTCTGCTTTATAATCAGTCAACACCATAATATGATGTGGGGACCTGAGGGTGGTCCCCACGGCTGCCTCTGCTCACTTCTGCCACCATTCAAGTTTATGAGAATTTCATCTCCTCAATTTCTTCGGATGGGATCTCTATCCCCACTCTTTTGAGTCCCATCCCGGAAAATTACCAGGCAGGAATCTTCAGTCAAGAAGTCAGCCTTTGTTAGTTCAAGAAACCTGGTGTATAAATAACTAAACAGAGCCAGCTGGGCCACTGAACCGACTGTGATAGGCTCAACAGCAAGGCTGGCTGACTTCTTGCCCAACATCCCTTAGTCAGGGTCCAGTTTTCTTTCTGAGTTCCAAGTCAATTGCCCTCTCCAGCACCACCTGGCCCTCGATCTAGTGCTGGACAGTCTCTCTCCATGTCCCCAAATTCAGATCCCAACTTACTACCCAGGCCTGACTGACTTCATCCTCCCAGATTTAACTCTGATTCCTGGTTCTACCACTTCTTAGCTCAATGGCTTGGAACTTGTGACAATGTCACTCAGCCTTAGTTCTCGAGCTAAATTAATAATGCCCACCATCAGGGTTCTTCCAAAGACCTGGCACAGGGTCCTGCACTGCAGTCATCTCTCTGCAGCCTACCAACCTCCTCCCCGCACACACTCCCCATGATCACATCAGTACCCTAGAACAAATAAAGACAGTCCCTGAAGTAATTGATGGGAGTCTCACTCTGTCGACAGGCTGGAGTGCAGTGGCACGATCTCGGCTCACTGCAACCTCCGCCTCCTGGGTTCAAGCAATTCTCCTGCCTCAGCCTCCAGACTAGCTGGGATTACAAGTGCGTGCCACCACCCCCAGCTAGTTTTTGTATTTTTAGTAGAGATGGGGTTTCACCAGGTAGGCCAGGATGGTCTCGATCTCTGGACCTTGTGATTCACCCACCTTGGCCTCCCAAATTGTTGGGATTACAGGCATGAGCCACAGCACCCGGGCAACTTAATTGATTTTTATACAATCTGTACTGTATATTACACGTATTGCAACAACAACAATACTGCAGACTGTCTTCTGTAACTCGGGCTGCAACTCCTCCAACATGGCCTGACAAGAAAGAAGCTGTACTCACGCATGGGGGAACTTTTTCAGCCACACGGCAATGTATTTGGAATACTACTGGAATATTTAGTTGCATTTTATCCTTGTTCTACAAAAATAAGTAGAAACAGAAATCAAAAAGGGAAGTGTGGTTATCCATGATCATTACTGGTTTGATAAACCTACCTTGGAGACATCAAGGGAACTGGGGCCATGAAGATTGTGGGGCTAACCCCATAGGGGGAGGCTAGGGAGGTTGGAAACCAGCATGACATCATTCAACAGCACCGAAACAGTGAGGCAGGATTAGGACTGTTTTTCCATTCTTTAGCAATTGAAGTCCCTTGTAATTTGCATGTGCAGCCTGGGACTTTCAATATGTGACGTAATATTACCAAAAGTTGGAAACTGTCTACAACTTTTAGTTATATTAATGATTGTAATTAAATCATATTTTAATGATGTTCTCTTGTTTTCTAAACAAACTGTGATATTTCATATCCAGTGGAAGTTCATTTTCCCAACACAACCAGGACCCGGCTTGCTCTAGGGTAGCAGCATTTCCAGGGTTCACGCATCTCCACTCCAGAAGAACACAAGGATTAGAACAGAGATGCTATTGCTGCCAGAACATGTTCAGTCCCAGAAGCGACACAACAGGGTACGTAGCTAGAGGACACTATGATGCCACCCTCTCATCGCAGGGCCACAGGGCATAGATGAGATCACTGTGACATGACGCCACCACCTTCTCTGGCCTCCTAGGTAAAGAGTCTGTTGGCTCATACCGGCCTCTCCCTTCCTCTGAAGCCCACTCCTGACCTTTGCCAGGAAGCCTCTGAGTTCTCTAGCCAGGTGGTGGCAGCCAGGTGACCTCAGCCCTGTAACCACAGCCCTGGTCTGTGCACTCTCAGCTAAAGCTTGCTGCCCCCCTCTGGTCTCCACCAAGCTCACAGAGAAACCTACAGGGCAGTCCAGCTGTGCAAATACCTCCCCAGTGTGTCTCTTCTACGGAGGTGGGGAAGGCTTGATGGGCATTTATTATTCATTTGTATATGAGATTCTCATGGCTGCTGTGACAGATTACCACATGCTTAGTGGCTGAAAACAACACAAATATATTCTCTTCTAGTTCTGAAGGTCAGAAGTCTGTATGGGTGTTACCGGCTAAAACCAAGGTTAAGGGCAAGGCTGTGCTCCTTCTGGAGATTCTAAAGGGGAATCCGGGTCTTCCCTTTTCTGGCTTGTAGAGGCCTGATATGGTTTGGGTATGTGTCGCCTCCAAATCTTATATTGAAATGTGATCCCCAGTGTTGGAGGTGCGCCCTGTGCTGGCTCCCCTTCCCTTCCACCGTGATCGGAAGCTTCCTGAGGCCTCCCCAGAAGCAGATGCCAGCACCATACTTCCTGAACAGACTGCAGAACTACGAGCCAATTAAACTTTTCTTCTAAATTACCCAGCCTCAGGTATTTCTTTAGAGCAATGCCTAACACAGGCCCCTGCGTTCCCCGCGCCGGACCCCATCCTGCAGCCCCACCACTCTCAACTCTGCTTCCGTTATCACAGCTCCTCTCCCCTCTCTCTCTGACCCTCCTGCTTCCTTCTTATAAGGAGGCTTGTGATTAGTTGGGTCCACTGGATAATCCCAGATTATCTCCTTATCTCAAGATCCTTCGCTTAATCACATGTGCGAAGTCCCTTTTACCAACGAAGAGAACATATTCACCAATTCTGGGGATTAGGATGTGGACAACTTCCAGGGGAGGCCTTGTCTAGCCTACACCGGTTCTGAAGACCCGCTCCGTGTTAGGGGCTGGAAGGACAAAGATGCATACGCTCCACTCAGGGGTCTACTTAGACCCCTGAGTGGACTCAGAAGGCATCTGTGGGGGCTCGGAGTGCTCAGAAGGGCTCAGAAGGTGGGCTCAGAGGGCTCAGAAGGGCTCAGAAGGTGGGCTCAGAGGGCTCAGAAGGGCTCCGAAGGTGGGCTCAGAGGGCTCAGAAGCCCCAGGGAGTCCAGATCCCAGCGCTGTGAGTTCTGCCCAGAAGGGCACAGACAGGGTCCAAGGATGTCCTGGGCACAGTCACAGTCATTCTCTGCAGAAGGGACTGTGTGGACAAAGGCATTGCAAGGGGGAAATAGCGTGGCCTGTGGGCAAAACCAGAAGACACCTGGGTGCAGCTGTGGCCCAGTTCCTTCAAGGAAGGGCAGGCGGTGCGGGGGGGGGGCAGAGCACCCAGCAGCGCTTCTTCCCAAGGGCAAAGAGGCTTTGGGGAGAGATGGACGGGGTGTGAGAAATGTCACCGGGCTGCAGGTGCGGAGCAGGACGGGGGTGCTGGAGGGAGGTAGACAGTGGTCCTGGCAACTAACAAGGAGGATATGTGTAAAATAGGCAAGCGTGGAAAGGCCCAGATGGGCCAGGACTGACGGGACATGGGAAGTGAGGGAAGGGGCACGTGAGCGGCACCATCTGAGGGTTCAGATTCCTCCACCACCAGCTGGCAGGTCACCTCCGAGCCCCCTCCCCACCCGCCGCCCCAGTTCTCAGCCAGAAGGGCTCAGAACACTACTTTTAAGTATGTCATACCATGGAGAATTAAAAATAGTTTTTAAAAGAAGAGGGATATAAATATCACAAAGGCTCCTGGCTGCATGGAGCACCCCCCAGGAGAGGAAAGCAGGGGTGGGGCATGCCTCCATGCTTGGGGCCCTGGGTCCTTTTCGGTTAGACCCAGAGGTCTACAGTTCTGCAGGAGCTGAACGTAGTTCTGGTCGACACCAAAATGACCCAGGGGCTTCCTTAAATTCCCCAAATCCTCCTTGGTTTTCCTGTGCCTGGGGGACAGCGGGCCACAATCTCCAAGAAATAGTGGGACACAGGGGAACCAAATAAAAAGAGGGACAGAAGAGGTGCAGGTCAACCACATGGACCCCTCTGGAACGCACCATCTGGCACTTCCCGGCCCAACCCTGGCTTCCATCGTGTTGAGGAGCTGGCAGGGGCTCTCCCTGACCCCACAGCCCTCACCACACACTCCCCTACCCTGTGGGTCCATGGGGCAGACTTTCCTCTGTGTCTCACCCTCTGCCATGTTCTCCATCCCAGGGCTACAGGACATAAAGGCGACCATGGTGACATGACATCACACGTTCTCTGGCCTCCTGGGTAGAGAGTCTGTGACTCACGCAGGTCTCTTGCTTCCTGTTGAGTTCCACTCTCCTGCCCTGTTAGGAAGCCTCCCCAGGGATCTGCAGTCAGGTGGTGACAGCCCTGTGACCAGAGCCCAAGTCTGTACACTCTCAGCTCAGGCCTGCTGCTACCACCCCAGTCTCCACCAAACTCACAGAGAAACCTACAGGCAGTCCAGCTGTGCAAATATCCCCCTAAAGGCTAGACTGGGCCTCCCTTCCCACCCCACACTCCTGCAGCACCCACGGTGAACACCCATAGTTCCTACATGCTGATCTCAACCTCACCATACCCCTGTCCTCTCTGTACTGAGAACTCCTAGCATGTCCCATCCACCCATCCCTCCATCCCCAGCTCCCAGAGTTTCAGGAGGACTCAACAACTGTTATATGACCAAAGGACCAGGCTCCAAGTGGGTAAGTCCATGTCCAAAGCAGGTTCAAAATGTACAGCGGGCAGACAGGCAGCCCTTGGAAAAGAAGGCTGGGCTGCCACACATACAGCAAGCATCCCCTGCTGTCATCACCAGAAGCATCTTCTACTCGTCATGTGCCCTGAGTCTGGGTTTAGAAAATACAGTTCCTAACTTCCTACAAGAAGTCTTCCAGATTGCCATATTCTGGATAGGAGCCTGATACTTGCTGACAAGAACACATGTTTTCTACTCTGCAGGGAGGCTGGCTGACCTCACCCCACCAACCTGATTCCAGCCTCCCAGACCCCTATATTCACAACTTGCTGTAGGAAAGAAGGGTGATCCCCTGTCCCACAGATGTTGGGGCTTTCTTCGGTACAGAATCAACTGTGGGACAACAGTGACAAGTGTGGGAGGCACGAGGCAGGGGTTCCAAGGCAGCCCCTCAGTTCTGGGATGTGGGGCATCTTGATGGCCTTCATCCTGGGCTGCTGTTCCAAGGCAGAGCAGCTGACTTTAGCAAAAACATCACTGACAGACAGACACAGACACACACACACACACACACACAGAGCTATACACTACAAACACACATACACACACCTTTCCTTTTGCTGAGAGCATTTTACTAACACTTTTCATTTCTCTGTCTTCCTCTTTTTCGACACTGGGCGGGGTGATACATTTTTTTGGTTTCTTTGCCTCAACTACTCAGCTGTGCCCATGTCCTGGAAAAGCAGCCATAGG
This sequence comes from Sapajus apella, assembly GCF_009761245.1. NCBI lineage: Eukaryota > Metazoa > Chordata > Mammalia > Primates > Cebidae > Sapajus > Sapajus apella. Next base: position 8,145,772 of record NW_022436960.1, on the reverse strand, counting down.
CAATATGCAAATGAACGGGTGTGGCTATGGGCCAGTAAAACTTTATTCACAAAAAGAGGTAGCGGCTGGATTTGACCTGTGGGCCATAGTTTGCAAATCCCTACTCTGATAAAAAAAAAAAAGTAGGGGCTGGGTGCGGTGGCTCACACCTGTACTCCCAGCACTTTGGGAGGCCAAGGTGGGCAGATCATGAGGTCAAGAGATCAAGACCATCCTGGCCAACATGGTGAAATCCTACCTCTACTAAAAATACAAAAATTAGCTGGAAGTGGTGGTGCGCGCCTGTAGTCCCAGCTACTCGGGAGGCTGAGGCAGGAGCATTGCTTGAACCCAGTAGGCGGAGGTTGCAGTGAGCCGAGTTCATGCCATTGCACTCCAGCCTGGTGACAGAGGAAGACTCCGCCTCAAAAAAAAAAAAAAAAAAAAAAAGAAAGAAAGAAAAAAGTAGGAAAAAAAGACAAACTGGTAAGGAAGAAAAAGTCCAAGATTTTTTGATGCTGCACTTGTGATTTCCAATGCTGCCTCTAATTCCTCCTGTGATTAATGCAATCTACCACTGTTTAAAAAAAAAAAAGACATGGGGAAAGGAAAAAAAATTTATAGAAAGGTTTCTATGGGAACAGGAAGTTCACTTTTAATGGTTCAATCACCCAAAAGACAATTGCTTTATTTTTCTCTCTTCCCCTCAGACACAGGGCAGATGTGATCTACAGCTTGTGGGCAGACGGACTTTGTCCAAAGCCTCAGCTATTCCAGTGAAAAATTAAATGCCAGAGTGTTCCACAGGTCAGGGAGGGCAGTTCATGGAATCTGGGCCTCTTGGGCAAAAGGTTGCTTCCCCAGAGCCGTAGCTCTGGTGAGACACCCCGCCCCTCCCATGAGGCTGTGGGGTCAGCAGGCCACTCAGGGCCGCTCTGATGCACAGGCCTAGCTGCTGACACGTGATTCCGTGGTGAAATCTCTCCCTAGATCTGCTGCCAACTGGACCGAGGGCTTCCCTCCCACTGCTGACAAGCCGTTTGCGAGATGGGCTTTGGTTTCACCTGACCCCTGAACACACTTGTTCCTTGGTACAAATGGGCATGGGTGGAGCCCAGAGCCCCTTGTTTGCCCCTATTGCGGGCCGGCCACTAAACCTCCCCAGGTACCTTCAACTTGTCAGCCAAGGACAAGTCAAGAATGCACATCATTTACAATGTACACCCATATAGCGAAGCTTATGAAATGCAACATTTTCCACCCAGGACACTTGGTGGAAGTGAGTCTCCAGCGGTCAGCAGTGAAAAGAATCTAGGATGCAGCCAGCTGTGCTTAGTAGAGCCCAGAGTCACACACCAGCCGTCCATGCATGCATGCCAGGGGCTGGAATGTAGATAGCGCGAGATGGGCACCTGCCAGGCCCCCACTCCTTGACCACCTTCCCAGAGGTAGATTTGAGCCTCAGATAATCCCAACCCTCTCATTTTACAAATGAGGAAACTAAGGAACAGCAAGGGAGAGAGATTTTTCAGAATCTCACGGCAAGTTCACAACAAAGCCAGGACGCCGGCTCAGGCCTTGAGCCTTTGGGTCTTGGCTGTGGCTTCCCCAGCTGCAGTACGCCCCACCTGGAAGAGCCCCTGGAGAAAAATCCACACCATGAGATAGGGACAGAGCTGGCACTAGAACACGGCCTTTTGCCTGTAACCAGGAGTGAACTCAAAGCCCGGGGCCTGACCCCAGCCACAGCCAGAAAGAAACTTTCTACATGATGATTCATCCCTTAGAACGCAGCCACAGCCCCAGGGGTAGTGCCCTAGCAGGCAGTTCCTTGACAGGAAACCTCTGCATTTGGTTTCCTTTGGATTTTTATGTAGAAATCTTCAGCGCACTTGCTGTGCCCTCTAAGAGCTGGGGGAGGTGGGAATGGGAAAGGTCCCTCCTTGGCTCTATCCCTTCTCTGGCTGCTGGCTCACAGTGACCACAGCGGCATCCCCGTCCCACTGCTGTGTGCTCCCCTGCTGTGTGAACCAAAGGGCTAGAGTTAGACAGGTAAACAGGGGGAGATAAGGAACTGGAGGGGCGGGCTGTGGGTGCAGGAGGCGGTGGAGTTATGGGAGAGAAGGCTGGTGTGGCATCCTGAGCCAGGCCACAGGTGACTTTGAACAACAGGCCCCAGGGCTTGGACTTCATCCTGTAAGCCAGTGCAACCTAGCCTTTTTCTCATGGTGACATAGGACCATAGTACCATTTGTCCTGGGGTGGACCAAAGAGCTGCCCCGGCCCCCACTCTGCGGCCCTCAGCTCACGGGTTGGGAAGCTCTGCTGCAGGTCACAAAACCTGCTGGTGGCTTTAATAAAGTGCTCCAGTGGCTGGGTGGTGGGTGGAAAGCTGTAAAGAAGTCAGTCACTGAGGAGTCTGAGCTCGCAGGAGGAACGCAGGTGCCTGGGCCTGAGGCAGCGGAACAAGAGAAAGTGGGCCAGGGCTGATCCTTCTGAAAACGCAGGCCCTGTCGTGCCTCTGAGCCTGCCTTGAAGCACTTCCAGTACCTTCTCTACCTTCTGCTCTGTGCAACGCAGAACCTACGCAGTCAAGTTTCTGGCCTTCAAAGTCCAGGTCAAGAATGACAGCATCAAAGCCCCAAAGCACCAGAACGACAGGGGACGGCCCAAGGCAGAACTGACCGCTGCACCGCTAGAATCAGAAAATTCAAGCTCCAGTCTGGCTGGGTGCCCATGACAGTTTCACGTTCCTGAAAGGCAGAGACTAGAACCAGCTTTCATCCCCAGTGTCTGCAAGATGCTACGCGCTAAACAGCGCAGAGAAGGGCTGTGGCTTATTTGGGTGCTGGAGGCTTCACACATGAACGAAACCTTCTTTAAATTCTGGCCCAACATCCCTTTTTGTCCAATAGTACAGTGACCCCCAGAACTGGTGGAGCACTGAGCTGGACCCTGAGGCTCAGGCAAAAAGAGAGGGAGCAGCCAGAACAGGTTGTCTTTGGAAGGACACCGGAGCCCTCGTAGCCAACAGCCAGGCAGGGAGCTAAGGCATAGACCTATTAACTCACCACCTCTAGCGTCAATTTGAGAAAATATGTCCCTGCCTTCCAATATGGCTCCAAGGAATCGGGGACCACCTGGCAGAGGCTGCCAACACCCGCAATTCCATCTTCTCCTCTCCAAAAAGGTCAACAGCTTGGACCACCCCCGTTTTCTTGCAAGGGACCCTGTGAGGGTGGCACAGGCCGTCTGCCCAGAGGGACGTGTCCGTGCCCTTTCCAAGGGCTCCTCCTTGACGAAGGCCTTTATGAGCAATGCATGTTCACATATGCATGAGAACCGTATCTGCTCCAGAATCAGACAAACGAAGGTGAGAGGCAGGCCTCTTGGCAGGGGCCATCATTCTGCCCAGCTCACCCTGACCTCCACAGACAGGTCTAGAAATCTTCATTCCAATGTTTTTTGTGGGGCAGAAGAGATCATACTGCATGGATTTCAGAATCCCACAGTTCAGGGCGAGAGATCAAGGCCTTGGATGAGCAAGTGAGCAGAGGCCAAGCTTCCTCTAAGTCAACTTAAACACATAGATATATGAAAAGATAGAAAAATAAAGCTCTATTATTAAACCATTCTTCCCTGAAATGCAGTATCCCAGAGGCCATAACCTCAGGGCTACCTCATTACTGACCCCAGGATTACCCCAACCCAGGGCCCCAAGAGAGTTGAAGCTTTCTGAAAAGAATCAGGAATGCCTGACCCTGACAGCAGCTGCTGCCTGCAGATGGAGGCCGGGAATCCTTCTCAAGCCCTATGATTACAGATCCGTAAAATCCCGCTGCGGCCCTCCTTCCATCGCGACTGTGGCTACCTGTGCTATAAGAAGGGACTCAAGTTTTAGCAGCAGCCCCTCTGCCTGGACTCCACCTGCCTCCCTCAACTGCCACCTGCACTGAGTTCAGAAGAACAAGACCCCGCTGGTGGCCCCCAAAGCTGATCATGCAGGCACAGAGCAGCCAGCCGACACCCGACAGCCAGTTATGGCAGATGCTCTAAGCTCAGTGCAGAGCACCTTCTGGACTTTGCCCTTTGGCTGAGACTTCCTGAGTACCACAGAACCAAGGAGAGAAAATGCCTATTAAGCATTCAGTCAGGAAACTAAAGGAAAAATCAAGAGAAGACAGATGCTGGCCCCCAACTCCACTCCCAGTCTCTTCTCAGCAATGCTAAGCAAAGCACAAAACCCGACACAGTAACTCTACAGTGCTAATGTCCCCCAAAAGACATGGACAGCTTCATTCATTCATAATAGCCCCAAACTGCACACAACCCAAAGGTCCCTCAACAGGTGAAAGGGTCATCAAACGGTGGCATCTACACCATGGAGTAGTGCTCAGCAAGAAAGGGAACTCCAGATACAGGTGACAGTACAGAGGAATCACACCAGCACAATGCTAAAAAAAAAAGGCTGGGGTACATCCTGTAGGATTCAATTGAGTATCAGGTTCTAGTGGCAAAAGTAATTTTCAGTAATGAAGATCAAGTTAGTACCCTTGGTTGTCAGGGGCTGTGTTACTGGCTGGGAAGGAGGAGCTAGGGTACTTGACCATCTAGGGTACTGGAAATCTACATCTTGATCTGGGTGATTGTTACACAGATGTACCCATATATAAAGTTTTGTCGAATTTAAAAATATGTGCACATTTATACATATACATATACATTTAAAAGTTTGTTTTTTAAATGGTGAAGCCTGTTGATGCTTACATTGTAACTGACATTTCCCTAAAAGTGAGGACAGTTCACAGGGAGCTGAGGGGGAGGAGCCTACTCAGTGAACTCCTACCCAACCTCCAGGACCCATCTCAAATTGTCCCTGTTCTGTGAAGCCTTCTCCCACTGTTCTGGTTGTAAGCTAATGCCCATATTGCCGGGCATCTCTTCACAACGTCAGTCTTCTCTAAACCAGGAGCTAATCCTGGAGGAATGCAGGAACTTGTTGCACCAAGCATTGGTTAGTATGTGCTTATTAAATACCCAAAGATTGCCTAAGAACAGATATACACACACACACACACACACACACACACACACCCTGACAGTTCAAACAAAATGGTATCTCAGCAGAAGACACTAATGCCCACCCCCAAATAGGATGTCAGTTTTTCTAAGGCAACAGGATCCAGGCACTTGGCTTATCATCAAAAGAGACACTTTCAACATCCCCAGCCCAAGCCTCCTCCTTTAATCACGGCCAGAGAGATCAGAAGAGCACAGAGCAGTTTCCAGTGTCCACCCCAGGAGGCTACCAACTCCTTTTGAGGTCACCTCTGCCAGCACTGTCCTTGCCCAAGCTAGGGGCGGGCCAGATCCACCTGGGCTCCCAGGAAACATTCCATCAGGTGTAATGTTTAAACCTAACTGCTCCGCCATCCCCCAGCGGCTGGGGCTCCCTGCCCTCTAACAGTAGTCACTGCCCTTGCTGGGGGAGGGCACCAACAGCCCCATCACCTCTCTGCCCAGGCCTCCCAGCTGGCTCCCAGCCCCTCCTAACCTTGAACTCTCTAGAAACCCATGCCTGCAGGCGAAGTGGCTACAGAAACTTCACCTGTACAGGTCAAGGTGGGTGAAGAAGGGCCGGAAGTGGTGTTCCATCCAGTTCTGCAAAGCCCATGTACTTAAAAAAGAAGAAGAAGAAGGAGAAGAAGAAGAAGAGGAAGAAGAAGAAGCAGCAGCAGCAGCAGCAGCTGGAAATACACTTCCACGAGGAAGAGCTCCCTTTTGGGTGGGTAGGTTGTGGGAAAAATTATGGGTGACTTTTTTCCTTCAAATATTTTTGTGCTTTCTAAGTTTCCACATTGAATAAATTCTTTCGAAAGAGAAACACACTTCATGTGTGGCACCGCCACCCCCAGCCGCTCTACACCACGGGAGCTTCTGTTTCACCTCTTCTCAGCTGCCTCCCAGGTAGACGCCCTGGTCCCCATGTCCTGTGCCCAGGCAGGGTCCGCGTGGTGGCGGGCTGGACTCTCGCGCTCTCCCTAGTTGGAGTCCTGATCTTGCAGGGGAGGGGCAGCTCCCTCAGCAAAGTGGACAGTGGAGATGGGTGCTTGCCTGACCTCACCGATCCGATCCGCACCCCGACCTCCTCTCCCCAGCTCACCCCCTGAATTCAGCGCCGCCCACCATTCAATTCCCCTTGCTTCGAAGGTACTTAGAAGTGCGCGAACTCTTACACTCTCTCTCTCACACACACACACACACACACACTCACACACACACACACACACACAGACGGAGTCGCACTGTCTCCTCCCCTCCCTGACCTGGGCCACCGCCCCCAAGAGCCCAAACACAAACTTCTCCAAACTCGCAGCGGTGGCTGGAGGGAGTGGTGACGTCCCCCTAATGAAAATGCGAGCCCTGTCCCCCCAACACACACACGTGTGGCGCCCCACCCCCTGGGCAATTGTAAATCTGGCCGGGCCCGACGCCCTGGGGCTTGGGGGCGGGTGTCCAACTCCAGCCCCCCACCTCAAGGCAAATGACAGGAACCGTGAGCTGCCCGCGAGCGGGGGCGGCGCCAGGGAGTTGCCAAGTGTCGGAGCGGCGACCCGGGCTCCCCGAGCGTCCTGCCGGGCGATCCCGGGGCGAGCCGGGGCTGCGTTACCTTGCAGGTTCTGCACTCGGATGTCACTGATCTGCCCGATGAGCTCCTCGCGTTGGAACCAGTCCCACTCGTGCGCAGCCATGAAGCGCGGGCGGGAGGGCCCGGGCCAGGGCGGCGCGGGCTGCGGGCGCGGAGAGCCTGGCGGGCGGGCGCACGAGCGGCACGCACCCGGCGAGGGCGCCGCGGAGCTGGAGCGGCGGCGGGCGCGGGCGGGGCGCGGGAGGGGCGGGCGGCGCTGTCGGGGCCGCCCCCGCCGCGGGCGGGCAGCGAGCGGGCGCGGGGCGGCGGGTGCGGGGCGCCGGGCTCGCGCTCACTCCCCCGTGCGGGGGCGGGGACCCCGGGAGGCGGGGGGCGAGGGGCGGGGCGGGGCGGGGCGGGGCCGGGGCGGGAGGCCGGGTCAGGCCGGTTTCTTTTTTTTTCTTTCCGGGGTGTTTGTTGGTTGGATTGTTTGGTTGCAAACCAGCAGTGATGAGACGCGGGTCCCGGCCCCCAGATTGTGATGTCTCAATCAATTGCCGGGTGACGCAATGGGGGGTGAGCCCGCGGGTCCCAGTACCTGCTCCAGGAGGCTGCGCGCAGCGCCTCCCTCCCGTCCGGATAAGACGCCCCCTCCTCGGGTCCCTTGTCCCCTGCACATTCTGGAGAGGCAGCCCCCACTAACAGGGACCAGGACCCGAGCCCTGTCCATCCCCGAATCCTGGGAGCCCTGCGTGGGGAGAGTCGAGGGCCTGGGTCGGGGGGCAAACTAGGGTGGAGATGAAGTTGTGGGAGCTCCAAAGTGGGGGGCAGCGGGAGAAGGGCCTCCCCCGTTGGTTTAAATACTAGGAGCCTTTCCGGTCCAGAGATGTGACCCCAATTTTTAGGAAGGAGCGAGAAGCAGGCCACTCCTAAGAGCTGGAGTACGCAGTGGGGTGTCCGGCCACTAAGTCTCCAAGTGACCCTCTCTGGGGTCACTTGAAATGACTGAAAATGCCAGGCTTGACCTTCCGGTCCTCTCCCCCCCACCTCCACTGTTGAACTCTAGAGAATTCCTGGATCTTATCTTGTTTGGGGCCGACCATGCGGTTTACACTGCGTAAAAGTGAGACCCTACAGTTACCGAATTTGCCCAAGGCTGAAGAATGACCTAGGAGCAGAAAGTCCCAGCCCCTGCTCCCAGCTCAGTGCTTGGTCCCCTTCTGTAACAACTAAAAATGGCTTTAAATATGCAGTAAAAGAGAGGGGGGAAATGGACAGGGCTCACTGGGCGTTTAAACACAGGGCCTGTGTGCATCACTGCTCTGTTCACAGCAATGAATTCTGGAAACCCGGCTACTCACTAATTACCCAGTAGCTATGGAGGTCCCCGTGAAGGACAGGCCTGTGTCCTTGAGGCAGGCTCTGAAGGAGGGTGAATCTACCCTCAAGTCATCCATGGGGGCGGGGCTGCAGTGGCCATTAAACAAGGAAAGGAGATCACTGAAGTGCACTCCGGAAAGGAGAAAGTTTGGGTTAAGGAACTGGGAATGGGGGTGGAGGGCAGCAGAGGTCTCTAAAGACTGACCTTGAAGCTGAGCCCTGAAGGAGGGGAGGAACCCCCACTGGGACAGCAGTTTGGGCGGGGGTGGGGGGAGGGGGATCAGTGGAGACAGAAGTTGAGGCCCCCTCAGGGGCTCCAGGGTTCCAGGGCTTGAGGCAGGAACTTCCTCCTGCTGACTTGATTCTTAATCTTGTGGTCATTTCACACTCCAAGGAGCAGGATCCCTTTCTTCGTCCTGTCCCGTGGAGCCAGGGTGGTAGTAGCAGCCAAGCTAATTTTGCCCCATCTGCTAGCCATCTCCCTGTTTTTACACTGCAATTTATTTTCCATAGTTGCTGTGGGGTGAAGTTGTGCTGAAAACCATTTTCTTTACAAAGCAGAGAGCTGAGAGAATCAGCCCTCTCCATCCTGAGAAAGGTTGCTGGGAATCTGGCTTTAAGCCATGTGCTGTGTGGATGTCAGCTGCAGGGATGGGCCATTTTTCATGGTGCAAAGATCACTGGCCTGGGGAATGGACAGCCACATCATTTGGTGAACATTACCCAGACAGCAACAGTTCCCTAGCAGGGAGGGACTATGAGCACCATCAATTGAACACCAACTGAATACCAGATGTTGGATGACTCTCAGCCGAAATTACTTCTTTGCTTTGCAGTAAGGTGGAAAGAATTTTAGGTGTTTTTCAAAAAGGAAGAGAAGCCGGTGCTGAGCATGAGGCTGGCCTCTAAAAGGTACTTGAATATTCATTGAACTCATGTGTCAATATCACCCTCGTCCCCTTCAGTGTCTCTGGCTCCTCAGTGGAGCACACAAGGTCATCTGTGATTGATCCGTGCCCCTCAATCCTGGCTCTACACTTTCGTCCCAGCAGTGCTGAGCTGCTGCAGGTCCTGGCCATATCCAGTCACTTCCAGACCTTTGCTCAATTTTCCCCTTTGAAATGCCCTTCCCCTGCTCCCTGCGCTTCGCCTCTACCTAGCTTACTCCTGCTTAATCATGTGCACCTCCGAGAGCCTTCTCCAGCACCCATAGGCCCAGCTGGGTGCCTGTCTTATACGATTCCTATAATATTAGGTACAATCACATAATATTCAATGAATGCTGCAATTCTGCTTCCCCATCGCATGGTACTATAATTATGTTTACTTGACGGTTTTCCTCAATAAATTTTGAAGTACTTGAAAACAAGGGCTGTTCTGTGTCTGGCAGAGAGAGAGAGAGGTCTCAACATTAAATGGATGGATGAATAAATGATTCTCACTATAGGCCTAAGCCCAGAAAGCAGAGGACCAAAGTGAAAAAACAGTTGACCTTCCTGTCCCAGGCCCCAGTACACTTCTGGAAAGGTGATGTTTAAGAAGTTTGCATATGCGCAGCAGACAAAGCACATGCTTTTGGGAACCAGGCAAATACCAGTCTGTGAAACGTCCCTTCCTCTGGGTGTGCCCAGCCTCCTGGGTCTGGAGCTGGCTGGGGGAGAAGGGTGTGTGACTTTCAGAAAGAATTAGGTATTCGGCGTCTTGCATGAATCAACAGTACTCTTTTTATTTTGCACTTTTTGGGGGGAAGGAGAAGTATTCTGCGCGAAGGCTTGGCTTCCTGGGAGTTTCCAGAAACTGAGTTTATAGAAGTTGCCCAATTCTGCTAGAATCCTTGTCATTGTTTAAAAGTGATTTCTGCTGAGGGAAAGGACTTGGAGTCAGAGAATTGTAGAGAATCCCCGAAATGAACCTTAGAGATCACTAAATCTAACATCTCTTCCCGAGTACGGGCTTCTAAAACATGGTCCAGACAGGCCCAGACTCCCTGCGCCATCTCATGATGGATGGCCCAGCGGTCTTCCTGCCTCTCCTTACGCGAACTGACGAACTCTGGCAGGAAACCCAGGCGGAGGTTTTCATCTCCTCATCCCAGACCCACTCTGGGGAAGAATGGGACAATGAAGATAACCCCAGCGTATCCTCCCAGCCATTTCCAGGAAGGGAGTGTGCTGGGGGCTTTGGGAAGTAGGATGCTGCCTTCTCTGGTCCCGGCCTCAAGCCCTCACATGAGTACAGCCCTTTAGGGTTTGGGCAGCCCTTCCTTAGCCAGTGTTCGTCTGGTCTTTGCAGTGACTTCATGAGGCCAAGGAGGCAGGGATGAGTTTTAGATGGGGCTTAAAGCTACCCAGTAACCTGCCCAAGATCACAGAGCAAGACAAAAACCAGACTCTGTCCTATAGCTCTTACCGCCTACCCTCATCTCTTCCAAATATGACTGCATAACGACTTACACTACGGTCCAGACCAACGCTTAGCAATTGGTATTAGTCATATGTTTAATGTTGTATTTTTTGAAAAGTCTTAACTCCATTAAATCAGAGTGCTCACCAGCATATAAAAACCTTTAGAAATTTCAAATTAAGTCCAATGAAGTGATTATTTTGGATCCTAGCTAGATTGACCAATGCATATCTTTCAAATGGGCCAAAAACATCTTGTGGGCAGGGGGCTTGAATTATGATGTCGCCGATCTGCACTGTATCATAAAGACCCCCTGGAATTGGTCACCCAGGGTCTGGCCCTGTGCTAGCACTCAACCGTGAACAAGACCCAGAATCTACCTGTGAGGAGGGGTTCCAGCTCTCTACAGTATAGCCTGGCTCTGCAGTTTAGACCTTGCGAAAAGGCATCCAGGAGCCTTCAGAGGACTTAAAAGGATCAGACTGTCCCTTTAGTTGTGGTGTGAAGAGGAATGAGGCAGGCTGTCAGGCAGCCCAGCTGGCCTCAGTGATACAGGTGTCAGGCGGCCTTCACCAGAGTGGTGGTCACAGAGATGGATTCTCCAGCTGTTCAGACAGTGGAGTCAGCAGTACCTGGTGGCTGGCTAAGGAATTTTGCAACACCCTGTCCATACGCTTTTGCTTCTAGGACTGCTGTATGTCGGTTACACCCAGTACACTGCAAACTCCTCAAGAATGCCTTGCAAGCAGAGCAGTCTCATTCATCTGTGCATCACCAGAGCCCAGTACTGTGCTGAGCACATAGTAGGAGCTCAATAAATGTTAGTTGCATGCATGAATAAACAAATTATATTTAAACTTCACCAAGCAATAACTCCTAATCCTCATTGAGTACCAAGCTCCTCAAGAGAGTCAGGGTCTCATCTGTCTCATCTTTGCCTAGGGGATGCTGGGCGTCAGCCTGTCTGCTGAGGTTTTTCCTACTCAACTTTTCTCACCCATTGCCACCTTCCTCCAGGAATCCTGTGGGGGATGATGCAAAGGATGGTAGCAGAGAAAGATGCTGAGACACAGAAAGAATCCAGGCTCGGGCAAAAGGATGGTAGGTGTGGTGCTGTAAGCAGCAGACAGGAGTGGCTACTCACGAGCTATGTGACCGTGAGCAAGCTCCTGATTTCTTTTGGCCTCTGTGCTCTCATCTGTAAAATGGGGCCCAGCGTCCCTATCTGGAAGGATTGTGTGAGATCAGAGATGAGCATCTAGAGAAGAGATGCTTCAGTGAGGCTCTTCAGTAAGATTCAGATCGTTCCCATGGCACAGAGTGAACAACATTCAGAAGAAAAACTTCCCCTGACCTTGGGAGATTACCTATAAGCAAAAGATTAATATATTCTCTGAGATTTTATTAAATTTTTTGGTGTGTGTAGGTGTTGGTGGGTGGTTAAAAAAATCCTGCTTCCCTAAGTAGATGGCACCGGATGCCCCAATTTCCACAAATAAAATCCTTCATTTCTCCCAGGTTTGAACAGTCAAAGGCTGCTTCCCTAGAGCCAGCTCTGTTAATTTTTTTTTTTTGTAGACATTAGAACACTATTTAAAGCATGTACATCTCCCAGTGAAGCAAATGATAAACTTTCCCACCTGTGAAGTGTGAGGTATTGGCAGTGTAAAGATGTGAAGAGAGAGAGGGTACCATGGAGGGAAAGAAAGCACCGTACATGAGGCATTTGCAACAGCATTGCAGATTTTATATGTGTGTGTGTGTGTGTGTGTGTGTGTGTGTGTTTAACATTTGGAACCAAAAGCCAGCGTTGTTGCTGACGGTCCCAGGAAGCTCACACCTATAATCCCAGCACTTTGGGAGGCCAAGGAGGGCAGATCACATGAAGTCAGGAGTTCAAGACCAGCCTGGCTAACATGACGAAATCCTGTCTCTACTAAAAATACTAAAATTAGCCAGGTATGGTGGTGGGCACCTGTAATCCCAGCTACTCAGGAGGCTGAGGCAGGATAATTGCTGGAGCCCAGGAAGCAGAGTTTGCAGTGAACCAAAATCGCACCACTGCACTCCACCCTGGGTGACAGAGCAAGACTCCGTCTCAAATGAATAAATGAATAAATAATAAAAATAAAAACTTAGGTGTGGAGCAAATAAAATCCTTGAGCTAGCCCTTCGAACTGACATTCCTTGCATGGACAACTCAATTTCAACAAATTTCTTGTGCATCTATTAACTTACCATGCAGCTGACATTGACCAAGAACTCACTATTTCCCAAAGATTAGGTCAAGTGCTTTGTATGTATTATCTCATTTAATCCTTTCAATAACTCTTCCAATGAGATACTGTTATCATCCTGATTTTATTGATGAGGAAACTAAGGACAAAAGAGTTCAGTAATGTCCCCAAGGTCACACAAGTCATTAGGTTAGCCAAGAAGGAACTGGAGTTCACATGTTGTACAGAAACCAAGTCTGATCTTTCTGCTCTGCAGCAGCAGGCTTTGAGTAGAATGGTTGAAGTTAAGAGATTCACTAAGGAACACTTTCAGCCCATTGTTGGTCTTAGGTAAACAAGCGCACAAGGGGTGAGTTTTCCCTATTAGGCTGGCAACAAAAAGTGCCTCCATTGCCCTCTGCAGAAAGGTTTCTTCCGTGTGTGTGAAATGCTGGGGGCATTTCCGCCTCTGACCCCTGAGCATCCGAAACAATGTGGCTGTGCTGGAAAAGTATGTATGTTTCCTGCTGTTCAAATTGATTTCAACCAGCAGATTCCAAAACAAAGCAAAAAAAAAAAAAAAAGCCTTTATCCAAGCCAGCAAAGCCTTGTCAAGTTTATGTGATAAGATGTCCAAATCCATCCTTGGTACCCAGTGTCCAGAGAGGACCTCCACCAACCCTTCCCTTCCCGCAGGGGCATGAAGCAGGAGAATCTCATTTCTCCTCCCACGAAACTGGGCTGTGATGCAAGACAGGTGAGCCCCAGAATTGGGGCTTAGCTCTGGAGGGTCCTTGGCTTCGTCTAGGAAAGAATTCAAGGATGAGTTGGCGGTGTTAAACGGCAACTTTTATTGAAGCAGGAGTGTTACAGCAGCAGCAGAGGCTTGGCAGCGTACCCAGAACAGTAGCTCAGAGGCAGTTCGCTTTTAATTATATTGCACATTAAGGGGCAGTTTATGCAGACATTTCTAGGAAAAGGGTGATAACCTCTGGGTTGTTGGGCCATTGCCATGGAAGGGGGTGGTAACCTTCAGGTGTTGCCATAGCAATGGTAAACTCACTGGGCACACTGTGGGGTGTCTTATAGGGAGGTCCTTCTGTCCTGACCTGTTTCAGCTAGTCCTCAGCGTGACCTGGTATCTGAGCCCCACCTTCAGAGTCCACTCCTGCCTCCCACCTCAGCTGGACTTAAGGACTTGCTTGACTGAGAGAATGTAGTGGATGCAATATTTAGGGGCCCCCGAGGCTGGGTCATAAGAAACCTTGTAGCATTTGTCCTAGCCTCTTAGAACACTCGCTCTGGTCACAGGCTTCTTCCTTTTTTTACATTTTTTTTGAGACAGAGTTTCTCTCTTTCGCCCAGGCCGGAATGCAGTGGTACAGTCTTGGCCCACTGCAACCTTCACCTTCTGGTTTCAGGCAATTCTCCTGCCTCATCCTCCCAAGTAGCTGGGATTACATGTGTGAGCCACTGCCCTCAGCCCAGCTTCTTCCATTTAATCAATCTGAGAGTGCCATGCTATGAGGAAGCCCAACCAGCCACGTACGGGGTGACATAGGTCCCACCAGCCCCCAGCTGCTCCAGCCGTCTCAGCCCAGGAGCCAAGCAGGTGAGTGAAGAGCCACCTCAGACAAGAGTTCATCTTCAGCCCAGCTGAGCTTTTGGCCTGGCTACTGCCCAACCTATCACCTGACTGCAACAGCATGAGAGAGCCCACAAGAATTTCCCAGCAGAACTCAGTCAACCCCCAAAATCCTTGGAGAAAATCCATTGCTTAGCTTTAAGCTGCTCAGTTCCGTTACGTGGTACTAGCTAACTAGAGCACGATTCTCTCCTCTCCATCTCCCCCGCGTCCTGGCCCAGGTCACCATCATCTCCCCCTTAGGTTCCCTCCACTGCCACCTGCCTGTTTCCTTGCCTGCCATGGTGATCTCCAACCTCACTCCCAGGGTGATCTTCAAATGTCATTGGAGCACGTCACTCCCTGGCCTCCCCCTGCACGTCTCATGAGAATCAGCCTCCTTGCCATGTTCACAGGGCTGGAGAAAGCTTGGCCCCTCCTCTTATTAGTTCCCCCTCCTCTTTCAAGCCACCTGTTTCTTTCAGTTCCTCAAAAGAGCTGCTTTATGTGCAAACCCTATGACCCAAGAACTTCACTGGGGGCTGCACTCACCAGAAGTGTACAAGTATTCGCCAGGCATGGTGGCTCACTCCTGTTAATCCCAGCACTTTGGAAGGCTGAGGTGGGTGGATCATTTGAGGTCAAGAGTTCAAGACCAGCCTGGCTAACATGGTGAAACCTCGTCTCTATTAAAAATGCAAAAGTTAGCCAGGCATGGTGGTGTAGGCCTGAAATCCCAGCTACTCCGGAGGCTGAGGCAGGAGGATCACTTGAACCTGGGAGATGGAGGTTGCAGTGAGCCAAGATCGCACCACTGCACTCTAGCCTGGGCAACAGAGCAAGACTCCATCTCAAAAAAAGAAAAAAAAAGGAGCGTATACATATATTCCTTCAAAGATGTGTTCAGGAGTATTCATGGCAGTGTTATTCTCCATAGCCAGCGCAGCCCAAAGATCCATCAGGAGGAGGATGGGTAAATCATGGAATACAATTCGTCAAGGAGAAGGAGAGAATGACACGCATGAGTCTCATAATCCTAACATGAGGTGAAAGCAGCCAGTTACAAAATAGTGCATGCTGCAGAGTCCTGTTGAAAAAATGCTCAAAACCAGACAATCTGTGGTGAGAGATGTCAGGATGGTGGTTAGCCTTGGAGGGAGGTGGGGAATGGGAAGGAGGGAGGTGGGGAATGGGAAGGAGGGAGGTGGGGAATGGGAAGGAGGGAGGTGGGGAATGGGAAGGAGGGAGGTGGGGAATGGGAAGGAGGTAAGGAGGGCCGCTGCGGTGCCCGCCACGCTTTGTTTCTTATGTGGATCTGGTTACGCAAGTGTGTTATTCTCTAGGAGACAGTTCACCAATTCTACATTTTCTGGCTGGATGTTCAATAAAGTATTAAAAGAAAATAAAAGTACTGTCCTGTCTCCATCCAAACGACTTTCCTACACACTCCTTCCAAATTCCTCCACCTGGAGTTTACTGCTTTCTCTTAGTCTTCTTCTGGTTTTTCAGATCTAGCTCAGATCTCCCCTCCTTGGGGAACCCTTCCTCTGCCACAGCAGCCAGCCACGGCTGTGGGACAAAGCACAGTGGCTCAAAGCAGCCTCATTCATTAGCTCATGATTCTGGTGGTTTGCAATTTGGGCTGTTGGGGAGGAAGATGTGGACCAGTTTTGAGGAAGCAAGGCATGAAGAAAGAGAATCCTGGTTCAGTGCCCATCTGGAAAGCTTCACTCATGCCGATCTGATTTAGTGCGTAGTTAGATTGTGCTTTATAAATGCATAAACAAAGATTTGATAAGATAATCCCAGCTGAACACACATGGCAGTTACTGTGCTGATAGCTGGGGACAGAGGGATGACTAAGATTAACGCAGGAGATGGATATGGCTTCATTTGTTCATTTTTTTTATTCCTTTATTTGTTCATTCATTTCACTAACCAACTTTAATGGAGGGCCTGCCAAGTGCCAGACAGCATTCCAAGCCCTGGCATCCAGTGATGAGCCAGACAGACAAGATTCCTGCCCCCACAGAGCTGCACCTTAGGAAGTCCAGCAGTGAAGGAGGCAGAAAATAAACAGAGGAAAAGACACATGATGCCAGCCTGTGAGAAGTGCTAACAAAACAGACACAAGTGCGTCTGCAGGGGCCGAGGTGTATGCAGGTATATGGAGTCCAGTTCTGCTGGGGCAGACGGCTGGAAAACTTCCTAAAAATAAGTACCTTCTTTTTAGTAGAAGCTATGTCAGGGTATTAATGTGTGGTGTTTTTTTTTTCTTTTCTTTCTTTCTTTTTTTTTTCAGACAGAGTTTTGCTCTTGTTGCCCAGGCTGGAGTGCAATGGCACAATCTACGCTCACCGCAACCTCCGCCTCCCGGGTTTAAGTGATTCTCCTGCCTCAGCCACCCAAGTAGCTGGGATTACAGGCATGAGCCACTGCGCCTGGCTAATTTTGTATTTTTAGTAGAGATGGGGTTTCGCCATGTTGGTCAGGCTGGTCTCAAACTCCTGACCTCAGGAGATCTGCCCGTCTCAGCCTCCCACAGTGCTGGGATTACAGGCATGAGCCACCATGCCTGGCCCAATGTGTGTTTTTTTTTTTCAGACAGAGCCTCAGTCTGGAGTTTACCATAAAGTAAACATCATTTTCCTACTTTGTAGATGGGGAACCCATGTTCAGAGAAGTTGAGTCACTTGCCCAAGGTCACACAGCAGTATGAGGGTGGCTCCACACTGGTGTGTCCCAAAGCGCATCTGCAGTCCAGGCTTGTTATCTTGGTAGAGGCCTGATGAAGCCATGAAAGAGAAGTGGGTTTTTACCTGGTGGGCAATGGCCAAGGGGAGTGAAGGGAGCCCGGTGAGCCATGTTACTAGCTGTGAAACTGCCTGGTGTGGTCCAGGAGCTCAGCGCAGCCTGGGCCAAGCATATGAGCTGGGAGGGAAGGGTGGAGGGCCGGGTTCAGAGGGAGAGTGCGTTCTTGTTGATGGCACCACGGTGGGTGCAAGGCTGGGGAGGGACAATTGTAGGCTCTCGTTGAAACTCAGCTATCTAGAGCCTGTTTTCCCATAGGCCTCCAGCTCCTCAGCTGCAGGAAGGAGACCGTATAGTGTTCAGAGCACAGGCTCTGCAATCAGACGGCACAGCCTGGGTACGTGGTGGGCTTAGCAATTTGCTCTTGTGAGATGCAATGAGATTTCTCAGCAAATTCTCCATCTCGGATTTGGCTTCGTCTGTGTCTGAGTCTCCATCTCATGCAGCTAGCTTATCATGGATCAGCATATTCACATCATTTCTTTGATCCTTTTCAAAAACAACAGCCTGGGTTCAAATCTCAGCTCCACCACTTCCTCCCTGTGAGGCCTTGGGGAAGCAACATACCCACTTGGTACCTCTTGTAAAATGGAGGTGGGAGTGACTTTTATTTTTTATTTATTTATTTTTAGACAGTCTCATTCTGTCACTCGGGCTGGAGCGCAGTGGTGTGATCTCAGCTCACCTCCCAAATTCAAGTGATTCTCGTGCCTCAGCCTACTGAGTAGCTGGGATCAGAGGCATGAGCTACCACACCCAGCTAATTTTATGTATTTTTAGTAGAGACGAGGTTTCGCCATGTTGGTGAGGCTGCTCTTGAACTCCTGTCCTCAAGCGATCCGCCCACCTGGGCCTCCCGAAGTGTTAGGATTACAGGCATGAGCCACCATGCCCAGACAGCAGTGACTTTTAAATGAAGTAATATATACATGATGTGGAGAACTGTTTTGGCACAGAGTAGACACACAGCAAGGACCATGTGCTGTCCTTGGGGGCTTCTGACCAGACCCCACAAGCCAGTGTCACTCCCAGGCCAGTGTAAGTGTTTTCTGATGGCAGCATCACTAGCGAAGGCAGGACCCTAGAGAGGGCAGGATCCCCCATGAAGGCAGGTCCAGAGGTTTCCAGTGAACCCAGTGCCTTCAGTTCAGGGGGCGGCCGCTGGCCCAGATGGAGCCAGGGGGATTCTGGAGCTTGGTTCACAAAGAGAGGAGGGTACTGCACGATCTCTGTAGCCAATCACATTTTTTTGTACAGTTCATTTTACCAATGAAAAGGCGCTGGCAACATCTCCTAACCAATTAGCCACAGCCTCCAGTGCCCATTCAGCAAAGCCATGTTTGACCAGATCCGAGGCTCACTCCCCTGTGGAGCTGCTTCCTAATTATGTTACTTCAAGCACCCGCCCCTGGGGTGTAGGTTAAAGTTAACCAGCACACTCATGTACATCAATCGGTGTAGACGGAGGTGCCGTTCTGAAGACAGTCACCAATACGCGGCAAATACCTACTGCCAGATCCATTCCTGCTGGGTGGGCCTGCTCCCTCTACCCCTCCCCTCCCTCCTGCGCCAGGATTCGGGAACTGGCCCCTCAGTAACTAGTCAATCCTCTCAGCGGGTCACAAGCCCTGTGGATGTGGCAAGGAGACAGGGCTGGGAAGGCGGTGAGGAAGGGCGGGACGTGACCGCAGGGAAGCAGGAGCCTCAGTCTGGAGTTCGGGCTGCCCTAATTTGCCGCGTGACCTTGGCAGTCCCTTCCCCTTTTGAGAATGGGGCTCATCTCCTTTCTAAAGAAGACATTCCATCGGAGAGGTGGTGCCCTGCGAGTGTCACCTGGGAGGCTGCAGGCCCTCCCTAGGGCTCAGTCATTCTGAAAGAAGTCCTTGCCGGCTGGGAGAAGGCAGGCTTCCCCTCTGACCTGTTGGCGGCCCTCGGTCTGCCAC
Source organism: Sapajus apella (assembly GCF_009761245.1). NCBI lineage: Eukaryota > Metazoa > Chordata > Mammalia > Primates > Cebidae > Sapajus > Sapajus apella. Next base: position 8,126,788 of record NW_022436960.1, on the reverse strand, counting down.
TGCCCAGAGGTCAGAATCCTGGGTCCTCTGGCACGTGCAGCTGTTCTCACCAAGACAGAGAGGGTGGCGCCCCTGCTTTCAGGGCCTGAGGCCCCGCCACAGGCATTGAAGTCTGGGGACTATTGAACCAGACGGACTCTGGTCCTGGAGGGTGACTGTGGACATAGAGCTTCCCGGAACCTCAGTTCTCATCAATGGGATGGAAATATCAATATGCCTGTCCTAGATTTCACACAGGGCTGGGGAGGAGCTCAGTTGAGAGGCGCATGTGCAGGACAGTGTGGGCAGTCATTGGCGGGGGACGGGGAGCTGCCTGAGCCGGCCAGATGCTCAGGAGGAACGGGTGGAGGGGAAGCTGCTGGAAGTGGGGAGACACCCTTGAGATGCACGTGGAAGGAACCGAGGGCTGAGCCAGTAGAGGAAAGAGGATGGGAGGGTAGCCAGAGGGGATAGCAGGAGGAGCCAAAATGCGGAGGCTAAGAGCAGTGCAGTGGGCTTGGGGGATGCACAGGCTGCCTGTTGCCCAGAGAGGCTCCAGTTTGTCCCCTGCCTAAGAGGCACCCCCACTGTTCCAGGGCTCCTTTCCTCCTTTCTCCCACCTTCTTTTCTCCCATCCTCCCTCTCTCTCCCTTCTCCCTTCCTTTCTTCTTGTTCTTTTTTTTTTTTTTCCTTCTCTTCTTCCTGCTTCCTTCACCAATAGTTAGTGGCACCCACTAGGTACCAGCCACTGTGCTGGGCACAGATGGACATACATCAGCCCCTGCCTGCAAGGTGGGACGGGGATATGGGAGAGAAAGACGAGAAACACCTCGCGGTACAGAGAGTCAACTACAGTGGGTAAGTGCCCAGGAGAGAAAGTCCAGGGAGTGGTGAGAACATCTAAGAGGGAAACTGTTCTCTGTGTGGGGTGTGGGTGGGGCAGGGTGGTAGATTGTTTACAAGGTCATGGCCTCCATAACTCCTCCCAGCCAAGGCAGAGTTCATTTCTTCACCTCTAGATTCTGAAATTGGCCATGACTTGCTCTGGCCAATGGACATTTGCAAACATGGCAGAAGCCGAGGCTTAGAAAGTGCTTGTGTGTTCAGACTTTTGCCCTCTTGGAATTCTGAGACATTAATGGTAAGAGCCCAAGCTAGCCTACTTGAGAGGTCACAAGGAGGAGAACCAAGGTGCCCGTAGCAACAGGGTGCTAACTGGCACACACATGAGGCCATCCTGGATCCCCCAGCCCGGCTGATGTGGAGGCATGAGTCGGTGTCTTCCTCCCTGACGGCATCAGTGCATCTTAGGGAAAGGGCACTGGCAGGGGCGCTGCAGCCTCCACTCAAATATCCAACTTCTCTTTGTTTTCACAACTTGCAATGTGCATGCACTGAAGTTCGCTTGGTTGGAGAAAATGCACACAGTCATCACATCGCACATTAGAGTACGTCACGTGAGTAAAATTTGTGGTTGAGGGAGGGATCATCATTTTCCCCAGAGGTTTTAGGTGGTCTTTAGTTCCAGAAAAATCTATAATCCCCCCCTCCCCAACCTGACCCATAGCCCTGTACAAATGGGCAGGCTCTGCTTGCCCTGGGATATCTTTGCCGGGAGGACCCCAGGCTCAGTGGAGTGACAGAGGTCAGCACCCGGTAGCAAAGGCTGGCTCTCTCCCACACAGCAGGGGCTGATTTGGGGAGGGAGGGAATGCAGACCCTCTGAGAAAGGGTGACCTTTGCAGCTAGGCCATGTGGCCAGACTTCGGTAACACCTCTCCATTTAAATTGATGTTCCTCCTAATCAGCAGTGATGGGGGGATTGTTTCTTAAATGCTGCTAAATGCAGCGCTGGGTCCCAGGCGAGAAGGCAGGGGTCTTGCTAATTCTCCTCCCTGACGTTCTCCAGCCGCAAAGGGCTTCTGGCAGCCTCTACCTGTGAGAGGGCCCTGCTTCCCGAGGTAGGTTGACAAGCATCTGGAAACTAAGAATTCTCTGCACATTGCCTGTAATTTCCCTTTGATTTTACATGTCACCCAGCCCCCAGAACCATTATTTCTTTTTAAGGAAAGCAAAAATTAAATCCTCATACCTCGCTGGAAGAGTGGAGGGGACCACATTCCAGCATCTGGTGCCCTGTTTACCCCAAATATGACTTCAAGTGAATCCACATAATACTCTTCCAGAGGAAAACAGAACCATCCGCAGGGCTCAGGGAGCAAGAAACACAGCGAGGAATTCCACAGGAGGCCCATGTGTAGGGCGCGGCACCCAGGACTCTAGGGGACTGCTCACGTGAAGCGTGCGGCAGCTAGAACGTGTCTGCCATCATGACTTCAGAGCAGCACAGACCTGAGTTGGATCCAGCCATGTCCACAACTGTCAAGCAGTTTCACTTTTCTGAGGCTCAGTTTCCATGTGGAAAATGGACTGGCTCTGAGTTTTTTGTTTGTCTGTTTGTTTGTTTTGAGACTGAGTTTGGCTCTTGTCGCCCAGGCTGGAGTGCAATGGTGCGATCTCAGCTCTCTGCAACCTTCGCATCCTGGGTTCAAGTAATTCTGCCTCAGCTTCCTGAGTAGCTGGGATTACAGGTGCGTGCCACCATGCCCTCCTAATTTTTTTATTTTTAGTAGAGATGGGGTTTCACTATGTTGGTCAGGCTGATCTCGAACTACTGACCTCAGGGGATCCACCGGCCTCGGCCTCTCAAAGTGCAAGGATTACAGGCATGCGCCACCACACCCAGCCTGGCTCTGAGTATTAAATGAGAATGAATGTCCATATGTCTCACTCCTTTTTTCATAAAAAGAAGACACCTCTGGGAATCAGACAAATAGCCAACCACATCCAGTCTTTGTCAGTCCCAACTGCATGACGACTAGTGTAACAGTCATCAGTGCAAGGGGTGCTCTTGATATCACTCAACGCCCTGCGCGATCACTGACAGCAGCAGCTGCTGTTCATCTGGGCCCCGATATGCGCCAAATCTACACCACCCCTGCAAGGCGGCACTGTCTCCATTTCACAGATAGGCAACTGAGCCTCCAGAAGGGGAAAGTGTAGCCATGTTGATCTTCTCCTGCCCAAAGTTGATTCCTATTCCTTCTGATCAAGGTACCCTGACATCTTTTGGAAGAATTGCCTCGTCTCTGTGATGGGCTGACTGCTGGGATTATCAGTCAAGATGCCTACCTCCTCTACCTCTGCCCATCTCTCTCAGTCTCTGGAGTTTCTGTTTCAAATATAAGGACAGAAGCATTAGAAACGGCAGAAGCAGATTTGCCCCAAGAGAAGGGTGGGGTCATGTGCTGAGGAGACGCTCTTGTGGGACACTGCTTCTTGGACTCCTTGGACCCCAGGCCCAACCCCATCCCAGGGAGGTTTATTCTGCCTTCAGAGTCTGGTCCTTTGCTTTATTTAAACTCTGAGACCCTCTTGGACCTGCCCTTTCCCATGTTTCAGCCAGATTCATTTCTGTTGCTTACATCCCTCAAACTCTACCTGACACAGGAAGTGACTCCTCCAGGGTTACCCAGCCCGTGAGTGGCATAGTCAAAGGAAGCCCTCCATCACCAGGCTCCCAAGCCTGGCTCTTTCCACTATGCCACATTGCTGGCCTTGGGGTGGTCCTGCCACAGTGAGAGCTTTCTGAGATGGGCAGGGGCAGATGATCAGCAAAGAACTGGTGATGGAAACACACATAGCATGGCCTCATGGTCATGGAGCCCTCATGGTCATGGAGCCCACGTGCTGGAGGAGAGCTTTGAAGGTACCCGGTGGAAGCAGATGACAGGAGCCTGAAAGCCATGTGTGGCCACACACCTGCTTTGACATAACTAATGGGACATCTTTACTGTTCCTGTCAGTGAGCTTCTTTGCTGTCCTATCCAAGCCCTCAGTTCATCATATATTTTTTAAAGCAAAAGTGTAGGCCTTTGTGAAATAGCCTCCCTCATTTTACTTAATAATGCTCAGTTTTGACTAAGCAGTGGTGTTCTATGAGGGTCAGGTGACACCATCTCAGGATGGTGCATGAGACCCCAGTGACTAATGGTACGAGAGACAGAAGTGTATGCTTTTTTTCACTGACACTTTGAAAAGTGAGGGCCCCTCTCAGACTGACCGGCAGCAATTAGCCTTGGACGGTTCACTAACGGCAACCACAATTGCATGACTTATTTTACCGTGACATCTTGTATGATTCTGGTGTCAGTATCACTTTCCTCCCTTCTCAGATATGGAATCTGAGGCTCAGGGAGGCTAAGTAACTTGTTTAAGGTCACACAGCTCACAGGCGAAGGACACAGAGATGAGATCCCTGAGGTTATTGAAGGAATAACGTATTCCTTTGCCATGCCCTCCCCTCCTCCTTGGTTCCTGCCAGAATTTTCATCTGCACCCTGGGTTGCTGTGGGAGCCACTGTCTGGCTGTGCATCTTCCTCGGGACCCGGTCCTCCAGGTTGCTGCCAGGACGGGACAGTGAGTGGGCTTCAACCACCAGCAGGGCTCTTCAGCTCAGCTCAGGGTCCTGCCTCCTGCCAAAGTGTCTTTGCTTTGTTCTCATGCCCAAAGTGAGATCTGTCCTTGGCACACTGTTTACTGCTGTGCCTGTCTGATCAGGATTTGGGGGCAGAGGGTTGATGCCCACCCTGCCACGGAGTAGCTTCAGCTAACTTGAGCCAGAGCCCATGAGCCCACAACTCTTCTCCCTGCTGCTCCCTGGAGCTCATGAGCCCACAGCTCTTCTCCCTGCTGGTCTCTAGAGCCCCCTTTCTGTCCACGTTTCTCTAAGACATCTCTTCCTATTTGTCCAGCGAGCATTCCAAAACTCGCCTTTGCTGGTCTCTGGGCCAGCAATCCGTACAGAAGTCTAAGTTGTGGTAGATGCAAACTCCTGGAATTCCCTTTGCCCCCCACCAACCCTGCTGTGGCCACTTTCACACCCTCCGTCAGAATGCGCCTCTCCAGCAGTGTAGGGCAGCCGGGCAGCCCTTAATGGCAATAGCTGTAACTGCGGCCAATTTCCAATAATTGGCGGCCTTTGCCAGGGAATTCCTGCCTGTCGCAGCAGCTCCTTCTTGCTGTCTTTGATCTCTACCAGTCTCTGTAAGACACAAAATACTGTTGTCATCTTCAATTACTCCAAGGGACAGAGTGGTCTTGACCTTGTCACCAGACGCCCCCAGCCCACATGGGGAAGTGGCAGCCATGAGGGAGGCTGGGCCGTGGACAAAGGGAGTCTCCAGACTCATTCGTGGGGCTGGTGCTTCTGCAAACTCCACTGCTAGTATGTGTGCAGATGGGACCTTCAGCTGAGGGTGTGGAGAGCATGCCAGCAGATACCGACACGCACAGGCTGTACGGGTTGGGGGACACCTCCATTGCGCCAGGCACATCTCTCCTCGGATCCTCTCAGCGACTCCTCTGCTAGGACGTATTACTATCTCCATTTTACAAAGGAGGAAACTGAGGCTCAGAGATAGTCATACGGCAGGTGAAAGGCATGGCCAGTGGGTGGGAGAAGCTCAGCCCCAGCATGCCTGGCTCAGGTTCAGAGCTTTTTCCATGTAGCTCAGCTCCCTAGAGCATGGCTGAGATGCGCGCTCCGCCTTCCTTACAGACTCTGAGTTCCTTGAGGAGAGAAACTGGGTGTCCTTTGGATCTACCTCCTCCCAGGGCTCCTAGGACAGGGCTGGGTGTGGCATAAATGCTCAGGCGGACCTTGTGAAGTCCAGGGATCAATTCCTTGGTCCTCTTCTTTTATCAGACACACTTACTCCCTGATTATCTCATCTAAGCTTGGGGCTTTATTTTCCCACTTATACACGAATAGCTCCCACCTTTATATCTTCCCACAGCCAACTGCCTGTGTGATGTCTAGCAGGTGTCTCAAATTCAACTCATCCCAAGCTGGCCTCCTTATTTTCTCTCTAAAACCAGCTCTTCCACAATCTTCCTGGTCTTCGTATTTGGGTTCTCTAACTTTGCGCTTACTCTGGCTAAAAACCGTGGGTCATTCTTGTCTCCTTCATTTCCCAGGTATCCTGCCTTCAATTCACAAGGACATCTTGTCAGTTTAACCTAAAAAAATCTATAATCCAACTAGTTCTTCCTTCCTTCACGGCCACCATCAGATCTCATTGGGATCACGGCCATGGCTTCCTGAGCTGTCTCCCTACGTTCACCTCTGCTCCACTGCTGTGGTTCTGCTTAGCCCAGGATCTGGATGCATCCTGTTAACCACTAAGGTGATGGTGCTTCTCTGCCCCAGCCCTCCTGTGGCCCCTCATCTCTGCCATGGGGAGATTCACTGAGGTCACGGACACAGTGCCTGCCATTCATGAAACGGGACTGCTATGGTTAGTGGAATGATAAAGGTCATAGCATGGTCATGGAAACACAGGACAGAGGATTCATTCCAACCAGAGGAAGGAGAAGGCTTCCAGAAGGAGGCGTCATTGGTGCTAAGCTTTGAACTCTGAGTCTATCTATCATGTTGTCTCAAGACATGCAGATGGTAACGCCTGCAATGCTGAACGCTGGCGAGGGTGTCCACTGAGAGCTGATTCCACCGAAGGGTCTGCCCCAGCTCTCTCTCTCCTCCTGTGTGCCAGCACTGGGCAGGCTCTCCAGACGCAGCCCAGGGCTCAGCATCCTCATTGCAGAAGCAGACATTCCAATGGCCTCAACAGCGAGCAGCTATGCTCACGAGAAGGCCCCTCGACAGTGGCACACGTCCTGTTACCATTATTATTTATTTAATATAATATAACAGTGCATTCCCACACCTGCTTCTTTCTCAGCCATTGGTGTGAGTTCAAAGGATGCCGATCATTTTCAACATTAGCCAGAACTAAGAAAGGTCCCCATCCAGTTGCAAAAAGTCCAAACCAGCAGAGTTGAGCTTCACTCCTCCTCCACTTTCTGGGATCTGGTCCCATGCATGCTGCATGGACGGTCTCACTTCTTTTTCATGTAGTCTTGCAAGGTAGGTACTGCTGTCACCACTTTACAGACCAGGGAGGTGAAGCCTCCCTGCTCACAGTGTCACAGCCAGTGAAGGGCAGAGCCAAGACAGGAACCAGGTCTATCTGTCACCCAAGTGCCATGCCCTTAGCCTGACACTGAGCCACAACCTGGGAGACTTGCAGAGCCATGGGGAAGTCACACACGGATCTTTCTTTCTAGGCTTATCCACGACCCACCTCCCAGTCTCTGGGCAGGTGAGTGCCGACCTGAAGTGCTTGTGCCGTGGGCTTGTCCTGCCTTGCCTCCACTGCACTGCCTTCCAGGTTGAGGTGCACTGGGCACACACCCAGAGACCTTTGCACCGCAGTTTGAAAAGTTATTTAATGAGAAACTGTGTGTACGTTCTCTTCTCCTTTTGCCAGAGGTTTCTGTATACATAACCCTGCAAACTGCTGTGCTGTTTGCTCATAGAAGTCAAGTTGATTTTTAGTCTCTCTTCCTTCTATGTAAATCCCTCTAAATATTTCCATGGCCATTTCCTTTTTCATCATTACATATCTTTATAACAAGGTCTTCCTTTATTTATAGGTATATGTAGGTGCTATTCTCTCTCCTTTATTTAAGCATTTCAACAGGAGGCCAGGATCTGAAGCCAAAAAGTGAGAAATGTCTGGATCTTTTTGTTTTCTGTTTTTTTATTTTTATAGGTACTTAGTAGGTATATATATTTGTGGAGTATATAAGATATACGGATACAGAGAATTGCTTGTTTATTTATCTAAGACCTAGAAAATAATGTACAGAGAGCTGGTCACGTTCAATGTGAAGTTTCCACAATGTCAAATTCCAGAAGCAGGAACATGTGGGGAGAATCAGAGTTCTGGCCCTGAGCCTCATCAGCTCTGAACCTTCACCCTCATTCCCTCCTGAGCAGGGGGTGGGAGCCACATGGGCTTTGGTTTCAGAAGGTCGGGGACTCAAATTCCAGCTCTGCCAGTGTCCTTGAGCATGCTCCTAAACTGTCCTGCGGTGTTTACCTGGCAAGGTCTTGGGAAGATTGGTGTCATAAAGCTTACGAAGGTCCTAGCACAGAGGCCAACACACACATGGTGCCCAGCTCTCTTTGCGGGCTGTGCCTCGGCTCCTTGTAAGATTAGGTGTGTAGGCGGAGCTGGACAAAGGCACGAGGCCAAGCAGATCCAGCCATTCTGTTCCCTGCCTGGGGTGTGTTCTCCTGCAGCAAGGCCCCAGAGAGGACTCCAGGAAGAGACACATTGAGAAAGTGAGCTTTTATGGAATACACTAGCTCACACCCAATTATTATCATGATGAAATTGTTTTCCCAAGGGCTGGTATGAAAGATTGTAGATTTTACAGATTCTTTGCTTTGCTTTTTTTCCTTCCACAAACTTAATGATGGGTCACTTTGCCAGTGATGCATCATTCACCAGCCCCACCTTGGTAAACAGGGGAAGGGAGGTGACTTTTGAGTCAGTTTCTCCATATGCTGGAACCTGTGAGTGGAGATGAGGGAGAGGGTACAGATTGGCTTGTTCAATCAACAAATATTTATTGAGCTTCCAGTAAGTTCCAGACACTGTGCTAGCACCAGAGATATGGAGAACAGTGCCTGCCCTCGTGGAGCTTACATTCTGTCATGAAGGCTGAATAAGCAGTTAAAGTCAGGTAGCAATAAGTGCTATGAAGACATGTAAGGCAGGGCAGGAGGATGGAGAGGAATGAAGGGAAGAGGTGGTGCTGTTTTAGATACAGTGGTTAGGGTGGAACTCAAAGAGTGACATTTGAACAAGGACTTGAATGGATGTTAACTATGTGAGTATTTAGGGGGAAAGCACTTCTGGCAGAGGAACAGCAAACGTAAAGACACTGAGATGGTGTCTATTGTAGCTATTGCTACAATGATGCTGCATAACAAACATCCTATGACTCAGTGACTGAAAACAGTCATTATTTGTTCTTGATGATGCTTCTGCAGGTCAGCTAGTGAGTGGTTAGTGCAGGATGGGCTCAGCTGGGCTTGGCTCCAAGCTGCATATCTGTGTCTTTCATCCTCTTTGGATCAGCAGGCTATGGGGGGCATGTTCTCAGGTTGAGGGCAGCAGAGGGATAGGACAGACAGAAAGAGGTGATTCACTTTAGGGCCTCACTTGAAACTGACACACTGTGGGTCTGCACATACTCTACAGGCCAAGACATAGCACAAGGCCAAGCTAAACATCCACAGAGCTGAGAAATATACTGTACCTCTAGTAGCAGGAACAGCAAAGGTCTGTGGCAGAGGGCATGGACAGAGAGACGGGTGACGAATGGGGAAAACCAATGGTGTCTGCTGCAAGTAGAACTAGTTTTATGTGCTGAAGCATCAGCAACAAGGCTGGGATGGCCAATGTGGAGTGAATGAGGTCGAGAGGGAAGAAGATGAGGTCAGCACCTGAGTGGAGCCACTTCATATGTGTCCTTGGTAAGTATTTAGACTTATTCTAAATGAAATGGGAAGCCACTGAAGGCTGTTTTTTTTTTCCCTTTAATTTTAATTAGCATATATCACATACTATAAAGCACACAAATATTAATTAAATACATAGTTCAGTGATAAGTTTTTAGAAAGTGAAAAGTTAGTTTTGACTCTTTTTGAGCTTTATATAAATGGAATTAAACTGTACTTAACCCTTTGTGCCTGTTTTCTTTTAATCAACTTTCTGTCTGTGAGATTCATCCATGTCCTTACCTGGAGCACTTATATACTCCCCTATCACTGTATGGTATTCATTATATGACTATACCTCGATTTATTGATCTTTTCTATTGCTGATGGACATTTGAGTAGTTGCCAGTTTTGGGCTATGAAGAGTAATCTTGCTAAGAATATTCTGTTCATGTTTTGTGCTGCATAGATATAAACATTTCTGTTGGGTATATATGGAGGAGTGTGTATGTACCTGTTCATAGGGTGTATATATGGTCAGCTTTAGTAAATATGGCCAATAAATGTCATCATATATATTAATATAGAAAACAATATATCAATATATTAAATAATACATTACTGTATATTGTATAGGTGTATAAAGATGTAAAACAAGGTCCTCTCCTACCGTACGGCTTGCCTTTCGACTCTGAAAAGTGTCATTCAGTGAAGGCTGGGCATGGTGGCTCACATCTCTAACCCCAGCACTTTAGAAGGCTGAGGCAGGAGGATTGCTTGAGGCCAGGAGTTTGAAATCAGCCCTGGCAACATAGCAAGACTCTGTCTCTACAAAAAAAATTAAAAATTAATTAGGTGTGGTGCTATGCACTTATAGTCCCAGCTGCTTGGGAAGCTGAGGTGTGAGGGAACACTTGAGCTTGGGAGTTTGAGGCTGCAATGAGCTATGATCACACCACTACACTCTAGCCTGAGTAAGACCCTGTTCAAAAACAAACAAACAAAGAAAAACAGAAAAGTGTCATTCACTGGACAGAATTCTTGATTTTAATGTAATTCAATTTCTCAACTTTTTCCTTTATGGCTAGTGCCTTTTGTATTCAGTTAAATAAATCTTTACCTATACAAAGATCATAAATATAATCTCCAATGTTTTCCTCTAGAAGCTTTATTGTTTTATTTTCAATATTTAAGGACTTGTATAGAGAATATTTAATGAACTGATAAAGATCAATAAGAAAAAGAATGGGGACTTGTTGGACAAAGGGTACAAAGTTTCAGATAGAATGAGTTTTGAGATCTACTGTATAGTAGAGTGACTATATCCAATAATAATGTATATTTTAAGATAACTAAGAAAGTGAATGTCCAATGCCTCACCACAAAAAATAATGTGAGGTGTTATATATGCTGATTAACTTAATTTACATATTCCCTATTGTATGCATATACATTGCACCCCATAAAATACACAATTAAAATATGTCAGTTAAAAACATATTAATAAAACATTTTTAAAGAAAAAGACAAGCCAATTTTTTAAGTGAGTAAAATTACTGAATAGCATCTTCACAAAAGAGGATATTTAAATGGCCAATAAGCACACAAAAATGTGTTCAACGTCATTAGTTATCAAAGAAGTATACATTCCAGTTATATGAGATTCCACTTCACATCCACCCAAATGACTGAAATTAAAGAAAACATAGAAAATACCAAGTGTTTATGAGGATGTGCAGCAACTCTGATGGGAGTGCATATTAAATACAATCACTTTGGAAAACTTTGTGGTTTCTACTGAAGTTGAACATACACAGACCCTATTAGTATACACATCAGATGGACTCAGGTTGAGGGTTATCCTACATAGTATTGAAAAACATGAAAGATTGGGAAAGAGTAAGAATGGGAATCCATTTCACATCGAAGGGGATAAAGACAAACAACAACGAAATGCAATTTGATGTTTCTCATAACCACATTTTCATTACAGTATTGTTTCTTCTTTTACAAACTTGTTTTTTTTCTTGCTTTATTGCATTGGCTAGAACACCACCTGAGAGTGTTAGGCAAAGGAGTGGAATGATATGACTTGCTGTTTTGAAAGATCACTCTGGCTGCTGCATGGCGAACAAATGGGGCAGGTTGTGGCAGCAAGGAGGTGTTAGGAGACTCTTGCAATAATCCAAGGCAAAGATAATCATGATGGGGATCAGGGTGGAAGCAGGGAGGAGGGAAGTGATCAGATACCAGGGATATTTTGAAGCTATTGACAGCAATTGTTGGTAGGAGAGGGAGAACAAGAATGTAGTAATGACAGTGCAAGGTTGTTGGCCTGACCATCTGGGTGATCAGTGACATCAGCTGCTGGGATGGATGAGACCAGTGGGCTGAGACAGGTTTAAATGTGGTGAGGTAAGCAGTAACAATCATGAGTTCAAAATTTGAGACACCCAAGAGGAGGGAAGTGTCAAATAGGCAGTTGGTATTGTCAAACTGAAGCTTAGAAGAGAAGACAGAGCTGGAGATAAATACTTTAGAGTCATCAGTGTATAAATGGTGTTTAATTGTCCGTAAGAATGGACAAGGTCACTAAGGGAGTGATTGTAGGAAGAGAAGAGGAGAGGACAAGAGAGGAAAGGAGTGAAGGATTGAGGAAGGAAAGAGAATGGGAGGGGAGGGGAGGAAACATCTGGAATGAGCAGCTAGCTAAGGAGAAAAGCTAGGGAAACGCGGTGGTCCAGAAAGCAAGTGAAGGAAATATTTCAAGATGAATGCTGCCAAGAAGTATTTAACTTGGTTAATCACTATCAACCATGAAGGATGAGAATCGACCATTGGATTTGCAAAAGGAAAGTCTGAAGACTGCTGACTAAAAGTGAGAAAAGTGAGACTGGGTAAATGGATTTCCTCCATAAACTGTCTGAGGAGGGTAGGTACAGTGTCTGATGGAGGGCCCATCGTCACAGTTACTGTTGCTCCACTGGGAATAGGTCCCTTGCACCTCTGGAGTCACAGAAATGGCAGCCCAGCAAAGAGTGATGGAACAGCCATCGCCACTCAAAACATGGTCACAGTGGCCTCGGAACCTTGGGATTTTCAAGACACTTGATTCTTTGCTGCGAAGACCTAACAAGAACCACACTCTCGCTACTATTCAGTCTCTATTTCCAGGTGAATGGGGTAGAAAAATTTCATAAATTTTTATGCAGGGAAAATCCCCTGTTGTCATTTTAGCCATCAAGGCAGCATTAAAACTGCTCAGCAGAGGTGGTGACTTAGGGCAGGATTCACTGAGGAGGATCTTACTCTATTCCTAGCATGTTGATGATGGATTGATTTTTTAATTTGTGTGTGTTTTTTTGATGCATCCATCCATCCATTCATTCACTAGTAATTTATTCATTCAACAATCCTTACAGAATAGAGGCACACTAGGGCTATGTACATGCATAAGCCATGGTTTGAAGTCGAGTGTGTGTGTGTGTGTGTGTACATGGGGGTGAGGTGGCATGATAGCAGCAGGTTGAAGACCTTGCAGTGAGTAGGATTAGTGCCCAGGATGGGGGCAGAGGACATGCTGCAGGGAGAAGCAGAATAAGAGAGGGATTAGCTTCATTGGTGGCCATGACTTGACCGTGGCTTGGAGAAAGGGCTTAAGTCTTTCAGCCGGGGAGTGGGATGGGCAGGCACCCAGGGCAGAAACAGTACAGGCAAAGGCAGGAAATTGAAAGCCTTGGGAAAGCTTGGAGCATGAAGGCAGAGAAGACTTGGAAGGGCTGAGCCTGGACAGGTATGGATAGTAATAATTAGTAGTAAGAACAGCACTGGCTAGCATTTATTTATTTAGTTGCATAACAACATTTATTGGCCAGGCACAGTGGCTCACGCCTGTAATCCCAGCACTTTGGGAGTTTGAGGTGGGCAGACCACTGGAGCTCAGGAGTTCAAGACCACCCTGTGTAACATGGTGAAAACCCATCTCTACAAAAAATCCAAAACTTAGCCTGGCATCATGGCATGTGCCTGTAGTCCCAGCTACCAGGGTGGGAGGACTGCTTGAGCTGGGGAGGTCAAAGCTGCAGTGAGCCGAGATCGAGCCACTGAACTCCAGCCTGGGTGACAGAATGAGATCACATTAAAAAAACAAAACAAAACAAATAATAATATTTATTGAGTGCTTGGTGAATGTTAGGCCCTTTAAGTGAAAAGAACATTCTGTCTTGTAGTGTTTAGGTGGGACTATTTTATTCTTCGTTTTTATCCAGGCCCTTAGATAATGACTCAGACGAATGGACTCCTGAACTCTGGGGTGGAGACGAGACTATGTGGGTAGGACTTGCAAAGAAAGCGGCTGAAGACTGCTTTTATGACTTTCATCTGCTCATCCATCGTAGGACAGACACAGAGGACAAGCTCAGGGACTAGAGGATTCCTAAGTGAAGTCGTCTCTATGCTGAGCAGTGAGCGGCCCCTCCCAACTCCGTCTCCCTACCTCCAACCCCACCTCTAATCAGGGAGGCACAGGTAGTGCTTTTCTCTCATCCAAGCTAGTTAGGTGGCTCTGAGGAGACCTCAGAGAGTGTGATACGTATTTTCTCCAGCTTCAGAGTCATAGTGGGCTGCTGTTTGACTCGCCCTTGGAAAATCTCAAGGGCTTTACAAGGCTGCATGAAGTGGCTTTGGCAACAGAGCAGGGCAGCACAGCTGTGCTCCTGTTGACAAGGGGCAGATGATGCGGAAGAGTCCTCAGGAGCCAAGATGCTGTCTAGCCCTTAGCTTCCTACATCAGGCCCTGGCCAAGGGAGTGAAGAAGATTTAACTCTGAATGAAGTTAGGAGTGTTGGTCACTACCTTGAATGAATGTAATATTTACTAAAATGAGATCAGGAGACCACTGTGACCGCAGGATTATTATTAGTAATAGTAGTATCTAAGAGTGAGCATGAAGATTACCCAATATTTCTTCAAGGAGAAGGAAATAGTCCTCAAGAGCAGGTTGGAGCAAGCACTAGGGTGGAAGGGGCATGGGGGAGTTAGGGTTGGGGAGAATGTTCAGTGCCTGCACCTTATGAATTGTCCTCAGTTGATGTAACAATTACGGGCCTTCCAGAAATTCCATAAGGTTGATACTATTATTCCTATCATAGAGATAAGCAAACTGAGGCACACAGGTATTGAGGGGTCTTGTGAGAGCTCCAGAATTTCAATATAGGCCAGGACGATGGGGCTCCCTTCGAGTGGAGGAGGAGACACGAGATTTGTGTTGAAGCTGTTCCCATAACAAGCCAGCTATTTTCCTCCTGGACTGAAGTTTATGGGTATGACTTGGGAGGGAGGAGGCTGACGGAGACAGGGGTGGAGTCGGTTAAGGCACCCTCCCAAGCTGGTTGTGGGGCTCCCAGTGGGTGATACCCAAGGCAGAGAGACCCCTTTAGAGGCAACTGCAACAGTCCTGGGGTGAGTCTGGGTACTTGGACCCTACCCTTCAGATGGAGGTGCCAGGAGGAATTCAGGAGAAGCGAAAGGTCAGAAATATGCCCTGGAGTAGGATTCAGGAAAAAAGAGATTGCAGGAAGACACCCACATTTCTGTTTCCAAAAAGAAGCAAGTTTCACGCAGATGGGGAGAAAAAGCCAAGCAACCACGCATCAGGCAGCCTCAGAGAAACAAACGGAGGAGGCATGAGGCATCCAGAAGCACGAGCCCTGGAAAATGAGGACTGGGTGCCTTTGACATTTGCACAGCCTGGAGAAGCAGCCCCCAAGGAGGGTGGAGACAGGAACTGGGGGAGATAGCACAAGAATGGAAAAACCTTGGCCACGAACTGCTCGTAGCATCCCTCACTGGCAACGGGTGGGAGACGGGTCATTTTTGAACAAGTTGCCTTCCAGCTCCATCTTTGTCTATCTGTGTCTCCCTGGGAAACACCAGTCTAGATTTTGGAC
The DNA here is from genome assembly GCF_009761245.1 of Sapajus apella. Taxonomy (NCBI): domain Eukaryota; kingdom Metazoa; phylum Chordata; class Mammalia; order Primates; family Cebidae; genus Sapajus; species Sapajus apella. Next base: position 8,111,445 of record NW_022436960.1, on the reverse strand, counting down.
ATCCTTTCAGATGCTGACACAAGTCTGAAGAGGAAACCAAAGGCCTGTCCCTAAAAACTCACCATCCTCCAAAGACTGCTTTGGGGTTCTTTCCAACAGAAGGTGCACCCAGCCCCCCATGTCTGCTTGGTCTTGATGCCAGGAAATGACCCATACATTCTAGGAGATAGCTCTTATTTGTGTAACATTTTACTGGCCTCACCTGGCTCCAGAGATATTTACAAGTGTCAATATATGGCAAAAAGACCCAGCTAAACCTTCAGCATCCCCAGTAAATATACTTCATGTACCCAAAATGAGTATCTCACTTGCCCCACCCTAGACCCGGCCCAGGGTAAGAAGCGAGATATTCGCCTTGGGTGCAAATTCCCTCTAACTGGAGGGAAATAAGTGAATTCTGCACAGCCCAATAGAGTCAAAGACAAACATTTGGTCAGGATTTGGGTCTCGGCTGTGCTGACTACCATGGGCCCTGGGACAAGTCGCTACTTCCTTTTGATGGACAGTTTCTGTAAGATGAGCATGTGATTCTTACTTTGAAGTCTCAGAAGACAACTGTGAAGCTCTGATGAGATACAGGATAGGGCTTTACAAGTGGTAAAATGCATATGCAGGCAGACACAGATATTATTCTAAACCTGCAAACAGCTCCCTCTCCTCAATATTTTATGGTGCCGCTTGGTAGATGTGGATGGACTCTGCACTGTATGTGGGTGTGGACTCCGGGCAGAAGCAGGGGGGTGTTCTCGGGACCCTCATGGCTGGCCAGCTGTCCTGTCAAAGCAGCTCCTTGCTCCCCAGAGGCCAGGTAAGAGAAGGTGTCTGGGTCTGTAAGCCACACTCAGGACAGGTCTGATGGATGGTGTCATGGAGCACTTACCTTTATTTAAAAATTTGAGGGCTGGGCATGGTGGCTCATGCTGGTAATCTCAAGATTTGGGAGGCTGAGGCAGGAGGATCACAACATAGTGAGACCCCCGGCTCTACAAAAACTTAAAAACAACAGGCTGGTTTGATGATGTGCGCCTGTGATCCCAGCTACTTGGGAGGCTGAGGTGGGAGGATCATTTGAGTCCCAGTGTTTGAAGCTGCAGAGAGCTATGATTGTGCCACTGCACTCCAACCTGGGTGACAGAGCAAGACCCTGTCTCAAAAAAATTTTTTGTTGATATTTTATTCATCAGGGATTTTTTAATTTTTTTGCAGTACTTTGGATCTTTTAACATACTGCTTATCCGAACTACAGTTTCTTGGTGTCCCCTTCAATTTTGCACCCAAGGCGAGTGTCTCACTTGCCTTGCCCTAGACCTGGCCCAGGTTCCATCAGTTACTGAGAAAGACGTGTTAAAATCTCCAACTATGATCATAGATTTGCCTGTTTCTCTTTTTAATTCTGTTGATTTTTGTTTTACCTGGCTTGAAGCTCTATTACTCCTAAATACACATTTAAAATTTTTTCTCTAAATGAATTTACCCTTTTAACACCAAAAACCTTCTTCATCTCTGACAACACACCTTGTCTTGAACTCTGCTTTCTCTGATATTATAGTCACACGGGCTTACTTATCCTTAGTGTTTTCATGTTAGATTTTTTTCCTGTCACTTAAATTTCAGAACTGTTTTCCTCTTTATATTAAAAGTTCTGTCTTGTTAACAGCATAGAGTTAGGTCTTGCTTTGATTTTTAACTTTTTAGTCCAGTCTGACAATTGCTGCCTTTTAATTGGGGTATTTATTTTACGTTTATAGTAATTATTAATGTGGTTAGATGTAAGCCTCCATTTCCTACTTCTTTTCTTTTTCTTTTTTTCTTCTTTCTTTATTTCTTCTTTCTTTCAGGCTTTCTTCGGTTATTGCCATTTTAGCTGTATCCATTTGTTTTTGTTTGTTTTTTGTTTTTAGTAGTAACACCTTACCACTAATATTTTGGGTATTACAATATGCAACCTTAATTTATTTCAATTTACCATAAGTTAATACTATACTGCTTCATGTAACTACAAGAAATACAGTGGCATAAATCCATTTATGATTCTCTTGTCCTTTAAATTTTTATGATAATATTTTTCATTTCTAGATAAGTTATAAACGCTACAATATGTTTTAAATTTTTTTGCCTTAATTGCATATCTTGGCCAGGGGAGGTGGCTCACGCCTATAATCCCAGCACTTTGGGAGGCCGAGGCAAGAGGATCACTTGAGGTCAGAAATTTGAGGCCAGCCTGGGCAACATAGTGAAATCCCGTCTCTACTAAAAATACAAAAATCATCTGGGTGTGCTGGTGCCTGCCTGTAATCCCAGCTACTCGGGAAGTGGAGGTACAAGAATTGCTTGAACCTAGGAGGCAGAGGTTGCAGTGAACTGAGATCACACCACTGTACTCTGGCCTGGGGAACAGAGCAAACACTGTCTCAAAAAACAAAACAAAACATACTTGCATATCTTTTAAAGAAATTAAGAAAAATGGCCATTTATACTTACTCACATATTTAATTACCTAGTAATCTTCTTTTCCTTCCTTGAGACCTGTATTTCTAACTATATCCTTTGCCTTTAGCTCAGAGAATTTTTAAAAACATTTTTTGTAGCGTGGATCTGCTGGCACTGAATTATCTCAGCTTTTCTTTTTCTCAAAGTATCTTTATTTCCCTGTATTTCTGAAGAAAATGTTTACGGATATAGAACACTGGATTGGTGGTTATTTTCCTTCAGCACTTTAAAGAATATGATGCCATTCTGTCCTCTGCTGTTTCTATGGAGAAGGCAGCTGTCATTCTTATCATTTCCCTGTATTTCATTTACCTTTCAACTTCTGGAGGCTTTTAAGATTTTCTTTTTACTTTTTGCTTTCCAAGCATGAAGAAAGTAAAAAGTTGATATTCAAAGTTTCCCTTCTTCTTAAACAATAATAATAACGAATGTTAGAAATAGTTTGTTTTAAAGACTAACGTTCTTCAAAGCTTTCTAGCTTTTTGCTAATAACTATTTGTTAATCCCTATCCTATGTAGCTGTTAGACATGCTCACAGGCACGTAGTACATTCTATGTCCTTGTACTTTTTTTTTTTCCCCTGAGACAGAGTCTTGCTCTGTTGCCCAGGCTGGAGTGCAATGATGCGATCTCAACTCACTGCAACCTCCACCTCCTGAGTTCAAGTGATTCTCCTGCCTCAGCCTCTCAAGTAGCTGGGATTACAGGCGCACACCACCGCACCCAGCTATTTTTTTTGTATTTTTAGTAGAGATGGGGTTTCACCATGTTGGCCAGGCTGGTCTCAAACTCCTGACCTTGTGATCCACCTGCCTTGGCTTCCCAAGTGCAGGGATTACAGGTGTGAGCCACTGCGCCCAGCCTTGTCCTTGTACTTTAACCAAGACATTTGTGCTGGTCATGCTCACAGGCATGTCCCAGCTCGCAGCCTATTCCCCCTCCTTATTTGGACTTCCTATTTTCCTTTGTTCTCCATTGCCTTTATCTATTTAGAAAAGTTTTAAGCTGTTAGCCAATCAGCTTCGGTTTTAGATTGTGAGGTCTGGCTCCAACCAATGGAGATCAGACACAGCAGTAAGCACCCAATACATAAGGAATAAATATGCCTGCCTTTCCTTTGTTCATTGTACTCTTGTGGCAAGATGGCTAACAGGAGCACCCTTTCTGCACAAAGTAAAATTGCCTTGCTGAGAAAACTTTTTGTCTGAATGCTAATTTTTTCTTGTGACACCTAGGAACAAGCACTCTGTCTCTAGCAAGGCATTTGATTATGATGTGCATTTATTTATTATTTATTTATTTATTTATTTATTTATTTATTCCTTCTTGGGTTTGTTGAACTTTGGGGGCCTGTAGATGTTGGAAATTTGAAAAAAAAAATATAGTCGTTCTTTCTTCCTATATTTTTTTGTCTCCTTTCCTCCCTCTTTGGGCCCCTGGTTGACATACGCTAACCTGTCAGATACTGCCCCACTAATTACTGCAGCTCTCTTCATTATTTTTTTCAATATTATTTTCTCAGTTCAGATCATTTAATTGTGTTTTTTTCAAGATCACTGCTCATTTCTTCCAGCATGTCTGATCTGCTTTAAGCCCATTAAATACATTTTACAGATTTATTGATGTGTAATTGCCATAAAATAAATCACACATATTTAAAATGTAAACTTTGAGGAGTTTTGGCATAGGTTTATGACCATACAAAGGGCACTACCCCCAAAAGCTTCCTACTTTGAAAGCCATTCCTCTCTCTCTGCTTTCTGATTCGTTTGCATTTCCTGGAATTTCATGCACCCTTTCTTTTTCTGGCTCTTTCTCCCAGCATGATAGCTATGCGCTTCATCCATGCTGTTGCAAGGTGCTGCATGCATCCCTGCTTTGCTGCGTGCCTGTTTTTATTGTTATGTGAATGCACCACCACTTGTTGATCTACTTATCTGCTGATGGGCCCTAGCATGTTTCTGGCTTTTAGCTATTAAAAATAAAACTGTTATGAGCATGCACGTATTGATCCTTGTGTGAAAATATGCTTGCATTTCTTCCCTCCTTCCTTCCTTCCTTCCTTCCTTCCTTTCTCTCTCTCTCTCTCTCTTTCCCTTTCTTTCTTTCTTTCTTTCTTTCTTTCTTTCTTTCTTTCTTTCTTTCTTTCTTTCTTTCTA